>NC_091646.1:52454829-52787611 GCF_027580195.1 Bos mutus
CAGTTTCAGTGTCTGAGAGAGTTCACAATCCATTGATTACAATCAGCTGGTCAGTCTTCTATCCCAAAGAAAACAATCATAGTGATAGTTGCCATTCTGGCCTCCTCCCTGTATTTTTAACCGTGGAGAAGGATGAGTGAGCACCTGCCTACTAGATTTTAGATTGAAATTATTTCTTGAACAAATCAGGATTCTTTATACTATGGCAGAATAAACCTTCTGAAAATGGCTGGGTGAGACTCCCCTAGCAGCTGTGTCCATACTCTGATCATGATGCTTTACTTAAAAAACAAATTCCTCATGGAACTTGTAAATAGAATTTAACAATGCATACAGTTTAGTCATCAGTAATTGCATTCGAAATTTTTTTTCCACGTTATTCTATCTCAATAGAAGTAAATAAAAGTTTGATCAGAATATTCATAGAGCTATTTTTTGGTAACAAGAAAAGCCATTTATTTTTCTTTTCACAATAAAAATAATGTACAAAATGAATATTCATTTATGGAGCTGCTCAAGCAAAAGTAAAACCCCAAACCTTAAAGATCATCAAGGATATTCATTCTTAGAATATTATTGAAAGAGATGACATAGTATTAGGTACTGTAATGAGATAATATTACATCATGGCCAAAAACATTACAAATGATCACTTTTAAAGTTGTTTAAGAATTCCATTTACAACATATTTGATCTATGTATTTACTAACTTACAGGCCCAGGGAATGTACATCTCATGCCTCTGCATTTCATTAATGGATAGTGACAGATGCTGTTAAATCCCTATTTGAAGGTATTAAAACTGACAAACTTTGTCCCTTAAATTATGAATTTCTTTATTGTATTGAACTGTCAGGCTGTTTTGTTGCTACCTGTCAACTTATTCACAATACACGGTTCAGGAAATGAGTGGGCTCACATGAGCTCATCTGAGAGGGCACTCCCCATTTATGAAATTCTCTAAGTAGGTTTGTTTAGAAAAATCAGTGAAACATTCCATTTAATCAGTCATTTCCTCCTGCTTTAAAAAGACAAAGTAATAGTTTGGCTATCTGATACAAAGAACTGACTCTAGAAAAGACCCTTATGCTGGGAAAGATTGAGGGCAGGAGGAGAAGGGGGTGACAGAGGATGAGATGATTTCATGCATCATTGACTCAATGGGCATGCATTTGAGCAAACTCCAGGAGACAGTGAAGGACAGGGAAGCCTGGCATGCTGCAGTTCATGAGGTCAGCAAGTGTCAGACATGACTAAGTGAATGAACAACAACAAATCTATTTATAACTTTGTTACAGAGCCCACTGGGTTGCTCTGAAACACCATGGATGCAGATCTATCTTCTTATGATGCTTTCTATCCTAGAAAAGTTTCATGTCTATTCAGGAAGAAAGAAAGTACCCATCATCTTGTTAGTCTCAAGTCAGTTATTACACTCATTCTCCCTTAAGCCAACCTTGGATATTTTCAATTGCAATTGTATTGCCGTTTTTAAAAACAAGTTTGCCTTGCTCAGAAGTCTGAGCTTTTCAGGTTATCTATGGCTGGGTATCCCTCCGGATCTGTGTGACTTACCATCTTCATTTTCCTTCACTTTTCTTATGCCTGGCCCCTTTCAACAGCTGTCTCTGTAAGGTGTCACCAGTCTCTAGAAGTTTGGGAATGAGGCATAGAATTTGGATCACACTCTTATTTTACCAAAACAATGGTTAAACATACTCATACAGAAAATGAGTAGAGGTTTGAATTGTGTTTACTTTTACATCCTGAAATAATTGAGGAAATAATTTACTTCCAAATTTGGCCTTAATTTTAAAATACACTTAGTGAGTGATGTCTGTGGATTAATATTTCAATACAATGTCAAGTGATTCCATATGCCTTTTGCTTTTCCTTTTCCCACTTCCCCACTTTTAGTCAGAAGTTTTTGAAGTTTAAATATTTTGTAAATCAAGGTGTAGATACTCTACTATTACTGGTAGAATAAAGCAGATTGATTTCAAATTTACGAGCAGTATATTTGAACAGACAGACTCTCAGTGATTTACTTACAACTCTATTTTCAGCTCCTGTCAGTTTTCAGCTGCTTGTATCTCTGATTTAATAATGTTTTATGTATTGCTTTCCCTTGTAGCTCAGTTGGTAAAGAATCTTTCTGCAGTGCAGGGGACCTGGGTTCAATCCCTGGGTTGAGAAGATCCCCTGGATAAGGAAATGGCAACTCACTCCAGTATCCTTGCCTGGAAAATCTCATGGACAGAGGAGCCTGGTGGGCTGCAATCCATGGGGTTGCAAAGAGTCGGGCACAACTGAGCGACTAACACTTACTTAGTACATTTACAGATTTAAATGTATAGGAGTATGTATTTCTGAAGAAAAATTCACTGATAATTTAAATTTTCAATGGGACTACCTGGAGAGCTATTATAAATTTCTTAAGACTTGGAATTCACTTGGAACATTTTCCTGAAAGGACTTCAGTTTTCTGTTCCATGCATGCTAAGCTGCTAGCCTGCATGCATGCTAAGTCACTTCAGTCATATCTGACTCTTGGCAACCCTATGGACTATATGCCACCAGGCTCCTCTGTCCATGGGATTCTCCAGGCAAGAATACTGGAGTGAGTTGCAATTTCTTTCTTCAAGGGATCGAACCTGCATCTCTTACATCTCCTGCATTGGCAGGTGGGTTCTTTACCAGTAGCACCACCTGGGAAGCCCTAACCATGCAAAAATAAGGGGAAACCCCTTATAGCAATGTTTGCACCATTCTATGTGTAAAGTTACAATATGGAGAAAATAAATATCCTCAGTTCTAAATTCAATAATTTGCTTTCCTTGCAGCAGTCATTTATGATCAAACGTCTATTATAGCTCCTCTTTCTTCTGTTACTTCTGTTTTTCATTCAACTATTCTTTATAAAATCTTGACTTCTCTCTGTTTCATCCCCTCCCACTGCAACCATGACCACCACTAACAATACTGAAGGCAAACAGGCGAACTTGCAGCTAGATTTAAATATATTCTGGCACTTCTACCAAAAACAATTTGTCTCTGTTTTATGACCTGCCAAACATAAATGAACTAAGTAACAACTTTAAAGTTATTACTATCTGATCTTGTATTTTATATCTACTATCTGAAGAGTCTCAGATTTATTTTTGGATAGTATTCCACAATTTTAAAGACAGAATAAATATTAGATCAGTAAAAAAATTTTCTCTTGCTCCTCGGATTCTTTTTAGACTAGATTTACCTCCAGCTTCTCAAATTAATGGGGCGGAGCATCCATGTGCAGAAGGGATGTATAATCCATTCTGATGATTTAGTACCACTTTCCCCTCTCCTTGCAATAGGAAACACTGTCAAAGGAACTGGGCCTACAGCCTTGAACCTGCTGGATTCACAGAAGACATATCAGCCTCCTTGAGTTGGTAGAGTACTTTGTTCAGTTGCTACAACTTTCTCTCCAGAGAGCATCATCTGTCCTTATAGATTAGAACTGGGAACAGAGCAAGCTCTCTGATATCAGAATGGGGAATAGGCCTGCCTCAGTTGTGAGAAGTGACAAAGGAGACCGGTGCATGGGATCCAGTTTTGAAAGCTGAGCTGATCGGAGACTTGATTACTGGTAGCACAAGAGCAGTTTTCACACTATGAAAATATGCAATACCAGCTTCTCCTGGAAGGGTCCCCAGCCATTCTGGGATTGCATCATTATCAGAAGGAAAGAAAATATGGCCTGAATCCAATTAGGAAATAAAGGAATTTGCTGGGAAAAGTTTCAAGTCAACTTAACAAATGTTTGCTGGTTTGGGTTCACTTACCAGCAATAAATACTTTTTTGACAGAGAAGAAGCACACGATCCCAAGCTGTTTAACAACAATGTCCCTGGAAACACAGGTGATGGGAGTCATTGCTATGGAAGTAGAGCAGGAAAGGAACTTTAGAAATTCTTTCCATAGTCCTTAGTAGAGTCCCTTGCCCAAAGTAATCTCACCATAAACTGAGGAATGGATGAATCTAATTTGCTCCTTTTTTTTTTTTTTTTTACAGGTGAAGGAAATAAAGCCAAAGGGAAGAAGCAATTTACTCAGTAACATAAAGTTGACCAGTGGCAAAGCCAGGATAAAAGACCAGAATTTCTAAGTCCTTAGTGATTGTTCTTTCTACCACACTCTTCTTTGTATTCTGTCATTTTCACTGTTGATTGATCAGCAGTGAACTGTAATCATCTCCATCCCTAGAACTTTGTCCATGTGACTTCATGCCTGCAAGGTCTCTAATAGAGCAACTGCTTAAACTAGCCTCAACAGCTCTAATCCACATCCACTTATCTATCTGAGTTCCCACAGTACTTATTGCCTGTACCACATATTTAGAATTTTAATGCAAAGAAATATGGATTATTTTGCAATAATTATGTATAAATTTCTTTTGTTATTAATAAGTTTGTATGCTCCTCTGGGTAAGAGACATTTGCTTATAGTTCTTTCACATATGTCAGCATCTAACTCTTAGGTTTGTATGGGTGCAGAAAAAAATAGAATAAGCATGTAACTTAGCTCCAAACAGGGACACTTTTGAATGTCAAAGAAAGTATTTATATTTGCTTAATAAGTGTAAACTGTAGCTATACTGGACAAACTGGAAAATATGGTCTCCCTAACAGCAGTCGATGACTTGCTCAACACACGTTCAATTAGAATCAGTCATTGATGATTGTGCAATTGTCCAACTATGGGACATATAGTTTACCTTATTACACTGAGTGGAATTATTTCTACAGTAGTAATCACTGAAAAATCATGAACATTGTGGAATTCTATTTACTGAATAAGTATACATATGTGTTATTTATAAGTTATGAATATGTCCACAAAATATTCATTTGTTGCCTTAAAGTTGTAAGGATAAAGTTAAATGGAAAATTTCTGTTGGTCGAGTTTTAATCATTTCCATATTGAACATGTGAACTGAGTGAAAAAAAATGACATTCTAATTCTTTCCTGATGGTAAAATATGAAATCTGATGGCTTTCATGTTGGGTAGGTGAGGCAGGATGCTGTTAGGAGCTATGGACAAAAAGGCCTAAATTGGAAGTTTAAAAATAGATTTAAATGTAAACACTCTATTCAAAAATGTCAAGACACATAGTGATTCTTTTGGGATAAAATATGGAGACATTAATAATGGAAACAAAGTCCATGATAAATTTATATACAACAAATGACTGACTAAAATTTTATAGCATTTACCCACCATCACACTATATATTAACTTAATGAAATAAATCTTTACTTTGATGTGTTAAGAAATAAACAAGTTTTTTGATACAATTTTCAAAATGTAAATATGTATTTTTCTCTTCAGATATGTAATGGTTCCAGACATCCCAAACAGAACAGTCAATAATTTTGATTTATTAATATTTCCAAATTAGAGGTTTAGTGATAAAAATTCCCTGCAGCAGAATGAATATTAAGCAGCTTGAACAATGGCAGTTACACCATCTGCTTCAGATAGAAATTTGCTGTCTTGACAGTAACAAAGGACAAATAGGCAAAACAGATAACATCAGGCCAGCAAGAGGGTAAATGCAACACGGGAAGCAGCATTTCCTAGATAAATTGCATTTCCTTTTGAATACTACAGTCTATACTAAAGAACACTTCATTCAACTGTAAGCAGATGTTTATCAAAGAGAATTCATACTCTTTATCACAAAAATTGCTTTATATTATGAGATAATCTAAATAATCATACTTTTCAATCCTCACAATTTTAAATGAAATTAAAGTACACAAGCAAGAAAAGAAAATAATTACATGGGAAACAAAATAGCATGTTGCCCTTAGGAAAAATTCTGAGAACAGACATTATATTGACAGATTCTCATCTACCCACATGGACTTCCAAGACAAGACCCTAGATTACATTGTTTTAGGAAACTAAGTTTTAAAAATCTATTTATGTCAGAGAGTGTTTTGCCTATGTAAGAAACGAGTTGCCAGTCCAGGTTCGATACAGGATACTGGATGCTTGGGGCTAGTGCACTGGGACGACCCAGAGGGATGGTATGGGAAGGGAGGAGGGAGGAGGGTTCAGGATGGGGAACACATGTATACCTGTGGCGGATTCATTTTGATATTTGGCAAAACTAATACAATTATGTAAAGTTTAAAAATAAAATAAAATTTAAAAAAATAAATAAAAATCTATTTAAAAGACTGTCTCCCCACATCCTGTTATCAGTGTAATATCTGTGTATATGTCTGGGGAGGTGTAGTGAAAGTCACTCAGTTGTGTCTGACTCTTTGTGACCCCATGGACTATTCCAGGCCAGAATACTGGAGTGGGTAGCTTTTCTCTTCTCCAGGGGATCTTCCCAACCCAGGGACTGAACCCAGGTCTCCCACATTGCAGGTGGATTCTTTACCAGCTGAGCCACCAGGGAAGCCCAAGTATACTGGAGTGGCTAGCCTATACCTTCTCCAGTCAATCTTCCTGACCCAGGAATTGAACCAGGGTCTCCTGCATTGCAGGCAGATTTTTCACCAGCTGAGCTACCACGAAAGCCTGGGGAAGTGTGGAGGGATGTTCAAATAGCATTTGTTCTGCATTAAAATAATAAGGGGAAAATAAAACTTACCATTGTCACACATTAATTCACAAGGTTAGTAGATCATATGAATATCTTGCCATATGTCTAAGAATTTTATTTTCATTTTTTTAAAAAGAGGCCAATTTCTGGAATCTCAGAAAAAGGAAATTTACATAAAGGCACATGGCCCATTTTCTCCTTCCATTTTGTATCACTCACATAGTTGATGTTCAGATTTCTTTCATCTTTGGTTCAGTAGTGGCAGTAAAGATGACAGTTGAAAGACAGTTGAAAGAAAATTTAAAATACATACAATATGAAAAGTCAATTCCTTCCAATTTTCAGAAAAAAAATGTGTCATAGTTTTTATTTGGTCTTGTATTTCAGTCAATAAGGATTTATTTGTGCTGAGTCGCTTCAGTCGTGTCTGACTTTTTGTGATCCCATGGACTGCTGCCCACCAGACTCCTCTGACCATGGAATTTTCCAGGCAAGAATACTGGAGTGGGTTGCCATTTCCTACTCCAGGGGATCTTCCCAACCTGGGGAGTGAACCCGCATTTCTTACATCTCCTGCATTGTCAGGTGGGTTCTTTATCACTAGCACCACCTGAGAAACCCTCATCTGAAGTTTTAAATTTAAATAAAAAGATTGATTAAGTTCAACATGTATTTTTCACTGATACATTTCATCTCAATTGTCTGAAAATAGTAAAATTATAATGAGCTGCAAGTTTTGTACATTATTTTACAGTGTTGGTCTAATTATGAAAATGTTGTCATGACCTAAGGTTAGACCTGTAAGCCCAATGTCCTTGATGGTTGAGGATGCTAAAGACATTTCCTAAGAAGGCAAGTTACCTTCCACAATTTTAATACACACAAAAAATATGATGTCTTACTTCAAAATACTCAGTTAAGTAACTTACCATGAATTCATCTCTCACAAACTAATCTTTCCTGGATTTTAAATGAGTTTTCAGTTTATGTTTTACTTGCCACAGAAAATAGTGCCATATTTATGTGGTACTAAAACAGGGTGTTTAATTTTCTAGATCTTTCTTCAAGTCCTGGTTATAAGAATTAATGAGTGATTTCACAGGTAACTTAAGTGAATTTTTCTGTCAGTATTTATTGAGTTTCTACTTAACGCAAGTTACAGGGCTAGGGGCCACAGTAAATACTAAGATGTATGAGAATATAGGGTCTTTGCTTTCAAAGAGCTAACAACTTAGCTCATAACAACATAAATGAGTACAAAAAAGTGGGAAACTGGTTATTGCCAAATGATGGGGATTTGAGTATTCAAAGATATTATGAAGGAAAGAAGGGGCTAGGAATGGGTCCCGAGCATAGATCTAAATTACAAGAAATAGAGAAGAAATTCTGTCAGCACTAGGCTTAAGCAGTCTTTTACACTATCTGCAGGGAATGAAGAGGCAGGGGAAGGCTAGTTTGTCAGGAAACTGGTAAGGATATGGGGCAAATAAAATACACAGGAGCCCAAATTTGTAAGATAATTATAATCTCAATTTTGTCACATCAAGAGGAGAGAACAATTTCTCTCTCCTGTCCTAGCACTTAATGGGCAATTTGCCAAGGAATTTAAATAAATTTATCTTGTAATGTTGTCACCATGAGAATCTTAGATCATTCCAGTACTGTCAAGCTTATTTTATGTACTTTGGACACTGAGTCTTTGAGGGTTAATGTGAATTGCTAAGAGCTACACAGCTAGTAATTATGATGATAATAAACAATAATGGTGACAACATTTATTGAGCACCTGCTATTAAGCTGATTTAGACATAGTCACTGTTATCTGGTAGTAGAAGATACTGAGCTGCTTGCTTGATCTCTCCACCTCCTCACTTTTCTTCAGCAGGGTCCCAGGACCCTGGAGATGTGTACCCACCTGCATGCAGGAGTAGCCCACAGTGTAACTCTCCCAGCTTTCCAGAGGGATTTATTTTTGCACTGTTCTACGCCCAGTTGGTCAAGGAGGAGCCCAGTGGGTCATTTGCCAGTGCTGTTGACAGTGGAGCTAGGGTTGGGACCCTGTGTTTTATGCCGAAGGACCAGCTTGAAAGAGGGTGTGGATAGGAGACCTGGAATATTGCAGGATCCATTGCTTCATTCCATCAGCATGATGACCACACATGGGTCAGCTTCAGTTGAAAGAAATGTGAGCTTAGAATCAAGCAGATCTGGGTTCAGAATCCAGGAACTAGCCCTAGAACCTTGGAAACTTGCTAAAGCCCTCTTGGCTTGTGTTCCCTTATATGTTAAATGGGGCCAATAATAACCACTTCATTGCCTGTTAACTCTTGGGAGAGTTAGCAGAAATAACTTGTAGAGTCCAGTCCAGTACCTGACATTACGTGTTTTCAGTGAAAGTCAAAGTCGCTCAGTCATGTCCGACACTTTGTGACCACATGGACTATACAGTCCATGGAATTCTCCAGGCTAGAATACTGGAATGGGTAGCCTTTCCCTTCTCTAGGGGATCTTCCCAACCCAGGGGTTGAACCCAGGTCTCCTGCATTGCAGGTGGATTCTTTACCATCTGAGCTATCAGGGAAGCCCAGATGTTCAATAAATAACAGTTGTTGTCACAAATGAATGTCTCCCGTGTCACCAATGGCAATTCTCTTTCAAACTACCAGAAATTAGTTAAAATTTTTTGGACTTTTTTTTAGTTGATAATTCTACATTTTCTACTTGTCTTTTAATTTTTTTTATAAAAAGCCAAGTTGCTTTACATTGGACCACCAGGGAAATCCCTATACCTAATTGTTTATGTTGGCTTAAATGTTGAATATGACTGTTTAAAGTTGCCTAAAGTTTCCTGATGAGAATTTGTAGATCATTACTTTGAAATTATGTAAAAAAGACAAAGACACATTTTTTCCTATGCATTTGGAGGGAACTCATTCTCCCAAGTATACAAAACAGAAAACTGTCCATTTTCTGCACCTCCCATTTTTTCTCCTGGTTGTGACTAAAAATTTATCACTTGAAGCAGACATTGGAAAATAATCATTACTACTTCTTTCATTATTTGCTTCATGAAGTTATTGATAAAATTCTATGAACCAAGCCCTAGTCTAAATGTATAATGTTCCTATTTTTAAAAAGCCTATCTCTTCTAGTTTTTCCCTAGCTTATGCTGCCTTACCAAATGATGCCCCATTTGGTAGCTTGGGAGCTCAGCCATTCTAGAATTTGAGAAATAATCTGACTGTAAGTGCATAGTGTTAATCACTCAGTTGTGTCCAGCTCTTTGTGACCCCAGGGACTGCTGCCCACCAGGCTCCTCTTTCCATAGGATTTTCCAGGCAAGGATACTGGAGTGGGTTGCCAACTCCTTCTCCAGGGGATCTTCCTAACCCAGGGATCGAACCTAGGTCTCCTGCACTGCAGGTGGATTTTTTACCATCTGAGCTATGAAGGAAGCCCATAAGTGCATAATGAAAGTGAAAGTGAAGTCGCTTGGTCGTGTCTGACTCTTCTTGACCCCATGAACTGTAGCCTATGAGGATCCTCCGTCCATGGGATTTTCCAAGCAAGAGTACTGGAGTGGGTTGCCATTTCCTTCTCCAGGGGATCTTCCTGACCCAGGGATTGAACCCGGGTCTCCTGCATTGTAGGCAGATGCTTTACCATCTGAGCCACCAGGGAAGTCCCCATAAGTGCATAAGACTGGATTAATTATAACCATTGGTATGTGAATCACCATTATCATTTCAGCAAACATGGCTCCATTGGTAAAATTGGTTAATCAATCAAAAACTAAAACAATATATTGTATACACATTGTGAATATTCAGTTTTAGGAGATAATGCCAACTTTTCCATCAAGTAGTTGTACAATGTATACTTCTGCTAGTAATGCATAGTTGTTGATCTACATTCCCTCAAATGCCTGGTTCTTTCAAACTTTAAAAATGTTATCAGTACAGAAGGTATAAAAAGTTCGATTTCCTTCTTGCCTGCCCTCCCTGGATAAGGAAGTTCCATTACGGAAGTTGAGGTTTAGAACTTTTCCTACATACCTGAAACCAAATGGAATCAAATACATGAACATTCTCAGCAAAATGAGAATTACTGGTGATATTCTAGGCCTGTTGTGGTGAAAGGTTTTTAAAATTGAGGAGGAAGAAAACAATTTAAAAATAAGCAGTACCCAATTTAAGAGCTGAACTCCAAGAGTTGGTGATGGACAGGGAGGCCTGGCATGTTGCGATTCATGGGGTCGCAAAGAATCAGACACGACTGAGCGACTGATATGATCTGATCTGAATTTAAGAGCAGAGGACAAAGTGTACTTCAAAATTTACAGTGCAGTGAGGCTTATCTGTGACTCATAAAGAACATATTTTCCTGCCTAAAATTCTAGAATAATGGCAAATTGAAATATGAATTTGCACTTGTTTCTGTTTTTCCAGTAAAGGATACTTATTTCTAAACTGTTGGTTAACCTGTTAGAATATAGATACTCTCTTCAATGTGCTATTTGATGGATATAAACATAAAAACATGGAAAATAACATGAGACAAACTATTAATTATGGGTTCTAACAAATCACATTTTGTTCAGAAGACTATTCATTTGTGAAGTTGTGGTCCCATTTCATTCATCATGTCAAAAATATGTGTTCATTATACCACAATTTTGAAAAGTTGTTGCAGTTTCCCATAGTAACTGTTTTATATATAAGTATGATTGCAGTAGCCTTAATGCTAAATTATAATATTACTTTCAATATACATACTCATAAAAATGCAATGCTGTAGTAGAGATAATTCACCTAAAAGAAATGTAGTCAAGGTTTTTATGGCTGGTTTATGTTGATGTTTGACAGAAACCAACAAAATTCTGTAAAGCAAATATCTTTCAATTAAAAAATAAATGTAAAATTAAAAAAAAATTTAGTCAAGATTTTTACTTCATCAGTGGCAGCCATCCTGTGTCATTATTGACTAACCATGTCCCAGTAAAATCATGTATTTACTTAGCATTAATTTGGGCTTTCCTGGGTGGCTCAGACGGTAAAGAATCTGCCTGCAGTGCAAGAGACCCAGGTTCAATCCCTGGGTCAGGAAGATCCCCAGGAGAAGAGAATGGCTACCCCCTCCAGGATTCTTGCCTGGAGAACTCCATGGACAGAGGAGCCTGGTGGGCTACAGTCCATGTCATTGCAAAGAATTGGACATGACTCAGTGACTTTCACACTTGGCATTAATTGCAACAATATAATTCAATACCCTTGTTTTTGTGGAAGAGAAGCATGTCTAAACAAGCAAAAGTTCTTTAGTATAAAGCTATGAAGATTAAAAAAAAATAAACCTTTTCTTAGCATAAGATAGATACTACTTGAATACTGCTCCTAAAAGGAGTCCAAACTCACACTATTTAAATATTTACTTAAAATCTGGGGATATACAAAGCATTAGAGAAACATTTCTGCTGAAAAGTTAACTCCTGGCATTATTAAAATCTTGATATTCTAAATCATAACTAATTGGTGGAGACAAGTGAGCCAAAATTGTTTTCATAATCCAACAAACATTCAAATTTTTACCTTCATTCTTCAGGGTCATAAGGGTGAGCAACTAGGCACTGTAGTCTTTAAGAAGCAGATCTATCAGCTTTACTTTCAGACTGGCACTACGATCTAATGATAAGTTACTCTCTCCATGGTCAGTAAAGATTTTTTCTCAAGATAACTGTATATTGGACAGAAAAGCAAAATGCCTCTCTTTTGCTTCCTTTTACTAATATCTGTCTCAAGAATTTAATCACTCAACCAGCAGATATTTATGGGGTGCCTACTATGTACAAGATATATAATTATGTGAATGCCTGGATAAGGCCTAAGAGACAAAAAGACTGCTTAATGAGATGGAAGAGTTCATGATGGCAAATTTGTATTTAATTTGTCCCAACTTGTAAGGTCACTTCTTGAAGATTATGAAATGCTAAAATGCAGGCTTCATTGATTCCTCCCCTTTATATCTGTATAATCTTCATTGCTCAGAGCATACAATTTGGCTTTTTGTAACATTCTGCCTTTTTTGTTTGTTTTACCATAATTAGTTTTATCTCATCAATAGGATTATGAACAGAGATGTCATAGAGCCTACCTAAGAGTTATCTGTCACTTCCATAATTCCTGGCATAGTGCCAATCATATAGTAATTCTCCATAATTATTTTTGTTGATTAATCTAATATTCAAGTTTATATTATCAAAATAACTTAATCCATGTATTCTTTATTCTAACCTCCAGAGATTCAAATGAGAGGGAAAAGGATAAGATTTAGTGTTATCACCATGGACTACTAGTTCTGGACTCTGCTACTAGTCAAATGTTTACAGCAAATTGTGTGAAAACTGAGTAATTTACATCTATAAGCATCATTCTTTTCCTGTGACAGGGGTATTTTGGTACGTAAATTGTAGTGTTTTGCTTCTTAAAACTAGGTTACATCATTTTTAGTTCTAATGCAAACTTAATGCACTACTTATTAATATGAAGAGTCAAAAATAATGATCTTGGATTTATATATTTTTCCAAAAAAATAAACTGAGAACTTTATGTTCTCTGGGGCATGATATTATAAAGTATAATTAAGGCAGAACTACTGGATCTGTATTCTGCCAATTCCTGCTATCCAAATTGCCACTGACCTTCCCCTGAAGGCCTTAGAGCCCAGCTATTCTTTTCTTTTCCTCTAATTCAGTGGATATCCCTTCTCACAGCTATAACTCTACCATAGGGATCTCAACCGGATAATTGTGGAAAAGGAGTAAAAAAAAATTTTGTAATAATTTTTTAAAATTCAATGTTGGATAGCAAACATAGCAAAAGTTGTCTGGAAATAAGTCATATATAAGTGTAAAATACATTTGCTTTGGTGCCTTCCTTGGGAATTTAACATATAAATCAATTACCTAAGCTTATGAATTATTGAGAAGTGATGATCTTAACTTTTCCCAAAATGTTGTCTGGATAGTAAATGGGACATTAAATAAATGACCAGATTTTTAAAGTTGTGGCTTGGAAAGAATTTCATCCCACCAGAGTCCCAAACAACGGAAAGCAACTCTAACATGACATGACTCTATACCACCTGGTGGTAGGGGATGTTTGTTACAGGTGTAGTAATTGGAAGGCACAATACCAAAGCATCAGAACTGTAAGACAAAGATGAGTTATGCAGTCCCATATTTCTCAGTAGTTACAGGAGTTTCTCTTTGGAAGAGCTGCTATAAGTATTATCAAAACCCCTTAGTCAGCACCTTCCTCTATCATTTCCATGTTGCTTTCACTTGACGTATCCCACGTTATTTCATTACTGTGTGTGGAGATCAAACCAGTCAATCCTAAAGGAAATCAACCTGATTATTCATTGGAAGGACTGATGCTGAAGCTGAAGCTCCAATAGTTTGGCCACCTGATGTGAAAAGCCAACTCATTCAAAAAGACCCAGATGCTGGGAAAGGTTGAGGGCAGGAGAAGTGGGTGACAGGATGAGATGGTTGGATGGTTGGATGGTATCATTGACTCAATGGACATGAGTTTGAGCAAACTCCAAGAGATGGTAAAGGACAGGGAAGCCTGGCATGCTGCAGTCCATGCGGTCACAAAGAGTTGGACATGACTGAGCAACTGAATGACAACAACAATCCAATAAGGTCACAGGCCCCATCAGCTCTGCTTCATTCAGTACTTTCCAGTCTTTTCATGAAGTCCTCCCCCCGTCCAAACGCACTTGAAGTGTTCCTTCTCCTGCCCTTGCCACACTCTAAATTCAACTCCATATTCATTGCTGGATTCAGAGGTCACTTCTTATACTTTATTACAACACAAGCAAATCTTACCCATTCTTCATTTCTTTTCCCTCATTGACTTTATAGCTTGCTTTCCCTGAGCTATCTTTCCAATGATCAGCTGTAAATTATGATGTTAAAATTGTATCTCAATTTTAAATATAGCATCAGAAAGGGAAGTGAACTAGAGACACATTTCTAGAAGAAGGAAAGTGATGTCTTTGTATTGACAGGTAAATCAGAGATGGGAAAAGGGCTATCTACAGTGGAGGACAACTGAGATGGAAGTGAAAGCTACAGAAAAACTTCCTACCCATCTGCCTACTAGATATCACCCAATTGACATCTTAGAAGCAACTCAAATCCAACATGTCTGAACTAAACTTATCTCTGTCCCTTTCCACAAACAAAACTTCTCCTCCTCCTCCTCTATACCCTATCTCAGCAAAAAGTATGTCATATCACTAACTGGTCAAGCCAGAGATTTGAGAGTCATTCTTGAATCTTCCTTCTCTCTTACTGTTCAAAATCACCAAGTCCTGCCCCTCATATAGGACAAGTATTATCGGTTCCCACCACCCCATTCCACCATGTTGTCTGGACATGCTGTCTTCATTTCCTTACATCTAAACCCTCTCCAATCTGGCTTGTCTCCACTGCTACACAAAAACTCTTATTAAGATCAGCAATAACTTGCATGGTACCAAAACCAACAAATTTATGATCTCATAAATTAAAGTTCTAGCAAGAAACAGAATTTACTTACAAATTCCATATATACTTGAAAAATTCACTTCTATAAGAAAGTTTAATCCATTAATTATAATCCATTATTTATAATCCCCTCCACCAAATTCTTTTCTAGAGCTGGAACAAACTGTAGAACTGATGGATTTGGCTCTCCTGTCCTTACCAGAAAGAAGAAGTACTTTCTAGTTCTGCCTTTATTGGACAAATTTAGAGAACACACTGAAATTTTAGGTTTCTTTTGGATGCTAGAGATACTTGGTCATTTTTTTTTTCCTTTTTAGAATCAGAGGTTACTGTTAGCCAATAACATAAAAATCTGTTAGTAAACTGAAATTTTGGCTTGCACTTTAAAGGCATCAGGAGAGCCAAATTCATCAAAATGAATATTAAATGAAGAAAAGCACCAAGGAGCGAACAGTGTAAGGAAGGTGAGCTGCACTTAACTGTTAGCACATCAAGTACCAATTTTAAATATAATACTAAGAAATAAAGTGTAATAAAGACTAATTCATTTATGTTTTTATATCCAGCAGAACATTATGTGTTTTATTAAAATGAATTTGCAGAGATAAGTATATATCCAATTTAAAGGAAGCTTTCTTTGCAGAAATCTAAAGATATAAAAAAAATAATAATGGACATGAGTCATTCACACTTTCATCCAACATTTATTGAACACATTTATTGAGCAATTCTGCATTATCAGTAAACATTAATTGAACTGTTAAATGACAATGTTTAAACTGGGGCACAAAAGAATGAATTATACTATTTCAAAAGCATTATGAATAATAATACTTTGTTAAATACACAAATACTTTGGAAATATTTGTACCAGTCCTCAGAGATACAAACTTAGGTAGTAGATGGAACAGGAAAAAAGCTCAGAAACTTTGAAGTGTGCACTAAATATTTTAACCATAAATTCTCTTAACCTCCTGATGCCGGGCATTTAAACCAAATTCATTTTCTAGTCAAACATTGATTTCTGAGAACAAATTGTCAACTTCTTTATCCAGGGGCACACCACTAAATAATCAGAAGTAGCAGTATCTACTGCTTTGTTTCTCCTCACTTAAAAATAAAAAGTATCCTTCAAGAGAAAAGTTCATACAGTTTTGACATTTACTAATTGGCTTTTAAATGCTAGAAACTTTAAGTGGGTTCTTGCATGTAATCCATCTGACAAATTTATATCATGCTGACTTCCATGTTGTTGAGCTAGACAGGGTTTAGAGGAGATAAGAAAATGGCAATAACACTAATAACAATAATATCAAGGAAAGCAACAGTAGCTAATTTTTCTCTAGCATTTGATAGATGCTAGATTGCTGGGTTGATATAGTAGCAATTTTTCTTAGGCAAGTCCCTAGGACTCAAAAGAGACTTTGGATAACTCAATTAAAACTCGAGACCTCATATATTAAGTACGGATAATAATAACCACTTTCATTGGAATGTGAAAATAAAATGGAATCATTTGTATAATTTTTAGCACATTGCCTGACATTGGGTAGTGTTTGTTCAATAAATGATAGCTTATAACTATGTATAACATCTCTCCTCATTTGATGGGAAACTTGGTCATAGGTCCTTTGATTGTTAAACTTACAATTCCCTGTCTCTACATTTGCTATTCTCCTAACTTAGATTAATAAAGCCATGTTGCCTTTCCTCTCATGGTTAGTCAGTATTTGAAAATTACCTAAAATTTTCTGATCAAAATTTGCACTGTCCTTTCAGTGTGGAAAAATGAAAACTCTCCCTTTGCTGTGCCTTCCATTTTTTACCCTTGAGTTATGACTAAGTCCAGAGAAGGCAATGGCACCCCACTCCAGTATTCTTGCCTGGAAAATCCCATGGATGGAGGAGCCTGGTGGGCTACAGTCCATGGGGTCGGTAGGAGTCGGACACGACTGAGCGACTTCACTTTCACTTTTCACTTTCACGCATTGGAGAAGGAAATGGCAACCCACTCAAGTGTTCTTGCCTGGAGAATCCCAGGGATGGCGGAGCCTGGTGGGCTGCCATCTCTAGGGTCACACAGAGTCAGACACGACTGAAGCGACTTAGCAGCAGCAGTATGACTAAGTCACAGATACTAGTAGATGCACTCCCTATTTTTGGGGAAATCTAGGTAAATAAGTGGTAGTAAAAATTCCCCATTTGTTAGCTTGTTGGGAGAATTTTTTTTAAATCCTGAAGTCTCTTGTTAATAATAATAAGTTCCTAGTGAATCTTATTTCACTTGTATTCCCGATCCTGAACCCTCCTCCCTCCTCCCTCCCCATACCATCCCTAGCATGCCAATGAAACACAACTTTAAGACAATTGGACAGAGTCCTTTTGGGAGGGGTAACATGGGAAATGGAAAGACAGAGGACGAGAAAGAATTCCAAAAAGTATTGGGATTGAGTTAGTTTTGTACTTGATATTCCATCTTTCGTAATTCTCAACTCTTGTTTTTGTAATATTTCATAATATTACTCCACTGACACTACCACAGAAGTAATAAAAACATCTTCTATAAAACCTATATGCTCATTGTGCCTTTCATCGTGCAAGCCTACTTCAGCAAAGTCTATCAGATACTGAGACATTGGTAGAGACCATCTTTTTAATCTTCAGCCCTCAGTTCTTACTTGGCTTACCTTTTGAGTCTGTTGTGTGCTTTAACAGTGGACCAATGGCTTGCCTGCCTTGCTCTATCTAGTTACTCCTATCACTATTCATCAATGAATTGCAAACTCTGATCAATTACATCAATGTTTCCACAAAGCTTTCAAATGAGAACAGTCTGCAGTCAATTGCAGGGAGTCCTGACCTTTCAAATGCATTTTGTTCTGATTTCCTTAATCATTTCTATTCTCTTTCTCCCTCCCAGGGCACCAGTCTTCTCTTGAAATTCCAAAATGTGAAACTTAATAGCATCCCCCGCCCCCCACTTCTCATTCTGCTCACCTGACACCATTACTCACTAAAATCAGATAGTATTTAAACACGCATATAAGGAATCCCCATTTACTTTGCACTTTTTCCACTCAGACAGGCTTGTTTTCTTGCAACACTCCTGTGCTTTTACTTTAGAAACCACTAATGATGTTGCTGTATCTCTCTTTTACAACTTCCCACTTCTCTATCCAGAAAACCATTACTTCTTCAAGGCCTAGCCAGTGTTTCCTACAGAA
Organism: Bos mutus; assembly: GCF_027580195.1. Classification (NCBI taxonomy): domain Eukaryota; kingdom Metazoa; phylum Chordata; class Mammalia; order Artiodactyla; family Bovidae; genus Bos; species Bos mutus. Next base: position 52,473,210 of record NC_091646.1, read on the forward strand.
CCTATCTTACCACATACCTTCAGCCTGTTGACTTAAAAAAGACTCACAATAGGAGAGTTGTGAGTTAAGTTTTATTTGGAGCAAAATGAGGACTATAAGCCCAGGAGACAGCATTTCAGATAGCTCTGAGAAACTGCTCCAAAGAGGTAGCGGGGAAGATCAGTATATATGTGATTTTGGTGAAGGAGGAATACATGCAGTCAAGCACTGCTTGACTGTATTTTTGCAGGAGGTTTTTGCTAGTCATGAGAAGCAGATGTCACCATGAAGGAATTTAGTGCTTTTCTAGACATAAGGAGATGCAAGAATTGGGGTCATAAAATCAGCTTCTGAAAACCTCTTAGCTCTCTGAAAACCTGTTCTACCAGTTTTTCCAGAGCACAGAGTGCCTGATTTCTGATCTCCACTCTGAACTCCCTTCAGTGAGTGCTGAAAATCAGCAGCTGAGGCAGCACATGATTTAATCCTTGTAGAGGCAGATGGCAAGTGCTAATTTGTAGTTGACAAGCCTCACACAAAGTTATCCATTGGTACTTTATGAACGAGTGGAGTGGTCAGCAGACGACAGATTATTTTTTTATGGCCCATGAGCTAAGAATGGCATTTACATTTTTATATGGTTCTGAAAATTTTTTAAAAGAATAATACATAATACTAAGTGAAAAGTGTATGGATTCAAATTTCAGCTTTTATAAAGTTTTCTTTGAACCCAGCCACACTCATATGCATTTGGGTATATGTTGTCTCTGGCTGACTTCAAGCTACAACAGCAGAGCTGAAAAGTTGCAAGAGACCATATGGTCCACAACATCAAAAATATTTACTACCTGCCTGTTTACATAAAAAATTTGTTGACTCCATCTCTGTTACCTTGCTGCACCAAATGTAGGCCAGCAGCATCAACATCACCTGGGAGCCTGTTAGAAATGCAAACTCTCTGGCTCCTTCCCAGATCTACTGATTAGATTTACTGATCCTTAAATGGATGCCCAGATGATTCTATCCACAGCAATTTCTGCAAAACATTGCTCTGGCTCTCATCATGCTGTCTTAAAATTGTCAATATTTTAAAAGATAAAAAAATGGAAACATGACTATGCTGTTAAAAATGTATGAGTTATGGGTGCTGCTGCTACTGCTAAGTTGCTTCAGTCGTGTCTGACTCTGTGCGACCCCATAGACGGCAGCCCACCAGGCTCCCCCGTCCCTGGGATTCTCCAGGCAAGAACACTGGAGTGGGTTGCCATTTCCTTCTCCAAAGCATGAAAGTGAAAAGTGAAAGTGAAGTCGCTCAGTCATGTCCAACTCTTCACCACCCCATGGGCTGCAGCCTACCAGGCTCCTCGGTCCATGGGATTTTCCAGGCAAGAGTATTGGAGTGGGGTGCCATCACCTTCTCCAATGAGTTTTGGTAGATGTATATAATTTAAAACAAATTTTGGGCCATTGATAGATAGTGCAGTGCAAGATAGTACAATTCAGTGGAATAAAACTACAGTGTGAGACTAAAGCAGAAATAAGAAAGCTTGGTTAGCCAGGAGGAAATATGAACCAAGAGTTAGACCACTTGACAATGTACTCATTTAGTAACACCACATTTCAATTATATTTATATATATTCCATATATTCATATAATCAATGATTATTCATAATTAAATTCAATATATATTGAATAGTCTATTTAAAATTAATTTTTGTTGAAGTATATTGATTTACAATATTGCATTAATTTCTGCTGTACAGCAAAGTGACTCAGTTATACACATATATACATTATTTTTTATATTCTTTTGCATTATGGTTTATCACAGAATGTTAAATATATTTCCCTGTGCTATACAGTAGGACCTTGTTGTTTATCCATTCTATATGTAATAGTGTACACCTACTAACCCCAAACTCCCAGTCCATCCCTGCCCAAACTCCTAATCTTTTTTTAATGTGTAAGCCTCATTAGCAATAATCCTTAATACTTTACAGGTTATCATATAATTCATTTGCCATAAATTTTAATTTTCTTATTTAATAATGCATAGCAGTGATATGATTTAGTTATGTGAATATGAAGTTCTTGGTGCATGAAACAGGGTAAGAGAGACCTATTCAATATCCCTGTTGGACCAATCAACAATTCATATGTGGCATCAGGCATTTACAAGTGTCAGCTGATTGTATAGCTAATATTACATTTAAAGTCATGGCAATACTTTTATTATTGTATTTATCAAAGTTAGTTGATAGCTCACATCTGCAACCCTATGGTAAGGCCATAGTAACTGAGGGATCTAATTTTTCACCAGGATGCAATATTTATAACTAACACTAGTTACCACCAGGGGGAGTAGAAAAATCCTCTGCAATTGAACAGCCACATATTAACCACTTCAAAAGGTTAAACAAATGACTTTTTAAGAGATAATGCCTATTTGTTCATTCAGTTAGTCAGTCAATGAATTGTTGCTGAATCATATGCTGGGAACTGTGCTAGATACTAAAAATATAATATCGAGCAAGCAAATAACAGTCCCTGATTTTATGGAGTTTACATCTAATGGAGGACATGGCAGTCCTCAGCTAATTACAAACATAAATGTATAATTATGGACTGAGATAAGTGGTATGATAGAAAGTTATACAGAGTTATCTATGAGGGTATTTAACAGAGGAAGGTGACTTAGTCTTGGGAGGTAAGGTAGGCAGGAAGTCTTCCCTATTCCCAGAAAGAAATATCTTTCAGGTTACGTTTCAAATGCTTAATAGAAGTTATCTGGTGATGTGTTAGGAAAGGTGGGAAATGCAAGGTTTGCACAAAAGAAGAGAAAGAATGATGAGTTCAAGGAACTGGAAGTATACCATGTAGCTGAAGCAGGAGGAGGCAAGAGGAAAGGGTAAAATATGATGCTGAAGAAGTTGACAGGGGCCAGATCAGGTGGTCTCCTATAAACCATGATAAAGATATGGGTCTTTATCCTAAGAGAAAGAAGAATTGGGAGAATGAATTTGGGAATGCAAATATATAATTCAGTGCAGATTAGTTAGAAGCCTATCCCAGTACTGAGACAAAACATGATAGAAAGCCAAACTGGTGTGATGATGATAGAAATGGAGTGAAGACATTTAGGAGCTAAAGCTGACAGGAGTTAGTGATGAATTTGGTTATGGGACATAAGGGATAGGAAGATGTGTAAGGATGACTGACAGTTTCTTGCCTAATCCAACTATTTAAGTGATAGTGCCATTAGCTATGATGCTAAGAAACTTGCAACACATTGAGAGTATGTTCTCACATAATCAAAACCCTGTGAAGTCAAGGGGAATATTCAATGGAATGCCAGTTAATTATATACAGGTTTTGATGCATATACCACAACTATTTGATTTTCATATGTTCTTATTGTCTTATTAGTTTAGTACTAGTTTATTAGTATCTCTAAATATGCAAATAAAGATATTTAATTTTGAGAAAGCTAAATGAATGACCGTACCTAGATTGGCAAAGAAGGAATATTTCAGAAAGCAGTTGGTAGCAAGCTAACCTATGCAGTGTATTACTTGTCTAGATCACGTGTTTAATTTTGGTGGAGGTAAAGTAATTTTTAAATAAGATTAAAATGTAATAGAACCATGACTCAATACACAAATATTCATTTCACACAACACATAAAAACTTCCACTCCACTAAAATATCTAATTTGATTTTTCTTAAATGTGGTATTACTTAAATTAGAGCAATATGTACTAAATACTTTAAGAGTGAAATTAAAAAATCAACATTTTTTATGTCATAAACTCTTAGACCACAATGTCCTCTATATGACATGTACTAATCTGTTTGCTGTAGTTACTTAAGTTATTCCCATATTTTATATTTAAGGAGGTGTGAATGTTTTAAAAGTGTATACTTTAAAGGTGTAAGCATACTTTGAAAGCCATATATCCAAAGACAGAAAACATACATGTGAAATTATTTTACTATTATTATTGAGTATGGATGGAAATATAATTCTCCTTTGAAACTGCTTGGCTACTAACCTTTCCAAAATAAAGTCATTTTCACTTTTGAAAAGTTGACATAGCTTAGGATGTGTACGTTCTAAACTATGTTGTCAGCCTTTGTGGATTTTGGTGCAGGCTACTTAGAGTGAAAAATACGTATAGTGTGTAGTTTTTCAAGTTATCAATTGGTTAAATTTGATTATTAAAATCAATAAATATTTCATTAAGTAGTTAATGCCATATTTTTCACTTTAATTATTATAAAAGACCACTTAATTTTTTAATATTAATAAAAGTAAAAACTGTGTGACATGTGGAATTCTCTTATAAAGGCTATAGTTTTCCTATGTTTTAAATGTGTAGATATATCCATTTACTGAAAATCATGCCCAATTGATCACCTCTCTTCTAAAAGTGACATTATTTTACCACTATTAGTTCAATAGTTATTATTAAATTCATTATTGAATATATTATTAAATGCATATTATGTGCAAGATACTATGTTAGTTTCTGTAGGTGATATAAAAGGCATTTACTCTACACAGGACACATTATATTCTGTTACTTCACACTCAATTCTGTACACTTTTCATGGGTTTTGATTAAGTATTATTTACTTTAACCAAATGAAGAGTTGAAGAGTGATAAAACATACTTATTTTATTAAATCCAAGAAATTAAACTCTTTGGGAATAAAACAAATACAATACACTGCAAAGTAAAATACTGGAATTGTCTATCAATATTGGCAATAGTTAATTTTTGTTATAGTTCAAGTTTTAATTTATTATTAATTTTTATTAGAGAAAATATTGCATAATAGTTTTATATCATAGAACTCCTATTGAAAATAATCCTAAGTGAATTTGTATTTATTTGTAGCAACAGAAGGCCACATCAATAAAAGTTTAAAAAATAAAATTCTTAAATTGTTAATATATGTGTCAAGAGAGTGACAAGTATAAATCCTGTTATGACAGCATAGAATCAATGTATGTACATCATTTCTTCATTACATTAGCATTTTCTGTGAAGAAGCTTTAAATGCTGATATGGCTTTACAGAAAAAAAGATAATGTTTACCTTTGGTACTTACTGATATTACAAACCTATCCAGCTCGGGAGAAGCACAGTTGTCCAGCTGATCATTTTTCACAGGAGACATTGAATACATTACCTAAATTATTACCTTGACTATGATATATATATTTCACGGTAATATAAGTAGGACTTTAGGAAAGATTTTATTAAATTTGAATGATAGCTGGAAACAAATCAGGTCAACTGACATTTTTTTTTTTAAATCAATCGACTCTTATATAACTTAAAATAGCCACAGAAATCACCAGGTACCCAACATTTTAAAGAATTGGAGACTATCAGGTTGTGGATGTATTTATATACATTATACATTATAATATAACTCTTGGTATTCTTCTATATACAGTGAGAATTAACACATTTAATACTAACAAAATTATTTACCATAAATAACCAGTCTCTAATTAGGTTGGTTATACATATATTTTTCATGTCACTAACATGCCCTGACAAAGCCAGCCTTTCGGAGAAGTGAAGTAGGCAACAACCATGTAAGTGAGATTTGAGGTATGTTTTCTCTTTCAGCCCATCAATAAATTTAGCAGTTGGAGCCACATTTTCAGTGTTAAAACATGTCTCTCTGGATGGGATCTGAGTTATTAGGTATTGCCACCATAGGGTGAATTTGTGTGTTAAATCTTCTGGATAAAAGCAAGATGCCAGCAGGTGTGTGTACAGAGAGGGTTGGGGTGCGCATGCCTGGAAGAAGAGCCAGGAGCGATCATAATAGAGACAGTATGGTAAGAATGGAATAGTACTGAAACGGAGATACATTTTTAGTCTTAATGTCACCTTCTGCTAAGGGTGACTTTGGTCTCTGCTACCTTGATCTTTACTTTGTCCTGAGGCAAGGCTTATGAGGCCATTGATTTATGTGAGATGGCCTTGTGTGAGCACAGTTTGAAGCTTGAGAATGTAAACTTACCTGCATGTGTACCTTAACCTATTTCTCCAACAGTGAAAACATCGGCAGGCAAACTCAGATCTTCACAAACTTAAAATGAGTGACTTCCTGTGCACTGCCAGGACAGCTGCTGGGGCTCTTTCAAATTTTACATATTACACTTTTTGAATGTCAATTTTTCCTCTATGGAAAGCTGGCTTTCAGTAACTTTCCAATACATATTAAACAAAGGAAGTAAAACCTTTGTCATCATCATAAGTGAAAGTCGTTAAAAAACAAGCAAGGCAATTTAATGGTTGCCATTCTGACTACTGGTACATTTTACTACAGTAATTTTGGTGCAACTGTCTGGATGTAAAAATCACCATTTTCTTCTTTTATTTCTTGATTATCAATAATGTATACAACAGACATTCCCAACCGTATTCCATTTCCAATCTCTCTCCAATTTTGATAGAGTTCTACTCTCCACTTTATTTTTGTATTATTTAATTTCATTTATATAATGATAAAAGAGTTTTTAAAAAAAAATTTTTTTTGTCAAAGAGAGCTAACCTCTATGATTGTATCTGTTCTTCCCCCAAAACTACCATTGTAAAAACATTTTGTGGTATTAAATATATGTGTAGGACTCTAAGAACAATTAAATTTAATTGAGAATCCCCTATTTAGTCTGGAGTTTAAAATGAGGGACCACATATTGACCCACCTTACCTAACTTGTAATATATTTATCCAATCAAATCATCATGCTCAGGAAGTCTATAGAATGCAGAGTGGCCCATTCTGTGTGTATGTATGCTTAGTCCCTCAGTCATGTCCAACTCTTTGTGACCCCATGGACTGCAGCCCGCCAGGTTCCTCTGTTCTTGGGATTCTCCAGGCAAGAATACTGGAGTGGGTCATGCCATTTCCTACTCCAGGAGATCTTCCTGACCCAGGGTTCGAATCCGCATCTCTTGTGTCCTGCATTGGCAGGCAGATTCTTTACCACTAGTGAAATGTGGTAAGCCCCATAAAATAGCATGAAAGAAAACAAGAAAGTGTTAGTTGCTTGATTGTATCTGACTTGTGGGACTCTTTGCGACCCCATGGACTAACCCATCAGGCTCCTCTGTCCATGGAATTTCCCAGGCAAGAATACTGGAGTGGGCTGCCATTCTCTTCTCCAGGGGATCTTCTGACCTGGGTATTGAACCCAAGTCTCCTGCATTGCAGGTAGAGTCTTTACCTTCTGAGCCACCAGGGAAGCCTAGCCCATTCTCTAGAAGAGTTTTTTCAGCATTTATAACTTGATATCCCCTTTTGAGAAACAAAAGTTCAAAGCCTTTGCTCTTACTCCTCCTGAAATTTTCAGGTCACTCCACCAAGAATTTTCAAGAGCTTTGTTTTCTAAAATTTATTATAAGAAAATGATAGCTGGATTCTGTATGCCCCAATGTTGGATATTAAGACTTTGTTTAAGGAGAAAACATAATATTTACATTTTGTCTTCACTAACTTAATTGTTCTTATGTTATTTTCTATTTGTTTAATATAAACTCTGATGGTGATTAACACTTTGGTAAGGGTGTCTGTTCAACACATTATTTGATAATAAGATAGACTGAAACCATTTTTTTTAGGTTGCATTAAAATGTTATTTACCAGTTAAATAATATTCTTTAGATGACACTAATGGCAAATGTTTTACTAGTTCAGAGGTAGGTCTAAATAGGCTAAATAATAGGAATCACCTAAATATAATGGTTGAATATTATTGCAAATAGTATTTGGGGCATGTTTATGGGAATACTTACATTATTTTTGAAGGATGGTGAACATTGGCCTACAGATGCTCATGGATATTGGCTGGTAACCCTAAAAGGAAACATTTTAAAAAATGCAGTAAGAACTCTATAAGTAAGGCAACTATTCATGCTATTCACATATAAAGTGTTAACTGGAAAGTAATGAGGCTGATATCCATTAGTGCCAGAATAAAGACAGCTTCATTTATACTAAATGAATTAAAAAAAAAAAAAAAACAAGCATTAGTATAGCATGCACATCAGTGTCAGTCCTTCAGTTAAAGAAGAAATTAAATATCAATTAATGTATAAATGAATCAGCAAAATTCTAAGCCAAATATTAAGTTAAAACATCATTTCATATAAAATAATTACAGATCAGTAGTACTTAAGTGCTAGCTATGTTACCCATATGTATTAAAACAATACTGAAAGCTGGAAAGGGAAATAACATTTGAAAAATCACCATTTCCATATTAGTTATCTTAAAAGTATCAACTGACAGTATTTATTTTGAGATGTGGAAACAAAATTAAAACAAACATTAGCTAGCTACATCTCTGCAGTAGAACAAATAACTTTGGTGTAACAACATTAATATTTAACATGTTTTAAGCATAAAGAGTTTCCCAGAGCATACTAAACATGACCCCAAAGTTTTAAATACAAAATATAAAGCTGTGGAACAGACTCAGAACCCCAGAGTTGGTATAAAGATTCGTTTAAGTTGAAGTTATTTTGAGATTCAATATATGCAGAAAAAAAGCCACCTGGGAGCTTCCCTTATCTGACTAAAAACAACAACTTCTGGGAAATGAGGCTATGATAAACCGCCACTCCAAGGGAGTTTTATGGCTCTTGAAGATGGAAAGATCACTCATACCTGTATAGACAAACATTACCACAATCTTATCTCCTGTCTGTTCTCCTAAAAACCCATTTGTCGTTCCTAATGAAACCTATTTGTTTTTTTCCATAGAAGCAATTCCTTACCCTTCCCCTTTCCCTACTAAATTAGGTATTTATGCCTTTAACTTGAACCATTCAACAAGCCAGCTGCTTTCTTTTGCGGCTTTATATGCATATGAAATAAACCTTTTACTTCTTTTAATCTCGCCTTTGTCAGTTTAATTTGCAGGCCTCATTTCCTGAACCCAAGAGGGTAGAAGGAAATGTTTTCCTCTGCTACAAAGCTAATTCTTTCATTGAACTAAGTAAGTAAAATAATATGCTGTAAAGACCATTTCTCCTGTGGTGAGAAATACATATGAAATGTTAATTACCATACTATTTGAAACATTAAAATATTTTATTAGCTCATAATCATCAATATAAATTAGCATGCTTAAAGCATAGCATATAATATTTTTGTGATAAAATTTAAAGCCACAATTTAAATAATTTAATGTAACTACCCCTTTAATCATCCAAGATACAATGGACCATAAGAACAAATTGTTATATTTTTCATTCCTATAACAGTAAATAAAAATAATTGTTCTGAATTCAAAGTTGTAAAAAACAACTTGGATGAAACTTTGCTGTTTTACTCTAACTTTCAGAAAATACATTTAATGTTATAAATTTAAAAATTGAACTAGTATTTTTTATTTCTTTCACAGCTCCAAGTAGCACAAAGATTTATTGAAATAACTATGTGATAACAACAATCACACTAAACCTCTATTTTAATGAAATGGTAGAGGACTTATAGTATATAAAAACAATTTCTTCAGGAAAAGGGATGCAGAACTGGTTCTACCTAGAATGTTTCAAGAAGCAGAAGTACAAAATTAGTAGCAATCTTGGAGCAATGGTGAGACTCCATGCTTGATGAAGAAGTTGATGGCCAAGTTATTAGTCTATACAATAAAAATTTTACATAGCAATGCTGAAAAGCATAAAACCTTTTAATACACGGTAATGACATGTTCTACCTGCTGTAGAACACACTTAATTTCACTATCCTGTACAAGTTACCCTTGCAGGGACTAAGACATTTGTGGTCAGAAGGGAACTGCTGCCCATGGAATTACAGCCTCCTAGTGTTAACTGTGACTATTGCAGTCAGAACAATGTGAGCTGTGATTGTGGTTATGCCATTTATTTGTGCAGGATTTATTTATTTCAAATTCCCACCCCACCCCTTGAGGAAAGATTGATATATCTCATAATGAAGCATTTCTACTCATTCATAAAAACAATATGATAGAACAATTTCTTCAAAATCTGTTAACTGAAAATATACTTTCTGGTGTTTGTAAAATGTTAGTGTACATGCCTTAAATTTTAATTAATTTTGAAGAAATCTGGAATACCCTAGGGGAAATTAAATCTTTTTCTCAATTTCTGTGTCTCTTCAGCCCTACTTGATTTGCTCCTCCCCCACAACCACAACATTCTTTATATTGTTTTGCATCTATCACACACTCTCCTTTCCCAGCCTTTTTCTCTCATTTATACATGTCTGAGATATATTTTCTGTTCTTTTTTATTTATTTTTATTTGGAGGATAATTACTTTACAATATTGTGTTGGTTTCTGCCATATATCAACATGAATCAGACATAAAAGTATACACCTTTCTTCCCTCTTGAACCTCCCTCCCACCTCCCACCCCATTCCACCCCTCTAGATTGTCACAAAGCACCAGATTTGAGGTACCTGTGTCATACAGCAAATTTCCACTGGCTATTTATTTTACATATGGTGATGTATGTTTCAGTGATACTCTCCTAATGTTCTGTCATTTTAAGTTTCTATCCATCTTACTGAATAGTTCTTTTTTTTTTTAATTTCCTCCTGATTTTTATAGATTTTTCTCTTTTGCAGGCTACTGACTCTAGATAGAAAAGAAAGCTACTTCTGACCACAAACTCACTCTGCATATCAATCCAAACACTATACAATTTCCTCCCACAAAAATAGCATAGGATATTTTTGAATCTCTTATATGCAATCCTATTGCCTCCTAGGCTATTTATAATTGCTTTGAAAAATGACATTAAAGGTAATTTTGTGATTGTTCAATCTGGCTTTTCCTACAAAAAGTATTGTTATTTTGATTTCAGCCTGCCCTGAAAAACGATATTACAAAATGGTGGTTTCAATTCAAATTGTACTTTAAAAGTCCTAAGAACTAAATGAGAATTTAATGGATTTGCTGTTTTATTTTCCCTCAGTTGAAATAATGGGGGAAAAGTAGGCATTTAGAGTACAGTGTCTATCAAAGAAATGCCTATCTTAATGTGGCTAAAAGTCATCACTAAAATTCTAGTACTCAGTCCTGAGTTGGATGAGGAAATGCTAACATTACAAAAGAGTTGAATGTACTTCTTCAGAATAACGTGGATAGTCCACATTTAAAAATAAAGAGTCGTTTTTCAGGATTAAAACATGACCACATTTAAACCAAAATGTACCCTTTATTGCCCACTTTGACATTTAAAAAATTCAATGAAGCATAATTTACATGTAATAGAATGCAAATATTTAAAGTATAGTCCAGTTTTGATGAGGGACTACACACCTCTGTATTCACCATGCCGATGAAGATGGAATGTTTCCATCCTCCTGCTCCATTGTAGTCATTTCATCGCCACCCCCTTTCTCCAGGCAACCACTTTCTTACTTTGATCACTATAGATTATTTTTGCAATTCTAGAAATTCATAAATAGAACCATACAGTATGCTCTTCTCCTTTTCTATTTCTTCTATCTTTTGTTCAAAACATTTTTTCTTTCTTTCATGGAGTCTTATTTACAGACTGTTGAAAGCAAACATATCACCTTGCTTTATACTGTTGACTTATTAATCTTACCTTTCTCTTCAAGTTACCATGGATTCTTTAATATCTCAATCTTTGTCTAACACAATCCTGCCCTTTAAAGCATGTATGCCAGAAAAAAAAATATTAAAACAAGTGTTGGGGGATGTAAATAAGATTTTTAATATAAATTTAAATGAAATGTATGCATTTTCTTAGCCATTATGAGATTGTTTGTTTTAATGAGGAGTTTATTAAATAGTAAATGTGTGTGTGCATGCTCAGTTGTGTCCCCAACTCTTTGCAATCCCATGGACTATAGCCTGCCAAGCTCCTCTGTCCATGGAATTTTCCAGGCAAGGATACTAGAGTGGGTTGCCATTCCCCTCTCCAGGGGATCCTCTGCAGGAATCTTACCCGTGTCTCTTGTGTCTTCTGCATTGGCAGGCAGGTTCTTTACCAGCTGAGCCACAGGGGAAGCCCTAAATGATAGATACCTATATAATATCTTGGGTAGAAAGTACAAGTTTTTTAAATTTATTTTTTAATTGGAGGATAATGCTTTACAATGCTGTGTTGGCTTCTGCCATACAACAACATGAATCAGCCTTAAGTATACATATGTTCACTCTCTTGGACCTCCCTCCCAACCGCCCCCCACCCCCGCCCTCGCCACTGCATCCCACCCCTCTGGGTTGTCACAGAGCACCGGGTTGAGCCCCAGTTTTTATGTTCAGGTTTTATATACTTAATTTTTTTTTTATGTTGGCAGCTAAAATGTTCAACAGTTGAAAGTTCCTACTAATGTGTGATGCTGCTGCTGCTCCTGCAGCTGCTAAGTCGCTTCAGCCATGTCCGACTCTGTGTGACCCCATACATGGCAGCCCACCAGGCTCCTCTGTCCCTGGGATTCTCCAGGCAAGAATATGCGAGTGGGTTGCCATTGCCTTCTCCAATGTGCTGTATAGTACACCACTATTGTAAAAGAATAATTCAAAGCCAATCAAAAGGGAGGCAGTTTTGCTTCATAAATAATTTCTGAATAGGTATAATTTTAAGGAAACTTGTTCCATATTAAAGATTTAGAAAAAAAAGATGGCAAGCTTGAATCAACTGTTTCTTATGGTATTCAACAACAAATAGCATATACACAAACTTTTTCTGATATAAATGCCTAATTTCTGGAAAGGATAGTCATATTTGGCAAGTGCTGACTGGATAGGATGAAATACATGAACTAGCAGTTTAAGTTTGTGCTAAGTCACTTAGTTGTGTCCGACTCTTTGCAACCCCATGGACGGTAGCTCACCACGCTCTTCTGTCCATGGAATTCTCCAGCAAGAATACTGGAGTGGGTAGCCATTCCCTTCTCCAGGGGGTCTTCTCAACCCAGGGATCGAACCCACATCTCTCACATTGCAGGTGGATTCTTTACTGTCTGAGCCACCAGGCAAGAATTTGAAATTTATGTTTTCCTAATTAGTTGCTTTTGAACACGAGTACTTTGAACACCTCCCTTTTACTGATTGTGCAGGACTAAAATAAATTTAGTAACAAAAAATAAGGATAATAGAAGTTCTGATACAAAATTTGTTAACATTTAGAAGTGTAAAATAAGGATTTAGACAGATAAGTCAAGACCATATTGCCTGGCTCCAACCACAAATTTTCTTTTGTTTTGTTTGTCAATGCCTCTTAGTATATAAACAACCTCTGCCATTCCCAGCAGGTGCATCTGTTAAAAATCTGCAAGTTTTCAGAATAAGCAAATCTATAGTGACAGAAAGGATCTCTCATTGCCTAGAGCTGTCTGAGGGAGGAAGGGACATAGAAGCTTGAGGAGTGGGGAGTGACTGCTACTCTGTATAGGGTTTCTTTTGGGGGCAAAAATGTTCTAAATTGTGAGGATGGTTGTACAAGCCCTGCAAGTATACTAAAAATGGGTTGCATACTTTAAAATGGGTGAATTGTATAATATGTGAATTTTGTCTCAATGAAGCTGAAAAGATTTTGAGGGTAAATCCATTACTTCAAATGAAAAATCTTGAAATAACTTTGAAAGATTGATCATATTATTTAAAAATCTATTGGGGAATATATTGATTTCACATAATAATAGTGTGAACATTTATTAATGTAAGAATCATGAAAGGACACATTTTAATTTAAAATAATAATTCTAATATCTGAAACTCTGCATGTGTAAATGTGTCATTTTGTAGTGATGTGTAAGCTGGGTCTGGACATTAAAAAGTAAAACTAAATGGCAAATATGGCAAGATGACTAAAACATTATGAAACCTTTTGCTTTTAATTGAATAAGAGACATTCAAAGGTTGATCTTTATCTAGCCTTTTTGTCGCACCAGCAAATATTTAGTGTTTATATATAATGAGAATGATGTGAAGTTTTCTATTTGACATGACTCTTTGATCTTAATACTAAGCCATATATTCCAGTGACTTCTTTGGTGAGGAAATGTCAAGTCTCTAAGCATTTAATAAATGGCCAAGAAGAAGAAACTCTACATTCTTTATTATGGGCAAAAATTGTCTTTGATACTTCATTTTGACTTCTCTAGTCTTGTTTCTGCTTTATTGACTATGCCAAAACCTTTGACTGTGTGGATTACAATAAACTGTGGAAAATTTTGAAAGAGGTGGGAATACCAGACCACCTGACCAGCCTCTTGAGAAATTTGTATGCAGGTCAGGAAGCAACAGTTAGAACTGGACATGGAACAACAGACTGGATCCAAATAGGAAAAGGAGTACGTCAAGGCTGTATATCGTCACCCTGCTTATTTAACTTCTATGCAGAGTACATCATGAGAAACGCTGGACTGGAAGAAACACAAGCTGGAATCAAGATTTCTGGGAGAAATATCAATAACCTCAGATATGCAGATGACACCACCCTTGTGGCAGAAAGTGAAGAAGAACTAAAAAGCCTCTTGATGAAAATGAAAGAGGAGAGTGAAAAAGTTGGCTTAAAACTCAACATTCAGAAAATGAAGATCATGGCATCTGGTCCCATCACTTCATGGGAAATACATGGGGAAACAGTGGAAACAGTGTCAGACTTTATCTTTTTGGGCTCCAAAATCACTGCAGATGGTGACTGCAGCCATGAAATTAAAAGACGCTTACTCCTTGGAAGAAAAGTTATGACCAACCTAGATAGCATATTCAAAAGCAGAGACATTAATTTGCCAACAAAGGTCTGTCTAGTCAAGGCTATGGTTTTTCCAGTTGTCATGAATGGATGTGAGAGTTGGACTGGGAAGAAAGCTGAGCACCGAAGGATTGATGCTTTTGAACTGTGGTGTTGGAGAAGACTCTTGAGAGTCCCTTGGACTGCAAGGAGATCCAACCAGTCCATTCTGAAGGAGATCAGCCCTGGGATTTCTTTGGAAGGAATGATGCTAAAGCTGAAACTCCAGTACTTTAGCCACCTCACGCGAAGAGTTGACTCATTGGAAAAGACTCTGATGCTGGGAGGGATTGGGGGCAGGAGGAGACGGGGACGACAGAGGATGAGATGGCTGGATGGCATCACTGACTCGGCGGACGTGAGTTTGAGTGAACTCTGGGAGTTGGTGATGGACAGGGAGGCCTGACGTGCTGTGATTCATGGGGTCGCAAAGAGCCGGACACGACTGAGCAACTGAACTTACTTACTTAATTAGTCATGTTGATATTCATTAAAAGTTATTGCGGAAGGGCTCTGTACCTTGTTGTGAAAATTTATATCTTCCTTTCAGCTTTTTCTTTTAACTGTACCAGCATACACACACACACACACACACACACACACACACATATCAACTGCTGGTTTTAATTAAAAAAATTATAAGACACTGAATTCAGAATTGAGTTACAAACTAGTGACAGATTCTGAATAATCCATAGCATTTAGCTCTGATTAGTATTTGGAAGCTGATTCTTAAAATATTTATAAAGAGCAGGTGGATTTATTTGGTATGCTTAAAACTTATTAAAAAATATCTAGTGATAATATTTACTCAACTTGAAGTGACAAACTCCACTGTAAAAATTATAGGAAAAACTCCACTGTAAAAATTATAGGAAAAACTCGATAGAAAAATACATTGTCAATCTGAAGCTATATATCAGAAGAAAGTATTTTACATTTATAGAAAGACAAGGTGGAGCTTTTCAATTTGACATGAATTGATTTGCATTTAAAAGGCAGGTACCATGCTTAGATTTGAGTTTGTTAATTATGAAAATATATGACTATTATATGAAATTAAATTGACTATTAATATGAAATTAGATTAAAATAAAATCAATTATTATGCTATTAAGATCAGTTCAGTTCAGTTGCTCAGTCATGTCCAACTCTTTGCGATCCTATGGACTGCAGCATGACAGGCCACCCTGTCCATCACCAAGTCCCGGCACTTACTCAAACTCACATTCATTGAGTCAGTGATGCCACCCAGCCATCTCATCCTCTGTCTTCCCCTTCTCCTCCTGCCTTCAATCTTTCCCAGCATCAAGGTCTTTTCAAATCAGTCAGTTCTTTGTACCAGGTGGCCAAAGTACTGGAGTTTCAGCTTCACCATCAGTCCTTCCAATGAACACCCAGGACTGATCTCCTTTAGCATGGACTGGTTGAATCTTGCTGTCCACGGGACTCTCAAGAGATTTCACCAACACTACAGTTCAAAAAGCAGAGACATTACTTTGCCAACAAAGGTTCATCTAGTCAAGGCATTTTCCTGTGGTCATGTATGGATGTGAGAGTTGGACTGTGAAGAAGGCTGAGCACCGAAGAATTGATGCTTTTGAACTGTGGTGTTGGAGAAGACTCTTGAGAGTCCCTTGGACTGCAAGGAGATCCAACCAGTCCATTCTGAAGGAGATCAGCCCTGGGATTTCTTTGGAAGGAATGATGCTAAAGCTGAAACTCCAGTCCTTTGGCCACCTCATGCAAAGAGTTGTCTCATTGGAAAAGACTCTGATGCTGGGTGGGATTGGAGGCAGGAGGAGAAGGGGACAACAGAGGATGAGATGGCTGGATGGCATCACTGACTCGGTGGACGTGAGTTTGAGTGAACTCTGGGAGTTGGTGATGGGCAGGGAGGCCTGGCGTGCTTCGATTCATGGGGTCGCAAAGAGTCGGACAGGACTGAGTGACTGATCTGATCTGATCTGATCTGACAGTTCAAAATTATCAATGCTGTGGCACTCAGCTTTTTTATAGTCCAACTCTCACATCCATACACGACTACTGGAAAAACCATAGCTTTGACTAGATGGACCTTTGTTGGCAAAGGAATGTCTCTGCTTTTTAATATGCTGTCTAGGTTGGTCATAGCTTTTCTTCCAAGGAGTAAGCATCTTTTAATTTCATGGTTGCAGTCACCATGGGCAGTGATTTTAGAGCCCTCAAAAATAACATCTGTCACTGTTTCCACTGTTTCCCCATCTATTTGCCATGGAGTGATGGGACTGGATGCTATGATCTTAGTTTTCTGAATGTTGAATTTTAAGGCAATTTTTTCACTCTCCTCTTTCACTTTCATCAAGAGGCTTTTTAGTTCCTCTTCACTTTCTGCCGTAAGAGTGGTGTCATCTGCATATCTGAGGTTATTGATATTTCTCCTGGCAATATTGATTCCAGCTTGTGCTTCCTCCAGCCTAGCATTTCTCATGATGTGCTCTGCATATAAGTTAAATAAGCAAGGTGACAATATACAGCCTTGACGTACTCCTTTCCTAATTTGGAACCAGTCTGTTGTTCCATGTCCAGTTCTAACTGTTGCTTCCTGACCTGCATACAGATTTCTCAAGAGTCAGGTCAGGTGGTCTGGTATTCCCATCTCTTTCAGAATTTCCCACAGTTTATTGTGATCCACACAGTCAAAGGCTTGGCATAGTCAATAACACAGAAATAGATGTTTTTCTGGAACTCTGTTGCATTTTTGATGATCCCATGGATGTTGGCAATTTGATCTCTGGTTCCCCTACCCTTTCTAAATCCAGTTTGAACATCTGGAAGTTCACAATTCACGTATTGCTGAAGCCTGGCTTGGAGAATTTTGAGCATTACTTTACTATCATGTGAGATTAGTGCAATTGTGCAGTACTTTGAGCATTCTTTGGCATCACCTTTC
The DNA here is from genome assembly GCF_027580195.1 of Bos mutus. Classification (NCBI taxonomy): domain Eukaryota; kingdom Metazoa; phylum Chordata; class Mammalia; order Artiodactyla; family Bovidae; genus Bos; species Bos mutus. Next base: position 52,490,916 of record NC_091646.1, read on the forward strand.
TTTGGGATTGGAATGAAAACTGACCTTTTCCAGTCCTGTGGGTACTACTGAATTTTCCAAATTTGCTGGCATACTGAGTGCAGCACTTTCACAGCATCATCTTTCAGGATTTGAAATAGCTCAACTAGAATTCCATCACCTCCACTGGCTTTGTTTGTAGTGATGCTTTCTAAGGCCCACTTGACTTCACATTCCAGGATGTCTGGCTCTAGGTGAGTGATCACACCATCGTGATTATCTGGGTCGTGAAGATCTTTTTTATATAGTTTTTCTTTGTATTCTTGCCATCTCTTCTTAATATCTTGTGCTTCTGTTAGGTCCATACCATTTCTGTCCTTTATTGTGCCCATCTTTGCATGAAATTAAGATATAAAAGCAGAATGGAATTTCATGATATATATAGTCAAAATATTTCTTTTGTTATTATAACTGCTTTTTTCCCTAGTAAATATGATTTTGGGGAACTTAAGGTGAATCTATCTGTTTTTTTTTTTCTTCTACTGTTTATTATGTGCTAGGTTATTCATGTACATTATATATCCTAGGGTCAGTCCCTCAAGGCATAAATTATTACCCTAATTTTTAGATGAGGAAGCTTAGATTCTAAAACCTGTTTAAAATACTCTTTACAACTATACCCCAAACTACCCTTAGAACAATTGCTTACTATATATTAAACAGTATTAATCAGTCCAAATATAACAATAATCTTTATTAAAAAACACCATCTTCCAAAGCTTTAACTGTTCAAATCTTTACATACTAGATGCTCTTAGTCACAAAGGTCTCTAAGTAACTTGACACAAATTACTTTATAAAAGTAATTTTTAAAGACTTTTTAAAAAGTCTTTTAAAAAATGATTAATTTCTTCCATTTTCCTATTTCATTGCCAATTGCTATCATTAGATAACATTTTGCACACTTTTCCACCTTTATTTTTGTTAGTAAATGATTATTATCTCACCTTTAAAAAATGAACTGAGATGTTGACAATATATACATTCTTGATTTGTATAAGTTAATATATGACTAATATCTCCTGAATTGTCTTCCATTTAGTTCTCTGAGAATCTCTCCATAACTAAGTAATTGTTATATTGAGAGTCTCTTTTTTCCATGAGTATTTGGGAAGCTTTTTAAAATTTAGGGCTGTTAATCAAGGTGCCATGAAAATAGCATACACAGCCTTTGTAGTCAGACAGTCTTAGTTTTGGTTCCCCACTCTACTCCGTTTAACTATGTATTTGGGCATGTGACTTAGCCTTCTTATGTCTCCACTTCCTATTTGTTATGGTGGTGGTTAAAATTACATAAGATGATATACAGACTGCCAAATGCACTGACTGGAGTATGATGGGGGCTCAATACATGTAAAATTCCTTTCCTTTCCTCTCCTCTTATTACTAGAGGTTTCCATGATTTCTTCCCTGAACCTCCTACCTGGAAGATTCTGTTCTATATTTACTACATAGAATGGTAAATATAAATAATTAAAGTAATACTATAGTTTAAAATTCTGACACAAGGTTGATGAATAGAAAATTGATTCCACTGATCATTGAGGATTTTCTTGAGGTTTCCATGATTTCTTCCCTGAACCTCCTACCTGGAAGATTCTGTTCTATATTTACTACATAGAATGGTAAATATAAATAATTAAAGTAATACTATAGTTTAAAATTCTGACACAAGGTTGGATGAATAGAAAATTGATTCCACTGATCATTGAGGATTTTCTTAAGCTATCCTTTTTCCTTCTGGATACCATTTCCTCTAGTACATATCTAAGTGAAAGTTAACTATTTAACATTTGCTTACAAGATACATGAATGTTTCAGTTCAGTTTCAAATCAATCCAATATTTGCAAAGTGCGCATGCAAGTGAATAATAGAAAAAGGGTCGCAGAAGTTAAACAGACTTCATTCTATAAAATGTACGTCATTGTTTTTTTTACCTTTTATATCATGCCATTGATCTCATGATTGTTTATGTTATGATTTCATCTTTCACCTAAGCTGTTGTTCACAGATTGTCTTTGAAATCCATGAAGGTCACTGGTTTTTTTTCTTATAAAATGACATAATATATTAAAGCTGGAATTCTGTAGATAGTGACTCATGCTTGCATTTGTACATTTTAAAAGATGTAATTTATAGAAAGGAAGCATCCAGCCTTGAGGTGTTTCAGATTTCAGTTGCTCCAACAAATTAAAAATGGCTAGCATAAATAAGTGCACATGACCTGTCAACTAGTCAGTCATCTAATTTAAACCTCAAAAAATTTTCTCTTATTTGTATTTTACATGTTTATTTCCCTCATTGTGAATATATATCTGACAGAAATATCTTTACCTATATGTCAGTAAGAATAAAAGTGATCATCTTTAAAGTATTCACATACTTGTACTAACTTTCAAATTATTGAAGCCAAGAATGTAAATGTACTTTCTATTTATTCTGAATTTATTAAGCATGACACGCTTCCCAAGGACAGTACAATGTAGTAAAAATTTTAAAGGTGTTCATTTAATATGCCACATAGCCTTCAAGAAGCAGTGGGCCATGGTGGAAAAGAACCTGATTTCAGATTTAGTAGATTTGGGTTCTCTTTGTAAGCTTTGCCAGTAATTAGCTGTGTGACCTGGAACAAGTTAGGAACCGTCTCAAAGGCCTTAATTTTTTCATCTTTAAAACACAAACATTATTAAATTTGGTACAATTGGTATACTTTTGTTCTATTGCTTTATTAAAATGGTTACTACTTAATGCATTATTGCTTTTATAATTTCATCCATGCATTTAGGAATTATAAAGTACTTTGCTAACATTCTTAAAATTATCAAATTCCATAAATAATCTAATTATCAAAATGATCGAATTCCATAAATAATCTAATAAAACCTCTTTTGATGTCAAGAACTGTCACTTGATATTCAGACAATTGATTCTACCTGGGATTATAAACTAATGCTCATCATTTATTTTCTTACAAGATAAGCCAAGGTGTAACTCAGATATCTAAGGGCTTACTAATAACAAATGATTCACATGACTCCTCTGTGTAAGAATTTTACTGTTTTCACTTGCCTCGTTCGATTAGCCTAACCCATTTCTGGACAGACAGGAAGTACTAATAAACTCATGTTTGCTGACTCATTCTTTAAGTAAATTAAGAGTGACAGGATTGAGCATGAATGACTCCAGACTCATGGAGATATTTTTTTTAATAAAAATATTATCCGTCTGAAAAATTGAGTCAGTAAAAAAGCGATTTGGTCATTATATGTTTAGGTTATAGTGAAAAAGTCACCTTAGAAAGTTTATCCAAATTCATATCCTTCTTTAGGCTTTGGGGCAAAGGGTTTTTTTTTTTTTTTTCTTTCTTTCTTTTTTTTAACTTTTATTTTATTTTTTAACTTTACAATATTGTATTGGTTTTGCCATATATCAACATGAATCCGCCACAGGTATACACGTGTTCCCCATCCTGAACCCTCCTCCCTTCTCCTTCCCTGTACCATCCCTCTGGATCATCCCAGTGCACCAGCCCCAAGCATCCAGTATCGTGCATCGAACCTGGACTGGCAACTCGTTTCATATTTGATATTATACATGTTTCAATGCCATTCTCCCAAATCATCCCACCCTCTCCCTCTCCCACAGAGTCCAAAAGACTGTTCTATACATCAGTGTCTCTTTTGCTGTCTCGTATACAGGGTTATTGTTACCATCTTTCTAAATTCCATATATATGCGTTAGTATACTGTATTGGTGTTTTTCTTTCTGGCTTACTTCACTCTGTATAATAGGCTCCAGCAAAGGGTTTTTATATCACAATTTTAATCTCACATAATTTATTTTTTAGGGCTTCCCTGATGACTCAGTAAGTAAAGAATCTGCCTGCAATGCAGGAGACACAGGATACAAGGATTTGATCCCTGGGTTGGGAAGATCCCCTGGAGGAGGAAATGGCAACCCACTCCGGCATTGCCTGAAAACTCCCATGGATAGAAGAGCCTGGTGGGCTACAGTCCAAAGGGTTGCATAGAGTCAGACAGGTGAGCCACTAAGCATGCAATCTCTTTTTTGTCTACATTCCTCCCTGAAATTTCTCTAATTTAACAGTGGCCTTTTCCTGCCAAATCCTTTATGTAAAGTTTATATACTAGAGCTCTAACTAGACTCTAAACTACTGGAGATAAGAAATAAGTATTGTTTCCTCTTCTGGGAGGCCCTGGAGTACTGTCAAATGTCTTGTATAGAGCAGAACCTTAACAATCACTAAATATAGGAATAAATAAAGTTGGGGGAAAACTAGGAGTTTCATTTTGAAGATTCTGTGATAAATATGACCCTTAGATATTCTCCAGAGCTTTGAATAATCAATTCTTAAAATTTGGATCTTTGTTCTTTTCCCTGTACAACCGTCTCTCTATTAGAAAGTTTTTACATTCAGCTAAACCAGACTGATATGAGGCTCTAAATTTCTTTACCTCCAGGTTTGACCTGTCTCCAGAAATCAAATATTATATTTTCAGCTATCCAAAGATCCACCATCATCTGATGGTATATGTCTCACCATTAATTTAAATATACTTAAATCAGTACCTAGTCCCTAACTGACTTTTCTCACATTATGTATGTAACATGAATGTCCCACCCCTTGGATGGTTTCCCTTCCTCTGTGTCAATTCAAACCCTGCTTACCCTTGGGCTCCAGTTCAGTTCCTGTCGTACAATAAGATGCCCTTAATTGTTTCTCTTTCTTCATTTGCATACGGCACATAATTTAGTACTTCATTATATAATGTCTCAATTTTTGTTGCATGTCTATATATTTTATCTTATCAAATAAAATGTAAGTCCTATGGTAGGAATGATAGCACACAAGAAATGTTCATTAAATACTGGCTTGACAGTTTTGTGTCTCTAAAAATAAATACTATATTCTCTGCCATGTTTTTATAATGTCAGGCATAATTAAGCTTCAAAAAATAGTTTTTTAGTGATGATGATAAAAATCTACGTGGTTGCTCAGCTAGATCTGGAATAGGCTCCAGTGCCACAGACTGAAACCTGGCTGAGGACAAAAGTTTGAATAATTCTTTTGAAATTATTATATACCAAATTGTATAACTTTTGATTCATTAAAGATGGTAATAAATGAATTAGATATTTTTCAGGGGGATGTAATTAGAGATCAAAGTAAAATACAAGGAGAAGTCATGAACAAATCATAAATGACCCTTCCTTTGTTCCTTCTTGCTATCTGGGGTCACCTTCAAAGACTCAGGAGTTGTAAATACAGAGTAAGCTGAATACTCCTTATAAAAGATAGGTTTTGATACAAGGGAAAAGGATTATATAAAGTACAATAAAAGACCTCCAGATGAATATCTATCCATTAATTTTCTTTTCTTTGGAAGTACTTTATAAAGTAATAACTTATGTGTCCAATTAAATCTTAGAATATATTAAAGGAATGAGATAATTTTTAATTAGGAAGCTCAATCATAAACTAAGCATTGACAATGTTGATATTCAGCAAGATATTAATGAACTCCCCATGAAAAATTATCCACTGAAAACTGACTTTGGAGTAAAATAATTCAATAGTCTATCAAATTTTATTTGAGAACTAATAGGACCACTTTATACTTTAATTTATCAGAATTTTCTTCTGAAAAAAAAAAAAAAAGCCTTTCCCAATACTTGTATTTAATGCTATTTCAACCATACAAAGTATTTTCTGTTATTAGGGCTCTGGTTATCACAGGAAATTTGAATAGTGTCAGGGCTAGTGGTTATAAAATAAGGAAAAAGACATAGGTTGAAATACTCTATTGCAATATTGAAAGAGGAAATCAAAGAGGGATTGACTGACTTTCAAGAAACCATCCTTGGCTAAAGTACAACTGGACAGCTAGCCTTACAATTTATTCTGCGGGAAGAGATTTGGATTTTTTTTAAGTTTTTATCAAAGTCATGTTGCTCATCAATCAGCCTATATTTATTTAAACCTTGACCATATGCAAATGAATGTCTGCTCCTCTGTAGAAAAATAAACATTTGTCATATGTTTTTTAATTATCCCACAATAATACAATTTCCTTCTCTCTCTCATATTTGTACCATTTATTTCTGAACACCTAAATTTCTCTGGAAGTAAATGTCCATGGTGTGATGGGAAGGGGGTTTACTGGAAATAGACTAAAATTTTGAATAACAAAGCATGGATTTATTTGAATCCTGGCTATATATCTAATTCTGTGATCTTGAATGAGTGGTTTAACCTTTCTTATCACTAGTTTTATACTAGAAATAGACTACAATTTTGAATAACAAAGCATGGATTTATTCGAATCCTGGCTATACATCTAATTCTGTGATCTTGAATGAGTGGTTTAACATTTCTTATCACTAGTTTTCTCATTTGTATAATCAATATAATAATATTGGCTCTCACTAACTCTGTTATGCATACATGCTCAGTTGCATAGTCCTGTCTGTAGTCTGCCAGGCTCCTCTGTCCATGGAATTTTCCAGACAAGAATACTGGAGTGGGTTGACATTTCCTCCTCCAGAGGATCTTCCCAACCCAGGGATCAAACCTGCATCTCCTGTGGATCCTGCATTGGCAGGCAGATTCTTTACCACTGAGCCACCTGGGAAGCCCTAACTCCCAGTTATGTTTAAAATGAAATGAGAAAATGGATAAAGATATTTTAAAATTGTAAACCTCTATAAATATAAATTTTATTTATTTAAACCTCTATAAATGTAAATTTTATTAAGGTAAGAAAATAGTTAATAATAAGGATGTTCAGTGACATTATAAACACTTCTGCTATATATATATATATATATATATATATATATATATATAGCTTATGTTAGAAAGTAAGATAAATAATGAGAGAGAAGAAAGGAGGGAAAGGAGAATGAAAGAGTAGCTCTTAGGCTAAAAAAATCTATAGTAGCAAATAAGAAAATTAAAAAGAAAAAATTTAAAAAGTGATAAAAGAATATAACATAGATATTTCAGTTGAATTTTTTAAAATGTACCTGTCTTAGCAACTATGTGGTGTTATCAATAAATTTTGAGTTCTCTGCATGTGATGTGTATTTATTCTTCCTGAAACATAGCTATAAGAGTTAAAATAATGGAAAGTTTTAAACTATGAAACATAAATATCTCTAATTTTCTTCCTTCCTATGGGTAAAAGAGTTATTGATGTTTAAAGGTTGACAATATATATCACTGGAATAGTTTGTATTTCTGCATTACTTTCATATTGAAAAGACTTTTGCTGAAGCATTTTGATCCACTTGACCTTTACTTCTTTTTCCACTTTGTATATCTATTAAGCATTTTTAAATTAAAAAAAAATGTTTTACAACTTAACTCCCTCAAAAAGTAAAATAGTTATCATGTTATGATTCACCATTCAAGATTACATAGAAATCTTATTAGAGAATCTTTTGAGAAAATAAATCAATGATAATTATTCTTTAGCATAATTTCTGTAGCCTGAAGAAGTTAGTTTATGATCTGTTAGAATAACTACAAAATATAACCATGGTTTCTGCAGACACGGCAGGGTATTATCCATCCTATCAAATCATTAAATAACTTCACTTGTAGAGGGTTTCTAACTGTACACAGTCTATCTTAAAACATCAAAAAATCATTATGTGTAATTTATTATTGATAACCAGTGATCTCTTAAATTTATTTTATGTAATAAAAGACAGAAAGATTTTCACTCATTTAGAATTTTTAAATAATATAAATCTTTTCAAATGTAGGACATTGGAATGAATGAGTGGAAAGGACAAGCTTAAAACCTGAAATGAGGGACAAGCTTTAGCTTGTATAAAGGTTCCTTATGACCATTATTTTATGGGCTGTAAAAATCAGCTGCTGCTGCTGCTAAGTCATTTCAGTCGTGTCCAACTCTGTGTGACCCCATAGACGGCAGCCCACCAGGCTCCCCCGTCCCTGGGATTCTCCAGGCAAGAACACTGGAGTGGGTTGCCATTTCCTTCTCCAATGCATGAAAGTGAAAAGTGAAAGTGAAGTCGCTCAGTCACTAACTGAGCATTACTATTTGAAATGTATTTTTAGAACTAAAAAGCCATTAGCATTTTCATAAGATTTACTTTTTTAACAGATGAGAACATAGACACTCATAAAAGACTAGAATCCAGGTTATTTAATTCTAAATTTACACCATAAAATCTTTTCCCACAGTGCTCATGTGCTTTTATATGTTAATTATTCAGCAAATATATATTGATAAAACCCACACTGTGTAATGATGTATGCAGAGGGTAGTGGGTTAGGGGTATAAACATGAATAATATATAATCTTTGTCCTATGTGAATTCATAATCCAATGGGAAAGACACAACTCAAATTAAAAAGTGAGATGATACATATAAAACTTTAAACACCATGCCTGGCACATAGGAGATCCTGAAAGCCAAAATCCAAATATGAACAACAAAGTGCAGTCCAGTGTATTTAGTGGTGTAAACAATAGTGTCTATTCTCTTGATGTATAGAACAGTCTTTTGGACTCTGTGGGAGAAGGAGAGGGTGGGATGATTTGGGAGAATGGCATTGAAACATGTACAATATCATATATGAAAAGAGTCGCCAGTCCAGGTTCGATGTACGATACTGGATGCTTGGGGCTGGTGCACTGGGATGACCCGGGGGGATGATATGGGGAGGGAGGAGGGAGGAGGGTTCAGGATGGGGAACACATATATACCTGTGGCAGATTCATTTTGATGTATGGCAAAACCAATACAATATTGTAAAGTTAAAAATAAAATAAAATAAAAAAAGAAGAAGTTAGTGAACTCCAAACAGAATAAATTACATGAAGAAAATCACAACGTAAATGAGAAAAAAAATTTTGAAATTCAAATTCTAGTACTCTTATGTATGTGGGGGTCAACCTAGATGCTTTTTTATATGGCCAGGAGTCTTTTTATAATACAGATACAAAATCATAACATTTGAATTTTAAGCATTGCTTCTTGGCTTTGTAGTCTACATAGTATATTCATCTACCCCCCACCCCCTCACCTTGATAATAAGACAGTGTGGTTTTCTCTTAATGAACCATGAGACTATTTGCAGTCATTTTCCAATGTTACCCATTGCCTTGGAGATCATCACTTCATGACCCACCTTATAGTCTATTTCATCTTAGCAGTTGACAGCTACTCTGGAATCTGGAGTTGGGCAACATTATTTTGTGCCATTGTAGTGGAAGTGGGGAGCCCGCAGAGTTCAAACATGGAATTGGGAAGTTGTCTGAGGTGAAATTTAAAGCACTGGCCATGTAATTCTATAATCACAATGGGAATGAAAAAAAAAAATGGACACATTTGACCAACATTTTCCAAAAATTATTCAGAAGCTATATTGATGAATTTAATTGAAAATAAGATGAAGAGAGGTGATCCAAGAATGACTTCAGTGCAGAAAAAACAAGCAGTATTTCACTTATCATGTGAAAGCAACATAATTTTGGAGGAGGGGGTCTTTTAAAAAATATCTAACAATATAAGTGTTTGCCATAAATGTATTCCATATTATGTTGCAGAAATTTGTGTACTTTTATTTTATCCTATTGCTTCACTCTGAATCAAGACACTCAGAATATCCACTGTGGACATGAAAATTTGTCAGCTCTTCTTTTTTTAATATAAATTTATTTATTTTAATTGGAGGTTAATTACTTTACAATATTGTATTGGTCAGCTCTTCTGAAAATGGTATTAATCTAAGGTAAAAAAATCAAATTACTTAAACAACAATATACTATCTTCTAAGGTTTTCAATGTTTTTAACTTTTAAATTCTATTTTCATTACAGTGGCAAAATTTGTGGGAGTTTTCTCCATATTCTTTTCCTTGATTATATATTCATACAATTTGTGTCTCTAGATGTATAACGTTAGGAATATCAGTCATTTAATTTCAGTAGTTTCTGTCTTCCTGTTTGTAACAAAGAAATTAGTTTGAAGGACCCTTACAGAAAGATCACCTATCAACTCTCTCATTTTATGGTTGTAAAAACTGAGACCCAAGTAGAATAAGTGACTGACCCATTGTTTTCCTCATTCATCCTAAATGGGAGGGTAGGAAAGAGAGAAATCAATAAAACCTGTACCATGAATTGAAGAGTTTTATAATTACATGAAATTGTCTTTTCTCTATGATAGAACTATTAGCTTTTGGGGGGAAGTATTGTATAATATTTCTAACATTCCAACAAAGTGTAGCGCATGTAGTAGGCCCTCAACAAAGACTTGCTAAAATCCACAGTGCTCACAGGATTTTAAACTTACCTTCATCTTATAGTTGACTAATTTGGCAGATAAACATTGATAGTGAATTTTGTAAATTTACTTGCAAAAAATTTAGATAATTGATCGAGGTTTGGCAGTAGAAACAGGAAAAGTTGAGGTAGGACATACTAACTCAAAACTTGGGAGAACAAGTGTCATTGTGTCAGAGAGAAAGTAGAATGTTGGCTTCCAGAGGCTACGGTCAGGGGAGAATGCAGAGTTATTGTTGAATGGGTATAGAGTTTGTGTTACAAGATGAAAAGAGTTACGGGGATAGATGGTGGTGATGGTTGCATGACAATGTCAATTTATCTAACATTCTTGGATTTTACACTCAAAAATGGTTAAGATGATAAATTTTATGTTATATGTATTTCCCCACAATAAAAACAAATTTTTTTAAAGGAAGTAACTATCCTAAAAATGATATCTTCCAAAAGGGGAAAAGGAGTCATTGTATCAGTGAGTAGTTTGAAGGTTTATACTTCTACCATGTATCATAAATTCTTTTCCATTTGCATAGTGATTAAAAAAAATAGGTATGGAAGTGTGATGAAAGAACTAGAGAAACGTCTATTGAGAAACCAGATCATTTAGTTTCTTAAAATTTGGTTAAAAAATATTTGTTGGCAAGGTCCCATATTCCTGTTTTACTTCCACCAAAAGTAATGTCATCAACTTCTCTCTGAATCTCATTCAGATTGACACTACATAATACAGGATATGGGCCTATTACTGTTTGAGAATCAGTGACTAATCAAAAAATGCTAGAGCAAGCCACAAAGCATTAAATTAATTTTAACTATTTTTTTCTAATCTAAGATGAAAAAAACCCTGACAGAGTAATGACTTTATCAAAGCAATTCATTAATAATAACCTCTAAATTCCTATCACATTACAAAAGTGAGGCAATAAAGCTCTTGGTTACAAATTTATTTGCTGCAAAGACATTTGGGGATTGTTATTTTTAAAGTTTCTGCTTCTCTATAAGCCGTCAAGCCATATTGTGGAGTGAATCTACACCTTTGAAGTTGCTAATTAAAGGCTAAATAACAAGGGGATTCTATAGCCAGAATGTGGAAATATTCCTAAACATTGAGCACATCTTCACCAGATATGTATGTAGCCAATAGAATGTGGTGTCTCTCTGTTACAATATATGACATATATACATGTATATGTCCATATATATGGACATATACATATATATATACACACACACACACACACACACACACATACACATTCTCCAGGCCAGAATACTGGACTAGGTAGCTGTTCCCTTCTCCAGGGGATTTTGCCAACCCAGGGATCAAACTAAGGTCTCCCATGTTGCAGGCAGATTCTTTACCAGCTGAGCCACAAGGGAAGCCCATATACACATATACACAGATATATATATATATATATATATATATATATATATATATAAAAACATGGTATATTTTCCTGTGAAATGGAAAAATAAGCCTGTACATGATAGGATTAAGCTTTAGCTAGCTAGTTTAAGAAGATTTATAATTTATTAATTGATCTAAAGCACGTTCAGAGAGATTGTCTGTAATCATTTCACAGAAACCTATTATTCTTTTAGATGCCTTGAGTTGTTAAATACTATTATGCAGGTATACTAAATATTCTACTTTAGTTCTTCCTTTATCTTCTTTCACTTTTGCTTTAACCATTGAAACATGTATTCCTCAGAGATTACATAGACATATATAGATAGAGACATAGATATCATATATGGCAACATATCAGTCAAGATACATTAATTGATTACTTACTATAGGCAAGGAGTTTGCCATATAAGTGGGCAAAAGATTCAGGCAAGAGGTGAGGGCTTGAGCCAGATCTTGAAGACCAGGTAGAACTTAGATGCATTTGAGAAGGGAGGCTCATATCACAGTACTGGACTTCTCCAGTCTGACTTCAGTATTTCTAGTAATAAATACTCACAAATCAGGTTTTATGTCATTAAAATTTAAGTAATAAATGGAAGTCCCCACTCCAGTACTTTTGCCTGGAAAATCCCATGGACGGAGGAGCCTGGTGGGCTGCAGCCCATGGGGTCGCTACAGTCGGACACGACTGAGCGACTTCAGTTTCACTTTTCACTTTCATGCACTGGAGAAGGAAATGGCAACCCACTCCAGTGTTCTTGCCTGGAGAATCCCAGGGACGGGGAAGCCTGGTGGGCTGCCATCTATGGGGTCGTACAGAGTTGGACACGACTGAAGCGACTTAACAGCAGCGGCAGTAGCAATAAATGGAAGTAGTAAAAACAACTTGTGAAAGAAAAAACCCTTTAAGTATACAGAAATTTTGTGACCCCATAGACAGAAGCCCATGAGGCTCCCCCATCCCTGGGATTCTTCAGGCAAGAACACTGGAGTGGGTTGCCATTTCCTTCTCCAATATTCTGTCTATCTTACATTAACTTTAGTTGAAATATTGTACTCTGATACAGTCTTTCTACCTGGGCTCAGATCAGTAAACTAAAAAATCTGACTATTACTGTTTATAATACCTATGTTTTAAGTCAGAGTTATCACATTATTTCTCTGGATGCCAGTGTGAAAAGGTAATACATGGGAAATGGGGTCATAAAACCTTTCAAATATCTCTGAAATACAATAAATGATTTTTAATGACCCATCTGTCACTCTGGTCTCTGACCTCTAGGACTTCAAATTTTCCTATTTCAATTCCAGGTAGGCAACTTTAGATAAATGATCAAATTTTAATGGCTTTGCTCTGATATTGAGTGTATGTCCAACTCACTATAGTGACACCTAACCCTTTGCACTTATCCTCTGTATATAATAGCACTATGTCTCTGATTTCATTTCACTCTTAAAGTGATGTCTACAACTCCACTGAACTTCACTCAGGCTTCCTATCCTTGTGTCCCCTGGCATTAACAGTTCTTTCTCATTTGCTCTACTTTTGTACTGGTAGTTGCATTTCCAGACAAACTGTTACATGCCTATCTTCACCTTGCCAAGTAGCACATGAATGATTAATGGGCACTGTCAGTAATAATATCCTCATCTTCATATGCAAATCTGTTCTACCAAACACTAGTGACTACAGTAGGGGGGAAAAAAAAAACTAATTAATTCCTAAACAGAGGAGTAGAGTTTACTGCTTAACAACATGGTAACTGGCATCAAACCTGCCTTGTTTTAAGCTTGATTTTGGTCTCAATTAGTTTGAGTAGATTATTTAACCTCAGTGGTGCCTCAGTTCCCCCACCTGCAAACTGCAGATATTAGTAGTACCTTTTCATGGGGTAGTTGTGAGACATATGAGTAATACATGTAAATCTCTTAGAAATGTGTGTACATAGTAGCTTTCAATAATTAACAGCTATTATTATCATTATTTATACCTGTTTTGTGAAGAATGACTACTTGCTAACTTGGGCAAGTCTTCCTATCTTGATTCTATAAAGTCATACCTGAAAATACTCAATCTTGATTACTGAGATAAAATGAGAGAGATGTGAATTTAAAATACATGTATAAAAAGATTTAAACACTGTGACATTTACTGATAGGCATCTACCAATTATTTTAAAGACAATAATCTTATTTTATATATTAAAAAAAGAAAAGATAGAGTCCTGGTCAATTTTTAGAACCCTGTTATTTTCTAGACATTAGTTGACATTGTCTTTGGTCTCAATGGTGTTTAATTTTGATTTTTAAAAATTATATATTGAGTCTACCTTCATACCATGCCAATAATTCTGGTTAACTCTGAATGCTCACCCTTTGTTCCTCACTCCCAATCTCAAGCTGCTTCATTTTCTTTGGATGGTCACATTCACTACTCACCTTCATTCCTTCTAGGCTTGGCTCATCACCTTGTACAGGCTGTCCCCAAGGCACCTTGAACAAACTCTGCATGCTCTGCTTTCTCTATTGCTCACTCCTTATGTCAGAAATGTACCCACCTTTGCTCTCCACCAGATGATCTCTTCCTCTTAAAGTCACTTAGACTTGAATAATAAGAAACATGTTTAAGAATTTAGGGTAGATGAATTGGTTATTGCTGACTACCTCAACAGCTTCCCATGTGCCAAAAGAAACTCTGATAGAGGAGTATGGCTGGAGATGGGATAGGGAACAGGGTCATAAGAGTATTTAATAGAAAAATGAGTCAGAGGAAAGCTTGGTTATTTTAATGACTGTAAATGTGTAGTTATCTTAGTTTTCTCCGTTAATGGTCACAATCAGAGTAGAAAATAGGATAGATTAACTCAATATAGTGGAGGCAAAAGGTGAGGACAATGAAATGGCAATGAGGGGTGCATACTGGGTCGTGATGAGAAACACAGGACTGACTAGGAAGAAAATGAAGTGGAGCTAAGAGAGGGCATTATAACTAAGAAATTTTGGAAGGGCCCAGGAAGACTTGATGAGGCTGAAGAGCCGGTACAAGAGAAACAGAAGTGGGGGCAGGGTGAGGCCTGAATGTCATGATCTGAGGGTAGTATTTTTAACTTAAAATTTTAGAAATTGATGTTTTTCAGGTGTAGCCATGGGTATGAAGCTGAGGACCATGGGAAATAAGAGGTCAAGGAATTATGAGATTCGGCTGTTATCTGGCAATCTTCATAGATACTGGTCTCCAGAGGATGTAAAGATTAAAAACGAATGGTAAGAAAGAGCCAGATCCAAAAAAATCTCCATGAAGGTGTACACAACAGAGACAATAAAGAAATGTGGGAATGGTATATATTTCAATAAAATATTGTTTAAATAAGAGTGAAAGTGACATGTCCTAGTGTTTTGGAGGTTAAAAAAAATATGGAACTAGGAGAGTTTCACCATGATTTTAAGTCTTTACATGTGGAGGGGTTATAAGATTAATGAAGTTGGGGGAGGTTGAGGATAAGAATTAATTTACATTCATTTGAGAGATCTGTCAGGAAGTAGGAAGACTTCCATAGGAGTAATCAAAGTAGGAGAAATCCAGGTTTTGTTTAAAGCAAGGAGTCTACATAGAGGAAGTATTCTGTGAAAAAGCTAAGGGTCCCTACTTTCTAGTACATTGCTGACAAAAATAATTTTCTGCAATGATGGATATGGTCTATATCTGAGTGTCCAATAGGTAGTCACTACCCACATGTGTTCATTGGAAGGACTGATGTTGAAGGTGAAACTCCAATACCTTGGTCACCTGATTGAAAGAGCTGACTCATTTGGAAAGACCCTGATGCTGGTAAAGATTGAGGGCAGGAGGAGAAAGGGACGACAGAAGATGAGATGGCTGGATGGTATCACCAACTCAATGGACTTGAGTTTGGATAAACTCCGGGAGTTGGTGCTGGACAGGGAGGCCTGGCATGCTGCAGTTCATGGGGTCACAAAGAATCAGATATGACTGAGTGACTGAACTGAACTGAACTGAAGCCACATGTGGCTGTTGAGTAGCTGAAATGTGGTCTGTGAGACTAAGGGACTGAATTTATAACTTTTTTCAATTAAATTAGTCTAAATTTATATTGAGGGCTTCCCTGATAGTTCAGTTGGTAAAGAATCCGCCTGCAATGCAGAAGACCCCAGTTTGATTCCTGGATGGGGAAGATCTGCTGGAGAAGGGATAGGCTACCCACTCCAGTATTGTTCGTAAATAGCCACATGTGGCTGGTGGCTGTTGTATTGGACAATGCAGTTCTAAAGTCTTTCTGATAGCTGTCAATAAATTTATGCTTGGTTATGATAAAAGTTTACCCTTTTAAGTGAATCAGTTCAGTTCAGTCACTCAGTCGTGTCCAACTCTTTGTGACCCCATGAACTGCAGCACACCAGGCCACCCTGTCCATCACAAACTCTAAGAGTTCTCCCAAACTCATGTCCATCAAGTTGGTGATGCCATCCAGCCATCTCATCCTCTGTCATCCCCTTCTCCTCCTGCCCCCAATCCCTCCCACCATCAGAGTCTTTTCCAATGAGTCAACTCTTCGCATGAGGTGGCCACAGGATTGGAGTTTCAGCTTTAGCATCACTCCTTCCAAAGAACACCCAGGACTGATCTCTTTTAGAATGGACTGGTTGGATCTCCTTGCATTCCAAGGGACTCTCAAGAGTCTTCTCCAACACCACAGTTCAAAAGCATCAATTCTTCGGCACTCAGCGTTCTTCACAGTCCAAATTTCACATCCATACATGACCACTGGAGAAACGATAGCCTTGACTAGATGGACCTTTGTTGGCAAAGTAATGTCTCTGCTTTTGAATATGCTATCTAGGTTGGTCATAACTTTCCTTTCAAGGAGCAAGCGTCTTTTAATGTCATGGTTGCAATCACAATCTGCAGTGATTTTGGAGGCCCCCAAAATAAAGTCTGACACTGTTTCCACTGTTTCCCCATCTATTTCCCATGAAGTGATGGGACCAGATGCCATGATCTTTGTTTTCTGAATGTTGAGCTTTAAGCCAACTTTTTCACTCTCCTCTTTCACTTCATCAAGAGGTTTTTTAGTTACTCTTCACTTTCTGCCATAAGGGTGGTGTCATCTGCATATCTGAGATTATTGATATTTCTCCTGGCAATCTTGATTCCAGCCTGTGCTTCTTCCAGCCCAGCATTTCTCATGATGTACTCTGCTGCTCCTGCTGCTAAGTCACTTCAGTCGTGTCCGACTCTGTGCGACCACACAGACGTCAGCCAAGCAGGCTCCCCCATCCCTGGGATTCTCCAGGCAAGAACATAGGAGTGGGTTGCCATTTCCTTCTCCAATGCATGAAAGTGAAAAGTGAAAGTGAAGTCACTCAGTCGTGTCCGACTGCAGCGAGACCATGGACTGCAGCCTACCAGGCTCCTCCGTCAATGGGATTTTCCAGGCAAGAGTACTGGAGTGGGGTGCCATTGCCTTCTCTGCATGATGTACTCTGCATATAAGTTAAATAAGCAGGGTGACAATATACAGCCTTGACGTACTCCTTTTCCTATTTGGAACCAGTCTGTTGTTCCATGTCCAGTTCTTTTTTTTTTTTTTTTTTTTACTGTTTTTATTTTATTTTTTTATTTTATTTTAAACTTTACATAATTGTATTAGTTTTGCCAAATATCAATACGAATCTGCCACAGGTATACATGAGTTCCCCATCCTGAACCCTCCTCCCTCCTCCCTCCCCATACCATCCCTCTGGGTCGTCCCAGTGCACTAGCCCCAAGCATCCAGTATCGTGTATCGAACAGTTCTAACTGTTGCTTCCTGACCTGCATATAAGTTTCTCAAGAGGCAGGTCAGGTGGTCTGGTATTCCCATCTATCTCTTTCAGAATTTTCCACAGTTTATTGTGATCCACACAGTCAAAGGCTTTGGCATAGTCAATAAAGCAAAAATAGATGTTTTTCAGGAATGCTCTTGCTTTTTTTCATGATCCAGCAGATGTTGGCAGTTTGATATCTGGTTCCTCTGCCTTTTCTAAAACCAGCTTGAACATCTGGAAGTTCACGGTTCACGTATTGCTGAGGCCTGGCTTGGAGAACTTTGAGCATTACTTTACTAGCATGTGAGATGAGTGCAATTGTGCAATAGTTTGAGCATTCTTTGGCATTGCCTTTCTTTGGGATTGGAATGAAAACTGACCTTTTCCAGTCCTGTGGCCACTGCTGCTGCTACTGCTAAGTCACTTCAGTTGTGTCCGACTCTGTGTGACCCCATAGATGGCAGCCCACCAGGCGCCCCCATCCCTGGGATTCTCCAGGCAAGAACACTGGAGTGGGTTGCCATTTCCTTCTCCAATGCATGAAAGTGAAAGTGAAGTCGCTCAGTCATGTCCGACCCTCAGCGACCCCATGGAATGTAGCCTTCCAGGCTCCTCCATCCATTGGATTTTCCAGGCAAGAGTGCTGGAGTGGGGTGGCATTGCCACTGCCGAGTTTTCCAAATTTGCTGGCATATTGAGTGCAGCACTTTCACAGCATCATCTTTGGTGATTCAAAATAGCTCAACTGGAATTCCATCACCTCCAGTAGCTTTGTTCATAGTGATGCTTTCTAAGGCCCACTTGACTTCACATTCCAGGATGTCTGGCGCCAGGTGAGTGATCACACAATCGTGATTATCTTCGTCATGAAGATCTTTTTTGTACAGTTCTTCTGTGTATTCTTGCCACATCTTCTTAATATCTTCTGCTTCTGTTAGGTCCATACCATTTCTGTCCTTTATTGAGCCCATCTTTGCATGAAATGTTCCCTTGGTGTCTCTAATTTTCTTGAAGAGATCTCTAGTCTTTCCCATTCTGTTGTTTTCCTCTATTTATTTGCATTGATTGGTGAGGAAGGCTTTCTTATCTCTCCTTGCTATTCTTTGGAACACTGCATTCAGATGCTTATGTCTTTCCTTTTCTCTTTTGCTCTTTGCTTCTCTTCTTTTCACAGCTATTTGTAAGGCCTCCCCAGACAGCCATTTTGCTTTTTTGCATTTCTTTTCCATGGAGATGGTCTTGATCCTTGTCTCCTGTACAATGTCACGAACCTCTGTCCATAGTTCATCAGGCACTCTGTCTATCAGATCTAGTCCCTTAAATCTATTTCTCACTTCCACTGTATAATCATAAAGAATTTGATTTAGGTCATACCTGAATCATCTAGTGGTTTCCCCTACTTTCTTCAATTTAAGTCTGAATTTGGCAATAAGGAGTTCATGTTCTGAGCAACAGTCAGCTCCCAGTCTTGTTTTCGCTGACTGTATAGAGCTTCTCCATCTTTGGCTGCAAAGAATATAATCAATCTGATTTCGGTGTTGACCATCTGGTGATGTCCATGTGTAGAGTCTTCTCTTGTGCTGTTGGAAGAGGGTGTTTGCTATGACCAGTGCGTTCTCTTGGCAAAACTCTATTAGCTTTTGCCCTGCTTCATTCTGTATTCCAAGGCCAAATTTGTCTGTTACTCCAGGTGTTTCTTGACTTCCTACTTTTGCATTCCAGTCCCCTATAATGAAAAGGACATCGTTTTTGGGTGTTAGTTCTAAAAGGTCTTGGAGGTCTTCATAGAACCATTCAACTTCAGCTTCTTCAGCATTACTGGTTGGGGCATAGACTTGGATTACTCTGATATTGAATGGTTTGCCTTGGAAACAAACAGAGATCATTCTGTCGTCTTTGAGATTGCATCCAAATATTGCATTTTGGACTCTTTTGTTGACCATGATGGCTACTCCATTTCTTCTGAGGGATTCCTGCCCACAGTAGTAGATATAATGATCATCTGAGTTAAATTCACCCATTCCAGTCCATTTTAGTTCACTGATTCCTATAATGTCAACAGTCATTCTTGCCATCTTCTGTTTGACTACTTCCAATTTGCCTTAATTCATTCCAGGTTCCTATGCAATATTGCTCTTTATAGCATCGGACCTTGCTTCTGTCACCAGTCACATCCACAGCTGGGTATTGTTTTTGCTTTGGCTCCATCCCTTCATTCTTTCTGAAGTTATTTCTCCACTGATCTCCAGTAGCATATTGGGCACCTACTGACCTGGGGAATTCTTTTTCAGTATCCTATCATTTTGTCTTTTCATACTGTTCATGGGGTTCTCAAGGCAAGAATACTGAAGTGGTTTGTGATTCCCTTCTCCAGTGGACCACATTCTGTCAGATCTCTCCACCATGACCACCCATTTAAGTGGATACTTTTATTAAGAGGCAATGAATAAATTAATAAAGGAAATTCCTGAATGTAGAATTTCAAGCACTGTGGAACAACACGAAGGCCACTAGTTTGGGAGTCCACAGGCCTTTCTAGTGCTTTTCAAATTAGACCATATATGTGCTCATCTATGAATAAAGTGAAAGTCACTCAGTCGTGTCTGACTCTTTGTGACCCCATGGACTATATTGTCCATTGAATTTTCCAGGTCAGAATACTGGAGTGGGCAGCCTTTCCCTTCTCCAGGGGATCTTCCCAATTCAGGAATTGAACCCAGGTCTCCCGCATTTCATGTGGATTCTTTACCAGCTGAGCCACCATGAAAACCCAAGAATACTGGAGTGGGTAGCCTATCTCTTCTCCAGCAGATCTTCCTGACCCAGGAATCAAACCGCGGTCTCCTGAATTACAGGCAGATTCTTTACCAACTGGCTATCAAGGAAGGTTAACCTTAATTAGCAAGGTTAACTTTATTATGTGCCAACTACATGTACAATGTCATAATAAGCAATATCTTCATAAACTGCACATGGCACAGTCTTAACCACAGCTGAAGGGAGGACGGAATATATAGGGTGAAGTAGAGATGTTGGATACAGGGAGACAAAATGTAATTAAGACTCCAGTTCATGTACATCTTATTTGAAATCCTGATTTCACTATATCATTTGTGTATTAAGATTTCAGAAGTGACTAAAGAATTGTAGCATGTGAGCAAGAGTATTAAATTTGTTGGTAACTGACTGACTGATGGTGCAGCTTAACCTCTTGGTTGAGGTCAGTGTTATTTGTCAAAAAATGGTGATTACTAGGCTGTTCTGCAGCAATGTTCTGAGTATACAAGGAAGCTTTAAAGTAGTTTGAAGAAAGGCAGAGATGGAATGATTGATTGATGGAACACTAATCTGGTTATTGGCAGTTTCTGGAATTAAATAGTATACAAGTTGTAGATAAAATTTAACAGGTATCTTGGAACTGTGACAAATTAATAATAGTAAAAAACATGGCTGTGTGCAATAATTTTAAAACTGCTTAATATCCATATGTTTCACACATGGAGTTAGTAATTAATATGTTATTAACCCAAACTTATGGTTAAGTTTTCTTAGTTTGCTTATGGCTATCCATACCATTAGTGGGACAAAATTTATTATTTTCTCTGTTATATCACTAAAGTAATCTCAATACAAGTACCATATTGTCTCATTTTGTGAAGTACCAAACTGCTAGAAAGGGAAGGTAGTGAGAAATTATTTCATGATATGGGCCAAACAGTCTGGAGCTTCTGTAGCCATTATAACTTGGGGCTTATTTGCTAATGGACTCCATAACAGTCACCTTGTTTGATCTCACGCCTTGAACAATTTAATAAGAGTAGCTGAGGACACTTAATATTGGTTACTGGTAATCTTTCACTCAAATTTTGTTTCGTGTGTTTCCTTTAACTGTAGAGTAATAAGGTTTACTTGAAGGACATAAGTGGAATAGTAAAACAATTGGGGTTTGATGCAGACTTCAGGTTATTATTGAGATTTATTTATCTACCAGTAAATGCAGAAATATTTCTAAATAATTAAGTTTCAAATAGCAGTGATATTCCTTCAAATCTAACATGATTTTAAAGTTTACTTTCCAAAGAAGAAATCTATCATCTATAAAACCTCTATGGGTGAGATGTCAATGCTGCTTAAGCCAGCTTAATAGATTAGCCCAGCATTATATCAAAGATGCTAGTTTTTTTATATTTTATTTCTATTGCTAAAGAAATAAACCTGTACTTCTCATATAACCTTGAAAGCACAAAGAAAGGATTCTTATTCTGCTGTCATAAATTAATCTACAAGAATACCTTGAGAAATAAAAGGGAAAAATCCAATGGTACTAATAAAATAGGAGTATCTTCCTCTTCATAGGTTTGCTATGAAGACCATGCGAAATAAGGTATATATGTAATGCTCTTCACTCCATGCCTAGTATCCTGTAGGTTTGCAAAAATGTCAGTTCTCACCCATCTTCCCATGAATTCATACTACATCAAAGCCCCTTATGTTATTATCTGAAAAACTCATCACCATCATCCATGACAACTCTAGATATAGACTTCTCAAGAAAGCATGGGAAAGGTTAATAAACACCTCTAGATTATGCAGATAGAAAAACACTGTCAGTGTTGGCTTAAGCATCCCGTATCCTACCTTGACATTTCACTCACAAACCTTATCCACCTTCTAAATGTCAGGGCTTGCATTGGGCTTGTTGCTCTAGATGATAAAAGCTATTAGGGGGAAAAAAAATAATGTGGACGAAATAAAGAAATATTTTATTTCCTTCCCAAAGACCAGAAGAACATATTTAGGGACTGAAAAGTATAGTTAAATATTCTATAACCTGTCTCCCCAAAATATAGAAAAATTATGTAATTGCCCCCCTTCCTTGGGAGAGAGGTAGATGACTCTTAAAGATCAAGGCATCAGGATGCAAATAAATTCTACTTTTCCGAAAGGATGGTATTCAGTGTGACTTAAATACTGCAAAAGAAATGCAATGATCATGGTAATCATTTTTTCCCCCTGTGGGCCATGTCAGTTGGCCTTTTTCATTGTGTCTGCACATATGTAGTCAACTACAGAAACACTTGATTTCTACTGTGTTCATATTTTGATTGTCAGAATGGCTGCTATGTATCAATAAACGTAAACTCCAGAACAGAGATGTCCTTTGCACCAGTGTATGTGTGAGGTCACAGATGTCTGCAAACTGGGGAACTCAGAGGTTACCTACATACTGCGCAGCACGTTCCCTAACTCCAGTCATTTTAGCTCAATGCTTTTTTCCCCCTAGAGCAAGGTTTTCCTTCCATTAGCCTGCTTAAAAGGTATGTGGTGAGGGGTATATGCAACTTAGGGGCTCCGCAATCCGATGTTTCCATGGCTGGGACTTGTGATGGTAATATTAATGAAGAAGCTGCGCAGTACCGGCAGTGATTCTTGACCAAATCAGATATTCTCTAAGTACCGAATGTCACCCGCTGAATTTGAGTGGGGGAGCACCGTCGCTTTAAAGGGCTCTCAGACACAACACAAAATGTTTGTCACCTCAGGTCGCATATTACTCAAAAGGAAGCAAAAAGCAAAGGGCCCGGGCAAAACCAATACAATATTGTAAAGTAAAATAATAATAATAATAATTTAAAAAATTTAAAAAAAGGAATAGACACACAGACACGTTTTGCAATGACGAACTTTATGTGGCATCAGGAATGGCAACCTGTTCTGTTTAGCAATTCCAAGGTACGCTGTTAAGATTGCTCGTCAGGTTAAACCGAATAAAGGAACCGGAATACGGAATACTAAGGAGCGCTGGAGACTTCTCGGCAATCCTTTTCAAAATATAAAACTGTCACCAAGTGACTTAGGTAAGCTAATAAAATGGCTCGCTGTATGCCCTTATATTCTCCTCTTAAACTTACGTGACCATCAGCAGCGCTGTTCAAATTCAGCCAACAGCTGTTACACCAAGACACAGATCCGCAGTGTTTATCTCCCCTGAGTTATCGGTGTTCACTGAGACTCTCCGAAAATTAGAGTCGGTTTTCAATGAGAACTTAATAGAGGATCCTTCACCCCACCTCCGCTCCCACTATCCCAACCCTTGAGCCCCCTCCCACTTGCCCAATATGATTTCTTAAAAACGTAGACCATACCCTCAATTCAGCTGCACCTTCCGCAGCCTGAACCTTTACCCAGAGACACCCGCGTTCAGTCTCTCTCTCGTTCTCTCCTCCCTCCCACCTGACTTCTTGAGACCCCCCGCCCACCTTCAGTTACTCTCTCAGCTTCCCAGGCGCCTCGTTTTTGAGACCGGCGCCTCCGCCCAGCGCTTTCCCATATTGAGCGCCCCCGAACCCCCACCCTTCTCAACCTCCTTTGACACTCTGGCGCCCCTCCTGTGAAACCTAAGCCCCTCTCTGCCCAGGGACCCTAGTCTCTCGGCCATCTGCATATTCCGAGTCCCTTCAAGCCCCTCCCCCCCACACCCCCCGCGCGCCCCTCACCTCCCGCCCGGGTCAGTGCGGTCCTGCAAGCTGCAACCATCCGGGACCTGTCCCCGCTCCCCACCCCATCCCCGCCTAAACCGTTAGGGTCTTGGCTAGCAATGCCGCCCAGGGCTCCAACTTACCACAAGCGTCCGGGAGGAAGGCAAGGCAGCGGTCGCCGCGGCGGCAGCTAGACGAGAAACGGACTCGGCTGCAATCGCCCAGCGGAGCCCGAGGCAGTCAGTGCGCTGCGCTGCGCGCCGCAATCTCGCGCCTCGGCAGAGAGAAGGACGGAGGGAGCTCGGCGCGATAGCAAGAGCCGGCAAGTCGACCTCCTCCGGGCCACCGTGCGCCCCGGATAGGTTTGGCTTCTCCTGTTCCCCTATCTTATTCTAGCATAGTAACTGACCACCTCCAGCATCTCTGCACTATTCGCGTCTTCTTTCTTCTTTGGTGGCCCCTAACTAACTACACTATTCTAAACGGACGAAGGCCATCAAGCGAGCACCACGATGATCTCGACGACTCCGACGACAACGTTGTGCAAGAATAGGTAAGAAAAGTTCATATGCAATCGCAGTTTAGAAGCAGGCAGGCCGATGGAGCAGCCAAGGCTGCCAATCTAGCTGCTCCAAAGACAGGATCAGAAAGATCGGTGCACCCGAGGAGTGGAGCGTCCTCGGTGAGCACCAGAGCGCCTACCCAGCCCTGGTGAAACTGCACAGCGCTCTTGGGCTAGATGAGGGATGAGGGGTGGAGCCAAGAGTGGCCAATCAACGTTCAGCGTTCCACTGCCCCCGGCTTGTTTGGACCCGTCTATTAGTGCAACTGGAGCCTGCTGGCAGGGGGCGCGAGACTCCGTGGTGGTGGGGGTGGTGGTGGTGGGGGTGGTGGTGGGGGAGGTGGTGGTGGTGGTGATTAACTTGATTCAAGAGGCCTGGAGATTGGGGGGAACTAGGGTCAGTCACAGGGGGAGGGGGTTCTCAAGAAATGTATCCCTAAGGATTCAAAGAACACCCCTCCACGAACATACACACACACCCCACACCCTTGAACATTTGAGTTCAACAAACACTTCTTAAGTCTTGGAAGTTCCAAAGAACTTTGAAACTCCCTCCCCTTTCCCCAGCCGAGCAACTGAGGCATTCACAGTGTCAAATACACGTTTAGTGTGAAAGGCTTTGGCCTTATTTTAAGTGTCCATTCCCCACCCTTTTCCCAGCCCCAAATGCAGAGAAAGGAGAAAGGAAAGCACTTGGCCTTCGTGCCCCTAGACAGCACGATTTTGTTCCCTTCTTGAACACACAGGCCCCGGGCTAGGTGCTTAGAATGACACCCTCAAGGCAACATCTTCGGGTTTCTAAGATGGACCTGCACCTATTTCTCCCCTCGGACCTTAGGGGCCACAGCTAAGTGGTTTGCCTGACCGCTGCGAGGGCTGCCATGACATGGTCAAGGCCGCAGGGCACGGGGTGAACCACCAAGCTCCCTTTTGGCCGAGAAGCTGAGCTGTGGCCTGGCAAAGACAAGAGAGCTCTTCTTCATTGGCTCCCGGGGCGCCAGGCAGGTGCCTGCAGCGTCCAGGCAGCAGCACAGACAAGGGCGATCGGGGCCACCTTGGCCTAGCCGCTTCGGGGGTCACCAAGACCAAGCTCAGTAGTAGCAGTGCTGCCACCAAGAAAGGGGGAGAACAGATTTCTCCTAAGAGGGAATGGAAGTGAGAGGTCTCAATTTCCAACGGAGGCTCCGTGGCACTATGGGGGAAGTGGGGAGGAGTGGTGAGAGAAGTGGGAACTGGCTCCCAGCCGGTCCGAGGTAGCTGGACCTAAGAAAGAGATTGAAACTGGTTCTGCTACTTGGGACCAGTTGGCTGAGCAGCGATTATATGGTAGAGGCTACAGGCAGGACGGGCAACAGATTGGAGGCTTGAACCCCATGGAGCGCAGAAGAGAAGGGAGTCGTCAGCTGCTGAGGGGATTGGTTGCCTCAGTAGCTCTAAAAGTTAGGTATGGGGAAGGAAGTAGGAGCAGTGGTAAGGTTCGGGCTTCTTCACTCTTCTGGAGGGACCTTGGGTCACTTCTCTCCGTGCCTTGTTTTTCCGATTTGTAAACGGAGCTTTTGGTTCTTCTGCTCCAGTAGGGAATCTTCTGATTCCCTCCATCCCCACTGAATTGAGCCACTTTGCAGGACTCGGAAATTTAATTTGGCAGTGAACATACTGCCAAAGTCCACATCCAAGTTCTGTTTCGCCAAGCAAAACCCTTTGCAGTTTCCGTGAAGCATCTGTTGAATGCTACGTGATGCCGCACAGGTGGTGGCGGCATCGCTGCCAAGTTCTCGAACTGTACAACATCGTTAGAAACGCTTTGTTAGCGAATAGTAATTTATAAATATCAAAGAGAAAAAGCGTGTCTTTTTAAATAATTAAGCACTCATCTTTTTAAATGCCCCGTGTCCTCTTCTTCTATCCACATGATCACGCAGTGCTTCATCCTGGCTTGTCTGGCGGGACTTAGGTTTATTTTGTAGGAGACTGAGATATTGGCTTTACTAAAAGAAAAAAGTGTAAATATTAATCCCTATAATGTATTTGCCAAGGCACAGTAGACTGCCGAGCCGAGAGCCAGAGATAGCATCGCCAAAGCCAGGGACATTTTCCCTCTCAGCGGCTCCCGGGGGAACCGGTTAGGCTTAGAGACGCTGACGCAAATCACAATGGTGAGGAGGAAGGTGATGAGAATAATAATGATAATAACAGTGATTATGACCATTATCATTACTACTACTACCACATAACTGGCTCTTCAAGAAGTTCTCTCTTTCTCCCTTAGAAGGACAAAAGTGCCGAAGGGACCCAGGATGAAGGCCACTCAGGGAATGGGAAGGTTCCCGGTGCAGCAGAGAGAAAGTTAGCTAGTCCGTTGGCTGTAGTCCTGGGCTTCCGAATTCGGGGAAACAACCAGGCAGGCAAGTTTGCTTTTGAGCTGCGGTTGCCGCTCGGCCGGGAACCAAGAAGACCTAACCGGAGCCCGGGACGCAGCCGTGCTCCGGGCGCCGGGTTCAGCCCAGAGCGCCGAGTCCGCTTCCCCGGCCATGGCAGCGCATCCTGCCTTTTCGGGTTCCCTAGGCGGCCGGCTAGCCGAGCCCTGGCGGATCCGATGGGCTTTGGAGGTTTTGGCAACACTAGCCGGGAGAATAGAGTGTACGGAGAAATTTAGCGCGCACTTTTAAGATCAGGCAAGTAAACTCGAAACAGGTACATGCCGGCGCGCTCTATCGTAGACAGAGGTTTTCTCCAACCTCCGCCTAAAGTGTCCTGGGGAATCAGGCCAAAGTTTTCATGGCTTTCCCTTCCCTTGCTAGGTCTATGGAAGTTTTCCTTGGAAAAGGGAGTTATTTACTGCGAAGTCCGAGTTTGATGCAAAACCCCAGCGTCCCCAAAGAGTTTCCAAAAACTCGCCCATTTCCTAAGAATATAGACATGCTTTTGCAGCTTTCCCACGAGGGACATTTCCCCCCACGTCAAATAGGTACCTCCCCAAGCCTATTGATTTAAAAATTCAGGGACACATTAAAGAAGATTGTTACCAAGCAGGAAAAAGTTCCTCCTTATATAAGATTTGGGGAACTTCCTTATAAATAATATTAATTGGCTGCAAAAGTTCAATGCTCAGAGAACCCTATTTTAACAAACCTAAAAGATTTGTAATCGATTTAAAAATGTGCGACCTGGCTCTAGAAAAATATTCCAAGGCAGGTATTTTTGCCCAGCAAAAGAAGCTCCGCAAAAATTGTACAGGGAGATTCCCTCCGCCCCTTGTTTACCACAAGACATAAATGCAAGACATTCTGATTACCCTTCCACACATATTTCTTTTCCTCAGTTTTAAAACAAATCCCGAGAACCAGAAGGGTTTTCTTTCTTTCTTTTTTTTTTTTGGTAATTATATAATTGTATAAAATAATGCTTTTAGCATTTCATAGTTTTGGAATATGAAATTCCAACCTGGAAAAACTCAGAATCAGAATCATATCCATAATGAGCATCGCTGAGGTATGACATACTCTCAGTAAACTGTTATAATATTTTACGCAGCAAATTTCTCTCTTACTGTTTCTCAAGCAGGGTCATTGAATAGGAAAAAAAAAAAAACTTAGAGATGGCTCATTAAACATGAAGTCTTTTCTAAGTTGCTCTGATTATTTTTAATGAAAAAACAAAGGAGTTGAACTCTTATGTGCTGTATAGGAAGGCAGGGGGCAGTCTCTGATCATGTCAGTCTTTCTCTAGGTGCACCTTCTTTTTGGAAAGATCCCCTATTTTAGAGAAAAATGGCGATCAATTCTGGTTCTCTGATACCCTCACGGATGGGAAGAGAAACTAAAAACCCTTTGGTAGGGTTTGAAAGTTCCCATCTACATATTTTTGCCACTTCTCAGAATAAAAAGGTATATCAAGATTAAAAATCTGTGCTTAATGTTTTTTTTTTTTTTTTTTATACAAGTGTTATTGATTCAGTTCAATTGAATCCGACATTCTTGTAGTTGTGGCTTCTAGTAACCAAATATGTATTTTAAAAACAAAGTGATATTCATGCAAGTTTGAGTAGGAAAGGGCACCGAAGCTAGCAGCCTCACCAAGAAGGAGAAAAAACTAGAAACTAGTAAATGTCATTTCTTTAGAGAAACATGTGTTGTCATGGAGCCATTTATGGTTTGATAAATGCATCTTATATGCCTCTTATTCATGCATGCATTTCACTCTTCCAGCATAGATTGAGAAAGAGGGCAATTAGGGCCTTTTGTTCAAATTAAACTAAGATTGAAAGGCCAGGGCAACAGTAATTTTTCCTTTATTCCTAACTCAAGACTACTCAGTCCCAGAACTAGCATTCTTCCAACCTCTGTGACATATTCTGACTATTTCAGACCACTTTGATCCCTCCTCAGCATTTCTGTGGGCTTTCCTGGTGGCTCACATGGCAAAAGAATCTGCCTGCAATTCGGAAGACCTTGGTTCCATCCCTGGCTTGGGAAGATCCCCTGGAGGAGGGCAAGGCAACACACTCCAGTATTCTTGCCTGAAGAATCCCCATGGATAGAGGAGCCTGACAGGCTACAGTCCATGAGATCACAAAGAGTCAGACATGACTGAGTGATTAAGCACAGCACAGCAACATTTCTGTAGTAATTTTGTCATGCAACAAAACAATTGTTTGTTTAAGAGTCATCTCTAAAGTAATGGGCTTAGTTTTCTTGGTCTGTAAAGCAATCTTACTGTATTATTTCAAATGAGGCACACCTAATTACATTGCTATCTAATTCTCCCTTTTTTCTTTGTAAGAACTCTCTCCTCAACCAAATTAGAAGTGTCTCAGCGGTAAGGATTTAGTCATATACTTTTCTTCATCTCCTTTGTTCTCATCTATCATAGTACTAGGCACACTGATAACTACTAATTGTTGACACAAAAGAGGTTAGGGTGAAAAATCAAGACGAGGACTGCTAAAACCTGAATTCTCAATGACCTGAATATAAACATTGAAGATATTTTACCAGATTGGTCCATCATGCAAAGAGATCATGAAGGGTAGGATGGACCAAGATGAAGCTTAATAGGAATAAATTTGATATGCTGAACTTTAAGTACCAAATATCCTCTGCACAAACAGAAGAAGGTAACGCTGGTGAATTTAGTCATCATCAGGATGAACAAGTCCTCAGTGTGATATGCTATGTCAGCGAGAAACATAGCTTTATCTTGGACTTTTTCAATTTTCATAGAAAGATCTAGACTAAAACGAGACTCTACTTGCTGCTTTCAGGTATATATTTTAAGGAGGAAATTAGTAGATTGGAGTTTATCCACAAGAGTGTTCATGTCAGTAGGCAACTTGAAGCATGTTATATCATGAACTATGGGTTTGTGTCCTCTGGAAGACAAGATTCTTGGGAAACATGCTAGCTGACTTGAAATATTTGAGAGAATTTTTTTTAATGGAAAAAGGATTTGCTTAATTTCCTAAGGTCAGCATTCATATCTTATTTGTATTTGTATTTGTCCCCTCAGTCCTTGGTACAATATCTGACACAAACTAAGCATTCAACAAATATTTGTGAACTGAAGGAAACTACAGGCACAAGAGGATAAAACTGGGAATTAGTGGTGGAGCCTGTAAAACCTGGCTCTACAGGAGCATTTTATAACATTCTGAACTGGTAAAAGGAATGGGCTATTTCTGGAGATAGTGAGTTCTCCAGTATTGCAGTGCTCAACACTATACAGGTTAATCACTTCGTGGAGATGTTAGAGAGTCATGGGTGAGGAAAGGGGAAAGACAGGTAGCTAATGAATCCCATTTAAAGCTCTTTAGAATCCTAAATCTTGCAGAATCCATAAATGCAGTATCAATCTAGTTATAGGGCATAGAAAAGAATAGGGAATTTTCTGAAAAACAAATACTGAGGACGTTATGTACTGCAGGCCTGCCACTGATTCAGCTCTGCTACAGGAAAGAAGCAGCTTCTTACCAAGTCCACAAAACACCTTTTTTGAACGTGGTGCACTTGCTAACTACTGGCTTTCATGGAAAATATTCTCTGTGAAGCTTGTTATTGTGAAAACAACAGTATTATGCTGGGATACTAGCATTCTTTATAAATCTAGAATGCTATACAAAATGGGTCAAATGACTGTATATAAGATAGAAAAGCAGCAAAGATATATTGTAGTGCAAAGGGAATTATAACCATTATCTTGTAATAACTTTTAATGGAGTATAATCTGTAAAAAACTGAATCACTGTGCTATACAAAATGTTGTAAATCAACTGTACTTCAATAAAAAATGTCAGAGTATGATTACAAGAGGTAAATTAAGTTGAATGTTACTATGGGGATTTGATGAACACAAATTGAATGTTAACTTTAAACAAAAGGAGAATGAGTTTTTGATTAACCTATATAAACTGTGTGCATGACTTTAGTATTTTCCAGTAACATCTTTGCCTAAGAGTCTTGAGATTTACACAGACAAAAATTTCTCTAATAGCTTGCATAGGAAATAGATTGAAGCACACCTGAAAATAATGTTTTGCATAGCTTCTTTTGTTTCCCTATTAATCATTTTATGTAACTGAACAAATTGGTAAGAATTTCAGGTGAACTATCATACTAAAGAATCCTTAGAACTAAGTTCTGATTACACTATTGTTTTATGTCAGAAGTGATATAGTTCATCAAGATATGACAAATTGGAATAAAGGATAAGTTATTAACCAAGATCAGATCAAGCTTAGAACCTAGAGTGAAGGAGTTTGGAAAATATGTACTTTATCATGCTATCTTTGTATAACTGAGTGACCTGCTTTGGTTTATTTGACTCTATTCTTTTATTCTTGTTCCAAGAATTATTATTCATAATTAGTTCAGAGCTACCAGATTTTTTTAAAGATAAAATTTAAATTAATTTTCAAAAATATTTTATGGAACTCAATAAGTAATTTTATCACATAAAACTTCACTACAAGTGAGGCCACTTGTTCAGTATGATGTAAAATTAATCTTAGTTCAGAAAGCTGTTGTTTCTTGATTTCTCTGAGGCTGCAATGAACACATTGTACATTAAATAGACATACACTGTAACTCCAATACACATGGGAGCCAGGCACACATCTCAAAGGTGGGAATGAGCTCTTTAAACTAGAATTTGTAATTCAAAAGGGGGGGAAAAAAGCTTGGTTTATAAATCCCCTTTGAATGTTATTAACAGTTGCCTTACAGATGGGATAACAAAGATAAAAAGGAATGTACTTATTACTAATGTTTGAAACATGGTGATTTTTTTCTCCCTAAAAATCTTTCCATGAAAACTTTCAGTCTATTTGAAAAACATAGCATTTTCCTTTTAACATATATGTATTAGATAATACGAATAATGAAGTCTATATTTTACTGTAAGATGCTACCTGACAGAAAAATCTTGAACATAAAAATTTAAGCAATAATCAATTTCACTGCAGAACTCACAAAGCTATGCAATTTTTGTTTTGCTTGATAGCCATACCTTCCTCAGTAACAACATAATCAACTGAATTTAATCTATTTGGATAATGTGACTTATAAATTCCATATCCTATGTTTTGACTCATCTATGGTATCAGATTTGCCATAGGCGTTTTGGCAAGCCCTTAACCAAAAACCATTTCCTTAACCAAAGCTATCTCCTAAGATAATGTATATTAGAAGACATCAAATTTAGCATGGCAGACTACTACCACTGCTGCCACCACTGCTAATCTCATTGTCATTGTTGGGAAGTTGACCATCAAGAATTACTTAGTTGATTAATAGGCACCAATCATTTGTTTTGTTGATAGGAACTTCTCTTTGTCAGACTTTGCTTCTCTCTCTTCTCATCATGACATATTTACATGAATTAAGACTTGCATCAGTTCCCTAAGTGATCTCCCTTCTCTCAACAAAGCTTCACTTGTAATGGAAATGGAGTCAACTGGAGGATATTTTCTTACCCATCCTACTATGAATAACCTGTTACCTATGCTTATTTAACATGTTTAAGTCAGGCTACATTGGTAAATATAAAGCAGTCTGTCACAGATTGTAACATTAAACCAAAGAAATTAGGACTTTCTTTTCTTACCAACAAATTTGAAAGAGTCTACACACATTTCAATGTATACAACAACACAAATTCACTTAAGTTGATGCTTTGAAGGGAAGTGATAGCAAATATTCTCTTTTAAGACTAAATGAAAAAAATCTTAAATAAAATTTTTTTCTTATCACCAAAATTTTATATACTTTTTATTTATGGCCAAGTGCAGAAATCCTTCATTCTCTCAAATCAGGCAGTAAAAGTCACTCAGTCGTGTCCACTTCAGGCAAAAATACTGGAGTTGATCGCTGTTCCCTTCTCCAGGGGATTTTTCCAACCCAGGGATCGAACCCAAGTCTCCTGCATTGCTTGCAGATTCTTTACCAGCTGAGTTACCAGGGAAGCCCCATTCTCTCAAAGTGAAACTTCCTCAGTCATGTCTGACTCTTTGTACTCCATGGACTGTAGTCCATGGAATTCTCCAGGCCAGAATTCTGGAGTAAATATCTGTTCCCTTCTCCAGGGGATCTTCCCAACCCAGGGATTGAACCAAGGCTCCCGCATTGCAGGCAGATTCTTTACTAGCTGAGCCGTAAGGGAAATCCAAAAGCCCTCACTTTGAGCCCTCTCTCAAAGTAGAGTTTAATTTGAAGCAAAAGCCAGTACAGCAGTGACTAGCTGCCTATTGTTATGTAATGAGAGGCCTGAAGTAGAACTTCTTGAGTTGACATTTATTTTCTGGGCTTTTGATTTTTGAAGTGACTTAATTTTACTCTTTGGGTGTCTTCTAGTCATTAGCAGGAAAATGATAGTAAAAAATTTTACTAGGTTGTGATGGAGAGTAATGAATGCTTACACTGCTGGGGGAGGAGAAAGATTTACCAGAGAATTCACCTTTATTGGCTTTCTATTTGGCCAGAAATCTTTATCTACTAAGATATGATACAAATATAAGCCTATATCTTTTAGAGTGTTATATACAATAACCCCCCCAAAAAAAGCTGCTTAATCAAGAACTGGATGGCTTAATCAATCACTGTTAACTTGATGCATTTCTGACTTTATGGTTACTTAATCTCTTTGTCAATAAAAATGAGCTGAAGTTCAAAAGACACACAAAGATGGAAGTTAAATATGAAGAGAAGTATTTTTTAAATTATTTATGTATTTATTTATTTGGCTGTGCTGGGTATTGGTTGTGGCATATGGCTTGTGGGATCTAGTTTCCTGCCCAGGGATCAAACATAGGCCCGCTCGTTGGGAGCATGGAGAGCCTTAGCCACTGGACCACTAGGGAAGACCCTGAGAAGAAATATTGATCATTATTTTATTCCAAGTCAAGAGATACAGTGGTAAACAGCATCTCCATTGTCTGGTTGGTTACAACGTATTATGACTGAATATATCAGTAGGCTTGTTGAGAGGTTTATTTATTTATTTATTTTAAAAATTTATTTATTTTTATTTTTAATCAAGTAATATGGCTTTAAAAAAATCCCAACAGAGTTATCTGAAATTCCACCATTCAGAGAAAAAAAATTCCAACAGAACATATATACCTAAAGAGGTTGTCTGCCTTGCAAAGACTAGGCACTTGTTTCATTGATTCATCAAAATATTTCTTAATATCTCTTTTTAAATTCCCTTAAGAATCAATGCTACATTATTTTGAATTTTTGCAAATATTACAAAGTCATTAACAGTTATGTCTGGTTATAAGTTTTATGATCCTAAATTGTGTCAATTCAAGCAAAAGCACACGACCTTAAGACCCACTGGAGAAGCAAAAAAAAAAAAAAATTGCCTTGCTTACAGAATTTATTTAGAATGACATTTTATCCCAGAGTAGGCAAGAGTTTTCTTCTATTTGTTCTACCTCCTTATATGTCTGCTCTAGTAGAAATACAAGATATGAAATTTGCTGGAAGCTTGCAGTCAACAAAGATAACACTTAGGTCAATTTTTCAAAAATTGAAGCAAGAAACACTTATCACTGACCTGGCTATTAACTGTATTAGTATAGTAAAAGTGGGATAAATATATCTTCTCTCACTCCCCTTCCAGAAGAATGGGTGAATTAATAACATAAATTAGAATGGCTGAACTCTATTCAGCATTCATTTACATGCTATGTAATCGGAAATATTTTTAACCTCACAGTGTAACCATGGTTAGAAGTCTTTTAAATTTGAAGTTTTTAAAAAGTTATGTTGATGCATATGATTTGGAAATGTGCGGAAGAACCAATACTATGTATGTGATCTCTCACAAAGCTAATTAATGAAGTTAAATAAATATTTTATGAAAAATGAATACTAGGTAAGATTTAATGATCAAATCCAAAATTAATACACAAACTGACTTACAGTTTTTATTTTGACAATGCTGGTTGTCTATTCATTTCATTTAGAATGGAAAAAAGGCTTAAAGTACAATACTGGATTTATTGAAGAGGCATCTGAAAAAGTCACCTCTGTGTTACTGCCAATAGTGTACCACAGTTCAGTCAGCTCTATGCTTAAAAAACTGTGCTTCACTTCTTACTTTGTTTTAAAGCCTGAATTCTGACAGCTTATCTAAGGAAGCTAAAATGAATACCCCATGATACAAAAAAATGATGATTACAGAGAGACATTTTGATCAGACACCAGATTAAAATGCAAATCAAAGTAGACCTAGGCTCATTATAGATGGAATGAAATCTATTACTTTAAATAACAATTTATAGAATTTAGATTGCAAATAGAATGCAATCTATTACTTTAAACAACAACAACAAAAAAAGGACCAGGAACTTCAAAAGTTGTTAAAATAAAGAATACTAAACTACTGAAAAACTTTTCCTTTTCTTATTTTGACAGTTATACTAATGACTGCTGGTGTAGACCTTGGCTTTTTGGCTTCATAATATTTCTTACTACACTGGGAATTGGATTGTGAAATAGTTCACAAATGCAGTAATCCTTAGTGTAATAGAAAACCTTACTAGAGTTTCCTCTTTACTTGAAAAGCAGAAGTTTTATGATTTTTTATCTTTTGAAGATAATTTAATTTTCAAGTTAGGACTATTAAACTTAATAACATTCTCCTAAGTAGAATCCATTAATTGATATAAGTGATTTGTTTGCTCTTTATTTGTAGCTAGGTATAAAGTTATATGTCCCCTTCTCCCTTGAAGTCAACACTACACAAGGAACAGCAGGAATGTTTCATTTATGTTCTATTCACTAAGTGCATAAAATGTATAATTAACTTTCCAAATATAATATTGGAGATTATTGGGGAAAATATATTTTTAGGGCACAGCAATGAACCCATATGACAACCTAACTTTCCATTAACATTATATTTTCACAAAAAGAGGCTGTCAGTCAGTCAGTTCAGTTGCTCAGTCATGTCCGACTCTCTGCGACCCCATGAATTGCAGCACGCCAGGCCTCCCTGTCCATCACCAACTCCCAGAGTTCACCCAAACTCTTGTCCATCGAGTCAGTGATGCCATCCAGACATCTCATCCTCTATCGTCCCCTTTTACTCCTGCCCCCAATCCCTCCCACCATCAGAGTCTTTTCCAATGAGTCAACTCTTCACATGAGGTGGCCAAAGTGTTGGAGTTTCAGCTTTAGCATCATTCCTGCCAAAGAACACCCAGAACTGATCTCTTTTAGAATGGACTGGTTGGATCTCTTTGCAGTCCATGGGGCTCTCGAGAGTCTTCTCCAACACCACAGTTCAAAAGCATCAATTCTTTGGCTCTCAGCTTTCTTCACAATCCAACTTTCACATCTATACATGACCACTGGAAAAACCATAGCCTTGACTAGACGGACCTTCGTTGGCAAAGTAATGTCTCTGCTTTTGAATATGCTATCTAGGTTGGTCATAACTTTCCTTCCAAGGAGTAAGCGTCTTTTAGTCTGATATATTGAAATTTTTTTATTTATATAAAGCCTTTCTCAGAAGAGTTGAATAATTAAGTTTCTTAGTTTCCTTACTATGGATTAGTGAAAATTCTTAGTTATAGACTACTCACCAGAAAATAATTATAAAAAAAAAATGTGGTAGGTTTCCCAAAGAAAAGTTCTAAAAACTTGGTATTCCTAATGCTCCCATGATAAACTGTTTGATAACCAGGACAAAAGTAAAATCTGACCAAATTAGGTGGTGAATTAGTTGGATGTTAAACATTATAAACTTCAGATGAATCACTATGGTAATTTAAAGGAACATAAAATTTCCATTTCTACATTCAGTGCCAGTCACACTGAAACACCTCTAGGGAAGGGGTAGCAAAAGGTCAATATCTTTGCTATATTTTCAAGATAGAAAGAGTTACACACTGTGTCCACACAGCCTTAATTTGAGATTAAAAGCAGAAAATGGAAACTCAAATTTGATTTAGAAATCGTTTCTGTTAATGTAGTCTTCCATTTATCAGTCCATTCACTGTTTCCTTTCTTAAACTTTATGGCCTCCTTACTTCTACATTGTCCTTAGAGGGTGATTTCTGCAGCATTTTCTTTTCCTCCCCTCATTCAGTCACTCAGTTGTGTCCAACTCTTTGCGACCCCATGGACTGCAGCATTCCAGGCTTCCCTGTCCATCACCAACTCCCGGAGCTTACTCAAACTTCATGTTCATTGTATCAGTGATGCCATCAAACCATCTCATCCACTGTCATCCCTTTCTCCTCCCACCTTCGATCTTTCCCAGCATCAGGGTCTTTTCTAATGAGTCAGTTCTTTGCATCAGGTGGCCAAAGTATTGGAGTTTCAGCTTCAGCATCAGTACTTCCAATGAATATTCAGGACTGATTTCCTTTAGGATTGACTGGTTAGATCTTCTTGCAGTCCAAGGGAGTCTCAAGAGTCTTCTCCAACATCACAATTCAAAAGCGTCCATTATTTGGTGCTTAGCTTTCTTTATAGGCCAACTCTCACATTCATACATGACTAGATGCCATGATATTAGTTTTCTGAATGTTGAGATTTAAACCAACTTTTTCACTCTCCTCTTTCACTTTCATCAAGAGGCTCTTCAGTTAATCTTCGCTTTCTGCCATAAGGGTAGTGTCATCTGCATATCTGTGGTTATTAATATTTCTCCCAGCAATCTTGAGCCCAGCTTGTGCTTCATCCAGTCCAGCATTTCACATGATGTACACTGCATATAAGTTAAATAAGCAGGGTGACAATATACAGCCTTGACGTACTCATTTCCCAATTTGGAACCAGTCTGTTGTTCCATGTCCAGTTTCAACTGTTGCTTCTTGACCTGCATACAGCTTTCTCAGGAGGCAGGTCAGGTGGTCTGGTATTCCCATCTCTTATAGAATTTTCCAGTTTGTTGTGATTCACACAGTCAAAGGCTTTGGTATAGTCAATAAAGCAAAAGCAGATGTTTTTCTGGAACTGTCTTGCTTTCTTTATGATCCAGTGGATGTTGGCGATTTTATCTCTGGTTCCTCTGCCTTTTCTAAATCCAGCTTGAACATCTGAAAGTTCACAGTTCACGTATTGCTGAAGCCTGGATTGGAATTTTGAGCATTACTTTGCTAGCATGTGAGATGAGTGCAATTGCGTGTAGTTGGAGCATTTATTAGCACTGCCTTTCTTTGGGACTGGAATGAAAACTGACCTTTTCCAGTCCTGTGGCCACTGCTGAGTTTTCCAAATTTGCTGACATATTGAGTGCAGCACTTTCACAGCATCATCTTTTAGGATTTGAAGTCCATCACCTCCACTTGCTTTGTTTGTAGTGATACTCCCTAAGGCCCTCTTGACTTCACAGTCCAGGATGTCTAGCTCTAGATCACACCATTGTGGTTATCTGGGTCCTGAAGATCTTTTTTGTATAGTTTTGTGTATTCTTGCACCTCTTCTTACTATCTTCTGCTTCTGTTAGGTCCATAGCATGTCTGTCCATTATTGTGCCCATCTGTGCATTAAATGTTCCCTTAGTATCTCTAATTTTCTTGAAGAGATATTTAATCTTTCCCATACTATTGTTTTCCTCTATTCCTTTGCATTGATTACTGAGAAGGCTTTCTTATCTCTCCTTGCTATTCTTTGGAACTCTGCATTCAAATAGGGATATCTTTCCTTTTCTCCTTTGCCTTTCACTTCTCTTCTTTTCACAGCTGTTTGTAAGGCCTCCTCAGACAACCATTTTGCCTTTTTGAATTTCTTTTTCTTGGGGATGGTCTTGATCAATGCCTCTTGTACGATGTCATGAACCTCCATTCATAGTTCTTCAGGCACTCTGTCTGTCAGATCTAATCCCTTGAATCTATTTCTCATTTCCACTGTATAATTGTAAGGGATTTGATTTAGGTCATACCTGAATGGTCTAGTAGTTTTCCCTACTTTCTTCAATTTAAGTGTGATTTTGGCAATAAGGAGTTCATGGTCTGAGCCACAGTCAGCTCCTGTCTTGTTTTAGCTTACGGTATAGATCTTCTCCATCTTTGGCTGCAAAGAATATAATCAATCTGATTTTGCTGTTGACCATCTTGTGATGTCCATGTGTAGAGTCTTCTCTTGTGTTGTTGGAAGAGGGTGTTTGCTATGACCAATGTGTTCTCTTGGCAAAACTCTGTTAGCCTTGCCCTGCTTCATTCTGTACTCCAAGGCCAAATTTGCCTGTTACTCCAGGTATCTCTTGACTTCCTACTTTTGCATTCCAGTCCCCTATAATGAAAAGGACATCTTTTTTGGGTGTTAGTTCTAGAAGATCTTGTAGATCTTCATAGAACTGTTCATCTTCAGCTTTTCAGTATTGCTGGTCAGGGCATAGACTTGGGTTACCATGATATTGAATGGTTTGCCTTGGAAACAAGCAGAGATGGTTCTGTCGTTTTTGAGATTGCATCCAAGTACTGCATTTTGGACTCTTTTGTTGACTATGATGGCTACGCCATTTCTTCTAAGGATTCTTGCCCACAGTAATAGATATAATGATCACTTGAGTTAAATACACCCATTCCAGTACATTTTAGTTCACTCATTCCTAAAATGTCAATGTTCATTCTTGCCATCTCCTGTTTGACTACTTCCAATTTGCCTTGATTCATGGACCTAACATTCCAGGTTCCTATGCAATATTGCTTTTTACAGCATCAGACTTTACTTCCATCACCAGTAACATCCACAGCTAGGTGTTGTTTTTGCTTTGCATCCATCTCTTCATTCTTTCTGGCATTATTTCTCCACTGATCTCCAGTAGTATATTGGGCACCTACCGACCTGGGGAGTTCATCTTTCAGTGTCCTATCTTTTTGCCTTTGCATAGTGTTCATGGGGTTCTCAAGGCAAGAATACTGAAATGGTTTTCCATTCCCTTCTCCAGTGGACCACATTTTGTCAGAAGTCTCTGCCATGACCCGTCCCTCTTTGGTCACCCTGCACAGCATGGCTCGGTTTTATTGAGTTAGACAAAGCTGTGGTCCATATGATCAGATTGTTTAGTTTTCTGTGATTGTGGCTTTCATTCATTTCCCCCCTCACTTCAGAATTAAATGTTCAAAGGAGAAGGTATTTGGAGCTCTAGAGACCACCCATGACTATATTAATTCATTCTATGTTAATAAAAGTTTGACTCACTATTTCTTCTTATTTCTGCTCTCCTCTGTACTCACCCCCCTGCCCTCCAAATGATGACAGGGAAGGAAAGTGTAGCAGCTGGTCTTTTTATGTTATCTAATTTTACATATACTAACAATTAAACCTAGATCATTTGTAATTCACTTAGATGTTGCTTAGAAAAAATGCCCACATGTAATATATCTTATTGTGCTTGAAAAATTTGCTGAAATCGTCTTTTTCTTTAAACAATAAAGAATCCTCCTACAATGCAGGAGACACAGGAGATGAGGAGTTCAATCCCTGCATCAGGAAGATCCCCTGGAAAAAGAAATGGCACCCCACTCCAGTATTCTTGCTTGGAGAATCCCATGGACAGAGGAGCCTGGCAGGATACAGTCCATGTGGTTGCAAAGAGTAGGACATGACTGAGCATGGGATGGATGGATTATAGAACATAGCTGACAATTTTAATTTCTTTTGAAACCAGAGCTGCTCTATTTCCTCCACCTCTGGCCCTCAGGATTCAAGTGAACTTTCTTCTAGTCTTCTAAAACAGTTCCTAATTTTTTAATAATGGCTTTATTGAGATATAATTCATAAATAATAAAGTTCACCCATTTAAAGTATGTAATTCAGTGAGCTTCTGTCTATGCATTAACATAGTTTTGAAACCATCACCACTATCCAATTTTGGTTTCTAATTTTCAAATATAACTTATAGGTGACATGAATTTTAGAAGTATTCATAAAGTAGTTGATTTTAGTAATTGTTTTTTCCTTTGTTATACTGATTGTCACCTTAGCTATAATTAACAGCATCGTATTTCCTGAATTATAGACTAGTCTATCAAATCTAGAGAGACAGGCTAGACTTCTAGGATATTAAATTTTCGTAGTGTCTTTAAAAATATTCAATTACTGCAGGGCTTGTGTTTGGTGCATAGAAATATAATGTGTATTGGATGATGAATAATAATTTGGAGCATTAATTAGTCTTCATGCTTTGTTAAATACAGTATGTGATGATCCGTTGCTTTAATCAATAGTTTGCTTCTAGTCCCATGTATGATTTGTCATCTCTGTTTCCTCTGGAATGGCACTGAGCAAGTTTCATCAATACCAGCTTAATAGAGTAAATAGAAACAGTAGATATAAGCTGTCAGTCTTTAATAAGTATCGCAGATTTGTAGGGCAGTTTATAAAGAGGCTCAAAGATGCAGTGAATCATTACTGTTTTCATAATAGTAGGTATTGTGAGCTGTGGTAGTTTGGTGATTTCTAAGTGTGATGGAAAATTCACAGGTATTTTCTTAGTTTACACCCAGAAACATTTCCAAAAGGGAAGAAAATTGGGTACATTTTGTGTTCATTCAAGTGTGCTACTAACATATTATATTAGTAGTGAATTAT
Organism: Bos mutus; assembly: GCF_027580195.1. NCBI lineage: Eukaryota > Metazoa > Chordata > Mammalia > Artiodactyla > Bovidae > Bos > Bos mutus. The sequence continues at coordinate 52,532,606 of NC_091646.1, forward strand.
TTGTATATGGGTTGATGTGGGAGTACCTCAGATGCATGACCAGTGTCCACAAGAAAAATACAATCATAAAATAACAGTGGAAAATGTAATACTAGGTAACAATGACACTAAGCTAATTAGGGGACACTATGATTGACAAAATAACAATGAAGCCATAATAATAATTATAATAATATAACAGTATGTGCCAGGCATTTTTTAAGACCTCCATGCCCCTATTTGCAAAGAATTGAGCCTCCCGTCTCTTGAGGGGGGAATGTTAATTTTAGCCAAAATGGCAGTGGCTAAAAGACAAGAAAGGGAAAAGCCCCCAAAAATAAAACAAAGGAAAGTCAAAGAAAGGTCCGGACTGGAGTGAGTACTTCAGGTAGAACAACACTCCTGGCTGAGCCCAATTTGCATAGGGCAGGCTCGGGGTGGGGGGGGGACATATAAAAGGAGGAGCCAAGCACTCGAGCTCTCTCTCTCTCTCCCACGTGAGTAAGCTCTTTCTCTCTCTACACCCCCGCCCCCACTCCACCCTCCCCCCCCACTCCACCCTCCCCCCCCCACTCCACCCTCCCCCCCCCACCAGGCACGCTTGCATGCTCCTCCACTCTCTTCTCTTCTTCAAGGATGGATTCTCCTGCTATCTTCTAAATAAAATAGAGCTGTAACACTGATTTGTCTAAGAACTATGACGCAGTTTGTTCAAGACCCGAGAGCTGTGACGAACCGAGGGCTTTAATGTCCATCACCCCAAATATTTGTTGTGGTGAGACAAGAATCGAGAAACACACACTCGCCTGACAATTCTGAAGAGGCAATGGCAACCCACTCAAGTATTCTTGCCTAGAGAATCCCTTGGACAGAGGAGCCTGGTGGGCTGCTGTCTACGGGGTTGCACAGAGTTGGACACAACTAAAGCGAATCAGCATGCCTGCATGCATTGGAGAAGGAAATGGCAACCCACTCCAGTATTCTTGCCTAGAGAAGCCCAGGGACAGAGAAGTCTGGTGGGCTGCCATCTATGGGGTCGCACAGAGTCAGACACGACTGAAGCGACTTAGCAGCAGCAGTAGCAGCAGCAGCATAACATTTAGAAATCACATGGCCCTATAAGGTAAGTATTAGTATCCTCCCCTTTGTGGATGAGGAAACCAAGAATTAGAGTTTGTGACTTGACTACAATCACCCAAGAAGTGCACCATAGAACGAAGATTATAAATATAGGTCTATCGTACTCCAGTATTGGGTTCTTAGATGCTTTAAAAGCAGTGGACTTGGTAGGGTTGTTTGGTGACTCCTAGAAATGTGGAGTCATACAAGATTAGGGAATACTTGTCATGATTATGTGTTTCTTTAGGTGGGAAGGTTTTTTACTTTATTTATGACTCCTCTTCTTGCCATGCATTTACATATTTTTTGTATTGGGTATATGCATTTGACTCCATGTGGCCTTTTGATTCATGAGACATTTCCAAGAGAAACATTTTTTCCTTATTCACTACTTGTACTAGAGTTCAGCCTATTCACAGCACTATAACATCACTTAAATTTGAAAGTAAAAAAAACCATTACCTCTAAAATAGGTCATTTATAGCATTTATGTTCTCCTGCACATCCTCCCTTTGGAGCTCAAGTAGGTAAGAGGTTGGAAGTGGTCAACTTTAGCTAACAATCACAGACTATGTTTTCTTAGAAAAAAAAGATGGGTGTAGATAGCTTCAGAAGGTGGAAAAATTTTTAAATTCAGACTCAATTAGTCAGGGCTAACAATAGGGAATTAATTATATTTAAATCAAGAAATCATTTTCTCCTTATTTATATCTTCCTTTAATACCCATCCCTGAAATCAGTGGATGTGAGGATGAGCAAGCACAAATAAGTACAGTTTTAAGGGCTACAAACATGAACCTCCAGGACAAAGAATTTTTGTAGTTGGATACAATATTGAAGGTTCTGAAAATTGGTGGGTGGCTGATATTGCAACACAGAATGCAAATAGTGATTTATTTTAATGTTTTTTTAGGACTGCCCATTTTATTTGAGATCTGTATGGATAACAATACTTTCTTATAGTTTATTCAAAAATATTTAAACACTGTAGGATTCTAGAACATCATTTCTAAGATAGTTCTTTGAGCCTTTAATGTTGGGAACACTGTTTTATCACACTTCCATGCAGTTGGAAAAATATGGTGATGATTATAGTTTATATTTTCATGCTTTAAATTCATAAATATTGCCAAGTTCATAATTCAGCTAAAGTCTGAAGTGTGTATTCAACAATTTAAAATGTGCTGATTTTGCCATTAGCATTAAACAGCTGTTCTGTATTTTCACTAAGAATAAGATCAGAAAGAAGGAATTACACTTGCAGCATGAAGGGTATAAACTAGTTTAAGCAAACTCTTCCTATCATCTTGATGAGATGCTAGCCTGTGTTATCAACGGAGTTGTTCATCATCTATGTCAGAGATTTTAAAGAAGTCAGTGGTGTTTCTGGGAATGAATTAGGTACAGTTTTCAGTTCAAATCAAAAAGAAGAGTATAATAATAATATCTGAAATTTCTTTCAACCTTATAATTCTATGCATATTTTATTATAATAAATAACTTGCTTAATCACAGCATGTCATCATCAGAAGTGGGAAATGTTGCACTTCAGGACAGCAAATGCATTAACCTATACAGCTATTTCGGAGAAGGCAATGGCATCCCACTCCAGTACTCTTGCGTGGAAAATTCCATGGGCGGAGGAGCCCGGAAGGCTGCAGTCCATGGGGTCACTAAGAGTCGGACACGACTGAGCAACTTTTCACTTTTCACTTTCATACATTGGAGAAGGAAATGGCAACCCACTCCAGTGTTCTTGCCTGGAGAATCCCAGGGACGGGGGAGCCTGGTGGGCTGCAGTCCATGGGGTCACACAGAGTCGGACATGACTGAAGTGACTTAGCAGCATACAGCTATTTGAACAGACCAACACTGGGTAACTGAAAAGCCACTTTGAGGAAGGAATGTGCAACTCCAGATCTATAATAACTCTACTGGACACTTTTACTAACATATATGCATGTCCTACAAGCACCTTCAATCCTAAAGAGGCCTTTCAAAGCCATAATTGTTAAAATATTCTCTAATCAATTGTTCATCTTGAGCTGACGTTTTTCCTACCAATGCGATAGGCCTAAGAGAGAAAGATGATTCATTCATGACATCATCCTTTCTCTTAGCCTCATCTCAATTTTTCAATTGCCTTATAAAACCTACCTCAGAAATATATCAGTCATTTCCTCTTCATCTCCAGTGCCACTGCTGTGCTTCAGCAGCATGTTATATTTCACCTAGAACATTACTGCATTAGTTTCCAAGCATCTCTTCCTGCTTTCAATCTCACCTCTTCAAGTGAAATTCTCTACAGTGCTTCTAAAAAAATGACTTTCAAAAATATGAGCTTCTTTATGCCTTTCTGCTGTTTAAAATATGGTAGCAGCTTCCACTTAGATGTCTGTATAAGATAAAGTTAAAAATCATAATTATGAGTTGAAAAAAATCCCCTCTCTTCTTGGGCTAGCCCTTAGCTGTATCTCTTGCCTGATCTCCCACCACTTTTTCATGTAAATTTCACTCATCCTGTAAGAACAACTTTAGTTCAGTTCAATTGCTCAGTTGAGTCCAATTCTTTGCAACCCCACCGACTGCAGCATGCCAGGCTTCCCTGTCCAACCCCAGCTCCCAGAGCTTGCTCAAACTCATGTCCATCAAGTTGGTCTGTCACTGTTTCCATATCTATTTTCCATGAAGTGATGGGATAGTATGCCATGATCTTCGTTTTTGGACGTTGAGTTTTAAGCCAACTTTTTCACTCTCCTCTTTTACCTTCATCAAGAAGCTCTTTAGTTCCTCTTCGCTTTCTGCTATAAGGATGGTGTCATCTGTGTATCCGAGGTTATTGATATTTCTCCCGGCAATCTTGATTCCAGCTTCATCTAGCCTGACATTTTGTATGATGTACTACTCTACTCTGCATATTAGTTAAATAAGCAGTTTGACAATACACAGCCTTGACTTACTTCTTTCCCAGTTTTGAACTTGTCCATTTTTCCGTCCAATTCCATGTCTGAACAACTTATGTTCGTTCAATTTGTCTGCTTGTTTGTTTGATATCCCTTCCATCTAGAATGTTCTTCTTTGCCAGTCCACCTAGTTGTTTTCAAATATAATCTCTATTGTAACAAACTTTCCTCACGCCCCCTTTTTAAATGTGTACATGGCCCTTGGAACTCCTCTATTGTAGTGCATACTGCATCATTTTGACCTTATTACTTATCTGTCTTTCTCACTAGTCTGAACTGCATGGGACTTAATGACAATTAGTATATTCGTCGTTTTTGTATCTCTGGTGCCTCAATAAATCTAGCACATAATTGAGGCTTGATATGTTTATTAATATTATTAGAGATCAAGTAGATTTTGTCCAGGGGTTGAAAGGGTTAAGCTTCACATACCCTGGGACTCATGTAGTTCCTCAGATTTCTTTAAGTTTCATGTTAATATTGACCCCTGTGCAAATCATCAGCTTGAAGAACAAATTGGCCCAATGGTAGCAAGAATTCCAGTTCTAGTTTTAACTTTTTGAGGACCTTCTTAGTGTTTTCTATAGCAGCTGTATCAGTTCACAGTGCCATCAGTAATGCACAAGGATTCCCTTTTCTCCACATCCTGGCCAGCATCTGTTATCTCTTGTTTTTCTTTTTTTTTCTTCTTCTTCTTTTTTTAATGCTAGTAGTTTAAAAGGTATAAAGTGATATTGTGGTTTTGCATTGCATTTCCTTGATGATTAGTGATATTGAGCACCTTTTCATGTATCTGTTGCTTATTTGTATGTCTTCTCTGGAAAGATGCCTATTCAGGTCCTATGTTCATTTTGAAATTGGGTTCTTTGTGTTTTTGTTGTTATTGTTGTTGTTGTTATGTCTTTTGCTGTTGAGTTGTATGAGTTCCTTGAATATTTTGGATACTAATTCCATATTGGATATGTGGTTTATAAATATTGTCTCCTGTTCCATATATTGCCTTTTTATTTTGTTGATGGTTTCTTTTGCTGTGCAAAAGCTTTTTCATTTGATGTCATCTCACTTGTTTGCTTTCGTTGTTGTTGCCTTTGTTTTTGGTGTCTAATTATGAAGGAGCAAACCCTCTGTTTTCTTTTAAGAGTTTTATGGTTTCAAGACATATGTTCAAGTCTATAATCCATTTTGAGTTGATTTTTGTGAGTAGTGTAAGAAGGGGTCTAGTTTCATTCTTTTGAATGTGGCTATCCATGTTTCCCAACACCATTTTTAAGGAGACTATCTTTTTCCCATTGCATATTATTAGTAATTAATAAGTTTTTAATATAAACTATTATTAAATTATATAGCTAATTTGTGGACTAATGGCCTATGGCCTAAAAAATAAACTGTAAAAAGTCAGATTTCACCAAAATAAAAATTAAAAGCAAATTTGAAAATAAAAACATGATTCATAGAGTAATTTTGGAAATTACTTATGCTCATTTTCATAAAGTGCATCTTTTACTCTGATAGTGGAAAAAGATTTTCAAATTTTGATAGGTTAATACACTATGTGAGATCATTTGGAACTCTGTAGCAATTCTGTAGTTGTCCTATGAATTTTCCTTATTTAAAACAACTGAAGGTAATTAATCTTACTGAAGCTAGGCATCTCTTATAGGTTGTCTTTTAGTCTCTACTAGATCATCGTCAGTGGTAAGTTGCTGGCTACCTCAGGAAGCAGCCTGTTCATTTAACTTTCATAAGATGTTTCCTCACACGGAATTGTCTTTTCTCTCAGATTCATCCTCCAGAGCTTCATAGAGTAAATGATTCCTTCTCTTCTATGGAGGTCAGTGTGAAAGTGTTAGTCACTCAGTCATGTCCATGTCTTTGCAACCCCATGGACTGCAGTCCACCAGGCTCGTCTGTCCATGAGATTCTCCAGGCAAGAATGCTGGAGTGGGTAGCCATTCCTTTCTCCAGGGGATCTTCCCAACCCTAGGGATTGAACCTGTGTCTCCTGCATCAACAGATTTTTCACCATCTGAGCCACCAGGAAAGCCCCATATGAAAGTCAAATTATTTGAAAATTGAGATCAAATTTTCCCTAAGTTTCTCCACTGTAAATGTTGTAGAGTTACAAGCTTTCTCACAATATAGGTTGCTGGCTTCTGGAAATATTTGTTTTTAAAACATAGCGCCAAGAATTTCACATTATCACTGCAGGTGTGATCCAACTATCTTGTGGTAGGACTATTGCAATTCATGATTGGATACTTTACCTATATGACTGAAGCCTAATTTTTGAATTAATAGCTGGTAATTGACTATTTCAGAAGAAATATTTGAATGCAACTTGATTTATGTATGGAAATATAGATCATTCACTTATTTAGCTTCTTTTTGAAGTTCTTTCACACTTTTCTACAGAACTTTGCCTTAAATCTGAAACTAATTAATTTCCACTGTTGCAAGTCCTGACTCTTTTAATCTGCTTCATAAGCTTACTTTAAAACACTTTTTTTGATGAACCTCCCTTCCCCACTTTGCCAGTGTTCAAGATCTTTTAAAACAGTTATTGAAATTTTCCTCCTGTGTCAGCACCTTGTCACCTTGTGAACACTTTCCCGTTATGGTATCAACAACCTGTAAAGGAATAAATAAGGAAAGAAGCTTTAAGATAAGGAAAGAAGAATTTAAACGTCTAATAACAGCAAGCAAACAACTGCCACATCAAGAAGCATTCCTAGGAGAAGAGAATTTTGCTTTCTTAATTAAGGATAGAGTGAGAAGTATCCTTATAGATTGGGACACTTTAATTTTTAAACAGAACCAGGTACTTGATTTAATAATTAAATTAAAAAAACAATTCCTATGTTTGCATTTACCACAGAAAATATTTTATGAATCTCTGTAATTCCTATGTTATTTCAATTTTGACAATAAAGTTTCTAGAAAATTTCTATCTGTAAAACACCTCCTACTTGTTAAGGGATATTGTTTTATATGAAAATCTGGCTGACTAGAAAAAAAAGTAGTTCAGTGTTTGATTATTTCATTTACAAAACAATATGCCACATACTTTCTTTTCCTTTTTTTAAGTAAGAAATAAATTCTATGCTTTAGGTTTCATATTTATGACATAAAGCAAGGAATACCTACATGACATTCCTATTCATCCTAGAAAAGCTTGTTCATACTGATTATTGTTAGGTCTATTCAGACTGTTAGCATGTTTTTTCTAAATTCTAAGAATATAGTGGATAGGGAAGGCAGAGTTGCTGTTAATTGAAAAATGTATTTGTAAGCATTTCAATAATGAAAATATTAAAGGAGTAATATCTACTTTTACTGAAGTATGTTATTATAAATGTCTTGCTCTATTTGTAACTTGCCTTGTGCCTTTTATATTATACTTTGATTTTTTTTCAAGTTCATTAACACATCAGTAGGAAATCGAATTTAAAAACCATGTTTTTCACACAGTACTTTTCATTATTTTCTTGGCAGTTCTGAAATGAAATGTGAACTTTAGTAATGCTAAAAAATCAAAATATGTTACTTTTTTTCCCCAGTACATTATTGGTAAAGTTTTATCTTTATGTTTTTTTTTTAATTGAAACGTGACAAATCTGTTTATCACAGGCATTTTCTACTACATTAGAAAATTGTTAACCCGTGGGAGTGACAGATGATTTTGAGAATCTAACTTTAATCATTACTTCTTTGTCACCACGTATAAAGATTGCATTAGATAATAGTGGCACTTTTTGTGACATTTCAATCTGTCAGCGTTTCTATGATAACCTCTTATATCAAATGATTCAACCTTATTAACTGCATATGTTTCCTGTAAGTTCAAGTTTCTCCTAAAAAAAGCTTTTGCAATTACACTTCAACTTTTCATTGAAAGTGGAGTTTCATAGTATTGACCTCTCTCTCAAGTGTTTATTGACTTCACCTACTCTCAGGATCAAAACCTTTTCTGGTAAATTCTTTCTGAGATGGTAAATGCTGCTCTGATTTCTATATCGTTGGTTTTTACAAGCCAATCTTATAAGTTTATGGATGTTTTGCTTATAACTGGTTGAAGAGTGGTAAATTATGATGATATATGCAAATCAAAAAACAATCCTTCTATGTGCACAAGCTAGAGATGAATTTTGGTTGGATTTTGGATTTTTAGTCACTCCGCTTTTCATCACTTCTCTCAGTTCCATATCCCTCCCTTAAGCACACACATTGAAATATCCATGATTATGGTCATTCTAAAATCTGATAGTTTTCACATTTCTAGATTCTACTTTCTCTAGGAATAAGTATTTTTCATAACACAGAGTGAATTTACTGCTAGTAATTTTAAAATGTTAAATGTCTGGTTAAACTTTTAAAGGAGACTGTTAAACACAAATAATTCCTTGCACTAAATAATTTTGATGAAATAGAGAAGTGAACTCTGGATTGGTAAAACAGTAACCCTCTACTTAGCAAGACTCAAAATAACATAAACATGCTGCTGCTGCTGCTAAGTTTCTTCAGTCATGTCCGACTCTGTGCGACCCCATAGATGGCAGCCCACCAGGCTCCTCTGTCCCTGGGATTCTCCAGGCATGAATACTGGAGTGGGTTGCCATTTTCTTCTCCAAACATAAACATAAATAACTTAATTTTCTGTTCTCTTTCAGAAGAAGAAATCTAGGTAAAGGGAAAAATTTTGCTGAGTATTTTGGGATCAATTAATATTCATTTCAATATTACCTAAAACTTTTACTACCCCCAGAACTCTACCATGAATTGTAAATTGAGCTTTTACCTACAAAGTGAAAGCAGTGAGCTTGATCTTATGCTGAATGGCTGCCAAATGTTTGGGGTACATAATGAGATAGTAGCTGTAGGTTGAGACTCTTTATGGATAACTGCTAAATCACTTCAGTCGTGTCCGACTCTGTGCGACCCCATAGATGGCAGCCCACCAGGCTCCCCTGTCCCTGGGATTCTCCAGGCAAGAGCACTGGGGGGGTTGCCATTTCCTTCTCCAATGCATGAAAGTGAAAAGTGAAAGTGAAGTCGCTCAGTCATATCTGACACTTAGCGACCCCATGGACTGCAGCCTACCAGGCTCCTCCGCCCATGGGATTTTCCAGGCAAGAGTACTGGAGTGGGGTGCCATTGCCTTCTCCATTATGGAGAGCAGGAAGGTCTTAAAATGTGACCTCAAATATGGGTATTGGTTTCCTGTAAGTAGAAAGGGAAGAAGGCATTCCAACTGAGTGTAGTGGCACAAATGGGCTGACTGTAAAAGATGCAAGGGTAGAATTAGGATATTGGTTTGGCATGAACAAATGATTCTTTTTTAGAGCAAAGAACATGCACAAAATTCATGTTATGCTCCATAAAGATTAATCTTGTAGCATTTTTTGTGATAAACTAGAGGTGAAGAATGAAGACAGATGCATCAGTCAGTTAGAACACTTTGTATTTGTTCTATGAACATATGACAATGTCAAGGAATTGGGTGGTAAGAAGCAATGGCAATTTACAGGATGGTGTGGGGTTGATTATGACTTGAAAACTGGTTTTGGAAACCAAGGGGAAAAGAAACAGAAGTATGTAATATTCCATATCCAAGTGATTGTGCATTTTACTTTTGAGGTGGAATGACATGGTTGTTAAGAACTTGGGCTCTACATTTACAGTGCCAAGTTCAACCTCTCCCTGTGTCAGTATCCTCAACCATAGAATGTAGTTTATTAAAAGGCCTACCTTATAAAGTCCTCGTGAAGATGAAGTGATTTGCTATGTGCTATGTTTCTAGAAGGAAATCTTACTATAAAAGGGGTGATTGAAAAAATTATTGAATCACCATCAGAACTCAGGAAGTCCTTTGTAGACCCTTAACCATGCATCTGCTAGGTGGGATTATGAACCGGCATACTTCTGAAAGCTTTATAGCTATAAGGTCCACACAAAACATGTTTTATTCAGTTGTCTATTAATCAGAAATGAATTCAGAGCACCCGATTTTCTTTTCTTTTCTTTTTTTTAAATTTAAATTTATTTATTTTAATTGGAGGATAATTACTTTACAATATTGTATTGGTTTTGCCATACATCAACATGAAACCGGCACGGGTATACATGTGTTCCCCATCCTGGACCCCCTCCCCCTCCCTCCCCGTACCATCCCTCTGGGTCATCCCAGTGCACCAGCCCCAAGCATCCTGTATCCTGCATTGAACCTGGACTGGCAATTAGTTTCTTATATGATATTATACACGTTTCAATGCCATTCTCCTAAATCATCCCACCCTCTCCCTCTCCCTCTCCCACAGAGTCCAAAAGACTGTTCTATACATCTGTGTCTCTTTTGCTGTCTTGCATACAGGGTTATCATGACCATCTTTCTAAATTCCATATATATGTGATAGTATACTGTATTGGTGTTTTTCTTTCTGGCTTACTTCACTCTGTATGATAGGCTCCAGTTTCATCCACCTCATTAGAACTTATTCAAATGTATTCTTTTTAATGGCTGAGTAATACTCCACTGTGTATATGTACCACAGCTTTCTTATCCATTCAGCTGCTAATGGACATCTAGGTTGCTTCCATGTCCTGGCTATTATAAACAGTGCTTCGATGAACATTGGGGTATACGTGTCTCTTTCAATTCTAGTTTCCTTGGTGTGTATGCCCAGCAGTGGGATTGCTAGGTCATAAGGCAGTTCTATTTCCAGTTTCTTAAGGAATCTCCACACTGTTCTCCATAGTGGCTGTACTAGTTTGCATTCCCACCAACAGTGTAAGAGGGTTCCCTTTTCTCCACACCCTCTCCAGCATTTATTGCTTGTAGACTTTAGGATCGCAGCCATTCTGACTGGTGTGAAATGATACCTCATTGTGGTTTTGATTTGCATTTCTCTGATAATGAGTGATGTTGAGCATCTTTTCATGTGTTTGTTTGCCATCTGTATGTCTTCTTTGGAGAAATGTCTAGTTCTTTGGCCCATTTTTTGATTGGGTCATTTATTTTTCTGGAATTGAGCTGTAGGAGTTGCTTGTATATTTTTGAGATTAGTTGTTTATCAGTTGCTTCATTTGCTATTATTTTCTCCCATTCTGAAGGCTGTCTTTTCACCTTGCTTACAGTTTCCTTTGTTGTGCAGAAGCTTTTAAGTTTAATTAGGTCCCATTTGTTTATTTTTGCTTTTATTTCCAATATTCTGGGAGGTGGGTCATAGAGGATCCTGCTGTGATGTATGTCGGAGAGTGTTTTGCCTATGTTCTCCTCTAGGAGTTTTATAGTTTTTGGTCTTACATTTAGATCTTTAATGCATTTTGAGTTTATTTTTGTGTATGGTGTTAGAAAGTGTTCTAGTTTCATTCTTTTACAAGTGGTTGACCAGTTTTCCAGCACCACTTGTTAAAGAGATTGTCTTTAATCCATTGTATAGTCTTGCCTCCTTTGTCAAAGATAAGGTGTCCATAGGAGAGCACCCCATTTTCTTAGCATTGCAATAAAATTCAGTTATTTGATGTGATCCATAAATTATGCTTCCTATTACATCATGAAGTGTCCCTGCACCATACTGCGGAGTAGCTGTAAGTGTACCTGTAGCTAACCTTTAAGAGTGAAGGGCACTCGTTGACAAAAACAATTTTGAGGCAGTGTGCCATATTCTGAAACAGTGTTGACATATATGACTCTAGGAAGGCAATTTTCTTCAGTTTATGTGGGGCCTATTGATATTATTGCAGTTTATTTGCCTGTAAATTTACATTGCTAAAAGATAAGTTTGACACTTTCATTTGTACTGACACAGCCAGTGAATATACATTTTTTTTGTTCTGCATCACCTAGTCTCCTTGATGCAAAGTTGGTTAGTAAAGGAGATATTTTTTCTCAATCGATTTTCTATCTGCAAACAAACATCCAATGAGCCAGTGGGATTTTTCCTCCCCTCACAAGAGATTTACACCCACTAAGTTTTCACAATATGGTATGCTTTGCAAGGAAGTTGGTAAAATTTAAGAAGAAATGTAAGAGCTGCCCAAATGGCCATGCCTTCTGGTCTATATATCAGAATGACTGCTGCTGAAGACTTTTCCACTTTCACACATTAATAAATCATTTCACACATAAAGGCAAAATGTAGATAGAAGAATCTTTTGAGAAACTTGTATTGAGATCAGTTTTTATATGGTGTTGCAGATCTAAACTTATGCTTACTCTTCTTCTGTTTCCATACACTAAAACAAGATTTGGGAAATACTAAGACCAGAGACTGAAGCCATGAAATTAAAAGATGCTTACTCCTTGGAAGGAAAGTTATGACCAACCTAGATAGCATATTCAAAAGCAGAGACACTACTTTGCCAACAAAGGTCCGTCTAGTCAAGGCTATGGTTTTTCCAGTGGTCATGTATGGATGTGAGAGTTGGACTGTGAAGAAAGCTGAGCACCGAAGAATTGATGCTTTTGAACTGTGGTGTTGGAGAAGACTCTTGAGAGTCCCTTGGACTGCAAGGAGATCCAACAAGTCCATTCTAAAGGAGATCAGTCCTGGGTGTTCTTTGGAAGGACTGATGCTAAAGCTGAAACTCCAGTACTTAGGCCACCTCATGCAAAGAGTTGACTCATTGGAAAAGACTCTGATGGTGGGAGGGATTGGAGGCAGGAGGAGAAGGGGACGACAGAGGATGAGATGGCTGGATGGCATCACCAACTCGATGGACGTGAGTTTGAGTGAATTCTGTTGTTGGTGATGGACAGGGAGGCCTGGCATGCTGCAGTTCATGGGGTCGCAAAGAGTCGGACACTACTGAGTGACTGAACTGAAGACCAGAGATTGGCTTTCAAAACCAGTATCTTTTGTTTAGAAAATCAGAGCTACATTTGAATGTAAAATATGAAAAAAGGCTATAAATAAGACAAACTAGTAGTACTTCTCAAATTACATAGCCCTTAAGACTCTAGCTATTTTCAAGTTATATTTTATCCTATACACTTCTTACTCTCTTGTTGAATCAGGGAATCTTTCTCAGCATTTCATGATGGATAAATGTCAATCAAAAATCTTAGAAAAATCACAAATTCATCTAGAGGTATACATATATTACTGATCAAGATTTGAGTATTAACAAATGACAGCCCTTGCGGTGAGTTAAATTTAATGTATTCTGGGCTTCCCAGTAGTAAAGAATCTGTCTACCAATGCAGAAGATACAAGAGATGTGGGTTCAATCCCTGAGTCAGAAAGATCCTCTAGAGAAGGAAATGGCAACCCACTCCAATATTCTTGCCTGAAAAATCCCATGGACAGAGGAGGCTGATGGGCTACAGTCTGTGGGATCACAAAGAGTCGGACACAACTGAACAACTAAGTATACACACATGCACAAATTTATTCTGGCAGACTGCGACTCAGAATAGGATACTCCTCAAGAAGCTTGGATATTGTTGTTTTTTCCATTTTCAGGCTACATCCACCCTCAACTTTGCTTTATCTGAGAAAGCAATTATGTAGGCTAATATGTTAAGTAAAAGCCAAGGTGTTCTTGTAGGTATAGGGATTTTTGTGGTGGCTATTTGTTGTAAACATAAGGAAATAATCTATTTACAATTTTAAATGATAAAGTTTTTAGAGGCAAAACTATTCAAATAATTGAAGGGCTTTAGCAATGCTGTATTAAATTTTACTGGCTTGCCAAACACTTAAAAATAACTTCTTTTAAGGCACTCGCAAGGTTTCCGTTACAACACCCATGCTTTGGTAGAGATGGAATGCCTGATTATGGGACGTAACTATGCAATCCAGAATGCACATGGAGCTTCCCATTATTAAAAATGATAATAGTTGATCCACCAAGCCATGAAGTCATGTATGTGCACCAGTCTTCCAACATGAAATGAAAGTAAAATATATAGTCACTGTCATGCTGGTTGTGAAGTCACAAATAATTTGCACAAGCATTTACATTCCATAGCACTTACTCTTCTTCTTCAGTCCAATTCTATGGCCTCATGAGGAGATCACCATGATCATTTGACTTAGGAGGGAAAAGATCCATCACATTTGATTTATAGAAGCTTCTGCTGTCATACAATATGCTATCACAGATAAAAGTGGATTACTTTCATGTTATAGCCCCAATCAGTGGTATCCCTAAAGGGCAGTGGGAAAGGACAATCCTCTACGTGGGCAAAGCTCCAAGCTCCAGTGTTTATCTGGAGGTCCAGTTTGCCTGAAGGGCAAGATGGCTTGAAGTATGTATCTTTGCTATTCCATGGACAATAAGTTTCAGAATGACCAGACTCAACTGCAACAAGATGAAAGGATTGATAGTAAGAGGTTTGTGAAAGTGAAATTTGGATTGACCTCTCAGCATGGTCTCAAACATGTGGATGTTGATATTTGTGTCTTGCATTCATTTTCCCTAAAAGGCACTTACTGCAGAGGTGGTTTTCAATAACCAAGCAGACAAAATAAGCCATGCCAGTCAGCTTCTGTCCTGAGCTACTCCAGAGGTTATTCAAAATAACTTAAAAATGGTCTTGGTGTCATGCATGGAGACTATGCATGTGCTTAGTTCTATAGACGTTTCCTCCCCGAGATATTTCTATCATCACTGTGTGCACAGTTAATCTATAGCAGTGATCAATCCTCATCCCCCTCTGTTCCTTGGAGGGCCTGTCAGCTACCCTCCATCATGGTGGGGAGGAGTTTTGGACAGAGAGTTGTCTTCACTGAAAGATATTTTGGATATGGATTTTCCTTCACTGTTTGCCATGCTTCTGCCAGCATCACTGACCATGAATTTACTGCATATCCTAGTCACCATCAAGATTTACCGTACAATACTGCTTCTGAATGAGGCATGAATTGATATTGAAAGTATCTGTGACAATGGGCTGACATTCCCAGGGTGGGTATCTTATCATTTAGAATGTTATTACCAAATCTCGATTTCTAGTTTCCACTTTGAGTTTTCACACCCACTCTTCAATTTCCTATCTTTATGTTTTGGCTCATGCCATCTGCCTTCACTATCTTTATTTCTTAACAAAATTTTTATATCTTTTGAGTCCCACCCTAATCATCACACTTGCTTCTTTGATTCCCTTTGGAAATTTCCTCCTACCTTTCCATTGATACTTAACATTTTGTTGTAGTCCATAGCATACTTGTCTTATTACTTTATAGGACTGAAAGTACCACATGGACAGGAACTATATCTTACTCTTCTTTGCATCATTTGTCAAACCTTATACCCAGCAGGTACTCAATAATTATTTATTACATTTAATTGTGTCAATAACAAAGAGCTTTGTAATAATGCATAAAAATGAATAAAAAGAGAAAGAAGAAAACAAAATGTTGCCTTATTGTGATATTTCTTTCAACCAATGTTTGTTATATGGATATATATATATATATATATATATATATATATATATAATAATCTGGAAAGGAAATGGTCACTCTTTCTTTATTTCATCCACCAAAAAATGTAGGGAAGCATTAAAAAGTGGTAACAGAAGCCTTTCTCTATGAAAATGACTAAGATTCTCTATTTGGAGAAAAATATGTATAGAAGGCATTTGAGGATCATTTTTTCCCAAGCTACAGACAACGGAGTTTAAAGGATAAATTTTATTCCAGAATTTGAGTCAAAATATCTAATGTGTGAATTTTCAGAAAACATGTTTCTAATCCCTTGGTTATATGAGAAGTTTGTTATTATAGTTTTATAGACAATGTACAGGTTCTATGTTGCAGCACAATTAGAGTGAGAAGGATTTTTGTGTTTCCATTATCTAAGGGTGGGAAATTGAGGGTGTGGTATGGAATAAATGAACTCTTTGACTACTTCAGCCTTTGATTTCTAATATCTTAATCATTTCTTACTTTTTAAAACTACCATGGTTTCTGTGAAAATAAATAAGTTTAAATGTTTTTGTTCTTGACTACAAATAGATAGTAGAAATCTTTGAACACCAGAATTTAGTCAAAAATAAAAACACAAGCTGTCTATAAAATATACCATAGATTTCCTTACAGTGACATCTGTCTTCAAATATGTCAAAACTCTCTCATTATACTTTCTTTGCGTTAAGGAATATCTGAAAGCAAATTGATTCAGCCACATGAACTTTGCCCAAGCAATATACAGTTAAAGCTTAGTATAAGAATCCCTTCTAAATATGTTAGCATGACTATTGGATATTATTTGATGAATGGGGAAATATGAATGGTGTTCAACTCTATCAATAGATGCATTTCAGCTAAATGGCGCATGGTGAGAATATGTATAAAGTTAGTCTCAAGGTGCTAATGAAGCAGTAGATTGGGCAAATGACTTCCAGTTTCCATGGAATTATAAAAGGGAAAATCATTATCTGAGGGCAGTCACTCACATTTATGATTCATATCTTTTTCTAAATGCAGAATTTTGTTTAAGCAAAAGGGCAGAAAAATAATGACATATGTACATTTGCTACTTAGCTGCAAGGGGATGCAGTTTCAAGGCAATTCAACTTTGTTGGCTCCTCAGCCAGATTGGTTGATAGATGACTTAAACTGCTATTATTAATAGTATTCATAAATTGACTGGCACAGAAGCACATTTTATTAGCTGAGATTATCCATGACATCTCTTGCATTAACTTGTAAATAATTGCTTCTATTTATAGGTTAAAGTAAAGGTGTTCTGGGGAAAATTTTTTCTTTTTGAGTCATCAAATTAGAAAATGTAACTCTGAATCAGATTTTGACTTGAAAGATCTTATTGAGCAGGCAGATTCAAATCACTGCCCTAAAAGTTATCTCAGATTTAACATTAATCTTTTATGAGTCTCACTTTTTTTTGGCCTTAATGCTTCATCTTCATTGTATGTGCCTAGGATGAACTTTTCTTGTGCATATGGTATAATGAGAAATGTAATGAAGATTCAGTATTATAAAGTATGTCCTAATGGAAGATAGGGTATGCAGATATTTATTAATCATATTGTTAGCCCAAACAGCTTAAATTTCCCGAGATAGTGGGTTGGATTTTCAAATAGTCAGTCATGCGCTTACCTGTGTCTGTTCAATTCACTCTTTAGATCATAGAACAAATGAAATATCATCATGGTTTTAATTTCTATATTTCTCTTTCACCATTCCTCATCACCATCACCAAATGTTGATGCAGGCTTTATATTCATATCTTGGAGATACTAGATATGTAAAATCAGTCCCTTCAGCAACATAGAGAGACAAGATATGTATAAAAGTATAACAATCATTACTCTGCCAACAAAGGTCCATCTAGTCAAGGCTATGGTTTTTCCAGTGGTCATGTATGGATGTGAGAGTTGGACTGTGAAGAAAGCTGAGTGCCAAAGAATTGATTCTTTTGAACTGTGGTGTTGGAGAAGACACTTGAGAGTCCCTTGGACTGCAAGGAGATCCAACCGGTCCATTCTAAAGGAAATCAGTCCTGGGTGTTCTTTGGAAGGACTGATGCTAAAGCTGAAATGCCAGTACTTTGGCCACCTCATGCAAAGAGTTGACTCATTGGAAAAGACTCTGATGGTGGGAGGGATTGGGGTCAGGAGGAGAAGGGGACGACAGAGGATGAGATGGCTGGATGGCATCACTGACTCGATGGACGTGAGTGTGAGTGAACTCTGGGAGTTGGAGATGGACAGGGAAGCCTGGTGTGCTGCAATTCATGGGGTGGCAAAGAGTCGGACATGACTGAGCGACTGAACTGAACTGACTAACAATCATTAGCAGTTTAAAAATTGCTGATCAAGTGGTATAAATGTAAGAGCCCTAGTAATTCTGGACTCCAGGTTGAATTGAAACTCTGACCAACTCTCTTAAAAGGAGGTGCAAGAACAATTGAGCAAAACATTTTGGTGAAATAAATACAAATAATTTAGTGCTCCTGAAAATAGGTCAAAAGTCATGTCCTAATAAGAATGGGTCACTAGAGTTTTCTTTGAATCTCACATGCTAAGTCACTTCAGTCATGTCCGACTCTTTGCAACCCCATGGACGGTAGTCCACCAGGCTCCTTTGTCCATGGGATTTTCTTTATATCGTAGGTATGAGAAACAAATATTATTAAGTGACATCATAGAATACACAACTTCCCTTTATCAAATTTCTAGACTTTAAAATAGATTGCACTTTGCCATTTATTCATTTTAATCTCTTAAAAAGTATAATCACTCCCCTTCATCTTTTTTCCCCTCATTGGTTTTTATGCTTCTGGTACTTGACACAGTTTCCTCGATGAGTTTGACACAAAGCTTCACGATTTGCTCCCACTATTTTTCCTCATTTGCTTGCAATTCCTTGACATTTAAAATGCTGTTGGCCTCCTTCATTATATAGTTTGTCACTTTCTACTGCAAAATTTTCCAAGCATTTTAGGCATTATGATCTATATTCCCTGTGGAGGACAAAGGACCTCAATTTAAGAGCTTCCTGGGAGGCAGAATCTGAGTCATTTATCACAGTTTCTTCCATAAAGCATCTAGACCCCTACCTATTCTAAGGCTAATCCAGTTCTCCCTAGCTGTCCTACTCCTGTCTCCACTTTCTGGCTTAGAATTTAAATTTGCTTCTCTTTCCCAGATTTATCTCAGTCCCTGCCTGTTCCTCTCTCTGTCAAAAATTCTCAGACACTTTTGACTTTTACTGACACCTTTGTGACTGCTTTTGTGAGAATTTAATGACTTTTCATGCCCTAACTGACTGCTAGATTGTTTCCCCCTCAGGATTTGTTGTTTCTGACAAAGAAACATGCTTTCAGAACACAGTGAATTTAGACAAAAGGTTATGGTTGTAAAATCAAAATAAGTTAATATTCTGAAGTGACTTCTTGCCAGCTAAATTAGTTGTTAGTGTGACACCAAACATGGCATATTTACTCCTAATAAGAGAATGGATTTGCATTTTGGGTTGTTATCACTCAACAAAGGGTTGTCTGTGTCCAAAAGGCACTGATTAAAAAAAAATAACTATGCACTGTCAACTCACTAGGCACACAGAGCCAATTAAAATGACTTTTACAAGTGCCTATAAAATGTGTACCTCTTTTTCCCATATGCATAGAAGAACGGAGAAGGCAATGGCACACCACTCCAGTACTCTTGCTGGGAAAATCCCATGGATGGAGGAGCCTGGTGGGCTGCAGTCCAAGGGGTCACTAAGAGTCGGACAGGACTGAGCGACTTCACTTTCACTTTTCACTTGCCTGCGTTGGAGAAGGAAATGGCAACCCACTCCAGTGTTCTTGCCTGGAGAATCCCAGGGATGGGGGAGCCTGGTAGGCTGCCGTCTATGGGGTCGCACAGAGTCGGACACGACTGAAGTGACTTAGCAGCAGCAGCAGCAGCAGCAGCAGCATAGAAGAAAGAGAATATGAATTTTTAGCGAAATTAAAACAGTGTATATGAGTGGAACAGTAGTGGTCATTTGGGAATGAGTTGAAAAAGGAATTGAAGTAGCATGTGATTACTGAACACTTAGATTTAGAACTTATCATTAAATATTAGTTAAATATATTTGAAGTGCTCCATCATTGTTTCAGGTAAAAGGAGTGAAAAGTTGAACAGCTTATAGGAGTTTTATTAGAACTTAGTAAATAATGGTAAAATGCTAGGAGCAGCAGAAACAAATACTTTGTGACCTGACATTGATACTGTGTGCTGAAACTTTCGTTCTAAACATGAGCTACAATTTTTCCCTGGAATGCCCTTGTTAATAATAATGAGGACGTAATTGTTTTAAAAGTAACTCAGATGTAGCACTTCTCAAATCTAAATTGTAAAATTACTTCTAAACTTAACATTCTTAATATTTAATAGCTGACTTTGTGAATTTGTTGTGTACTGATTATGGAGGCACAAAGGCAATAATGGGGTTTCCTTGATAGTTGGTTAAGAATCTACTTGCAACACAGGAGACCTCAGTTCTATTCCTGGGTCAGGAAGGTTTGGAAGATCCCCTGGGGAAGGGAAAGGCTACCCACTCCACTACTCTGTCCCAGAGAATTCCATAGAGTGTATAGTCCATGGAGTCACAAAGAGTCAGATATGACTGAGTGACTTTCACTTTTATTTTCACTTTCAAAGGCAATGATAATGAATAATGAGGGAAATTTCAAAGATCTAAGCAAAAAAGTGGATAAATGAACAATAGATTCTTTAGATACTAGAGAAGAAATGCACTGTCAATCAAGTAAGTCTATACCTTACAAATTACATCTAAATTTTTCAGTTCATTCAGTCGCTCAGTCGTGTCCGACTCTGTGACCCCATGAATCGCAGCATGCCAGGCTTCCCTGTCCATCACCAACTCCCAGAGTTCACTCAGACTCACGTCCATCGAGTCAGTGATGCCATCCAGCCATCTCATCCTCTGTAGACCCCTTCTCCTCCTGCCCCCAATCCCTCCCAGCATCAGAGTCTTTTCCAATGAGTCAACTCTTCGCATGAGGTGGCCAAAGTACTGGAGTTTCAGCTTCAGCATCATTCCTTCCAAAGAAATCCCAGGGCTGATCTCCTTCAGAATGGACTGGTTGGATCTCCTTGCAGTTCAAGGGACTGTCAAGAGTCTTCTCCAGCACCACAATTCAAAAGCATAAATTCTTTGGCACTCAGCCCTCTTCACAGTCCAACTCTCACATCCATACATGACCACAGGAAAAACCATAGCCTTGACTAGATGGACCTTTGTTGGCAAAGTAATGTCTCTGCTTTTGAATATGCTATCTAGGCTGGTCATAACTTTTCTTCCAAGGAGTAAGTGTCTTTTAATTTCATGGCTGCAGTCACCATCTGTAGTGATTTTGGAGCCCCCCCAAAATAAAGTCTGACACTGTTTCCACTGTTTCCCCATCTATGTCCCATGAAGTGATGGGACCGGATGCCATGATCTTCATTTTCTGAATGGCATGTAAATATATTTAGGTTCTTTAGTTGTGTGTAAATCACAGAGCTCAGAAAGATTTGAATGATTTTTAAGGCATCCTACATGCTACTCAGCATTTACTTTTTATTTCTGCTATTCATTAATCTATTCTTTGGTTAGTGTTTTTATTTTCCCTTAGAAAATCTTTGCTGAGATATACTTCATATACTAAAGTTAGCTTAAAGCTCAACATTCAGAAAACTAAAATCATGGCATCCAGTCCCATCACTCCATGGCAAGTAGATGGGGAAACAGTGGAAACAGTGTCAGGCTTTATTTTTCTGGGCTCCAAAATCACTGCAGATGGTGATTGCAACTACGAAATTAAAAGACACTTACTCCTTGGAAGGAAAGTTATGACCAACCTAGACAGCATATTAAAAAAGCAGAGACATTACTTTGTCAACAAAGGTCCATCTAGTTAAGGCTATGTTTTTTCCGTAGTCATGTATGGATGTGAGAGTTGGACTGTGAAGAAAGCTAGCATCAAAGAATTGATACTTTTGAACTGTGGTGTTGGAGAAGACTCTTGAGAGTACCTTGGACTGCAAGGAGATCCAACCAGTTCATTCTAAAGGAGATCAGTCCCAAGTGTTCATTGGAAGGACTGATGTTGAAGCTGAAGCTTCAATACTTTGACCACCTGATATGAATAGCTGATTCATTTGAAAAGACCCTGATGCTGGGAAAGATTAGGGCAGGAGGAAAGGGAGATGACAGAGGATAAGATGGTTCGATGGCATCATCGACTCAATGGACATGCGTTTGGGTGGACTCTGGAAGTTGGTGATGGACAGGGAGGCCTGGCATGCTGTGGTTCATGGAGTTACAAAGAGTCAGACACGACTGAGGGACTGAACTGAACTGAATTCATATACTATATATTTCACCCATTTAAATAATAAATTCAATGTTTAAGTATATTCACACACATGCCACCATCACCATAATCAATTTTAGATATATGATTTGCATTTTTTGTTTCATTTAATGGGTTGGATTTTCATTATCTTAATGGTGTCATTTGAGGCTCTTTTTTTTTTTAATTTTGGATAATATTTAGCTTTTCTTTTTTTAAATGTTGTTTGTCCTTTGATATTGTAGTGAAGAAACTGTTGCATAATCCAAGGTCATGATGACTTACACCTATGTTTTCTTCTAAGATTTTTATAGTTGTAACTCTTAACTAAGGTCTTTGATTCATTTTGAGTTTATTTTTTGTATATGGTGTGAGGTAGGAGATGCAGCTTTATTCATGAGGATATCCAGTTGTGCTAGCACCATTTGTTGAAATGGCCATTCCATTCCCCATTGAATTTGAGGATCAAATTGTCAGTCTCTCCAATTAGGCCATTGAAATTTTGACAAGGATTGCATTGCATCTGTAGATCAGTTTGGGAAGATTTCCTAAGTATTTTATTCTTTTTGGTGCTATTGTAAATAGGATTGTTTTATTGCTTACATTATTAGTTCATTGCTACTTTATAGAAATACAAGTGATTTTTGCATACTGACTGTCTTGCAATTTGCTGAACTCTATTATTTTGAGTAACTTTTAATGAATTCTTTAGGATTTTTCTATATACAAGATAATGTCATCTGCAAAAAGAGATAATATTCTTCATTTCTAATGTGTTTGCTTTTTTTCTTTTTCTCTTTCCCTCTTCTCCTTCTTCCTCTTTCTCTACTCCTTCTTTTCCTTCTCCTTCTTCTTCTGCCTAATTGCCCAGACTAGAACTTCCAGTACAATATTGAATAGAAATGGCAAAAGCAGCTATCCTTGTATTGTTCCGGAATCTTAGGTGGATAGTATCCAGCCATTCACTATTAAATATGATGTGAGTTATAGGTTTTGCATAGATTTACTTTATCAAGTTAAGGAAATTCACTTCCCTTCCTAGTTTCTTGTATGTTTTTACAATTAAAGGGTTTTAATTTTTTTCAAATGATTTTTATGCTCCTACTGAGTTGACCATATGGTTTTTCATTTATTTTATTGATATAGTATATTAAATTAACTGATTTTTGGATGTTAAATCAAGCCTGGATTCTGGGGATAAATCCCACTTGGTCATGATTTTTAATCCTTTTTATATACCATTGGATCCATTGATTATTTAGTAGTATGTTAATTTCCACACATTTGTTTAATTTTCAAACAAATGTGTGGAAATTAATTTCACTCCATTGTGCTTGGAGAGCATATTTTACATTATTTTGATCTTTTTAAAATAATTGAGCCTTGTTTTATGGCCTAACATATGCTCTATACTGGAGAATGCTCTATGTACACTTGTGAAGTGTTTTTATTCTACTGTTGCAAGTAAAAGATTGCTTATTTAGATCTTTCTCTTTTCTAATGTAGGTATTTACATCTATAAACTTCTTTCTAAGAACTGCTTTAGCAGTTCCATACGTTTTGGTTTGTCTTGCTTTCATTTTTATTTAACCCCAAGTTTAGAAAACCTTTGTATGTATAAGTGTGTGCTGCTAAATTTCCAGTTTTCTTTCTGCTAAAAGTTTTTAGTTTCATTCCATTGTGTGAAAGATGACACTTTTTATTATTCCAATTTTTGAAAATTTATTTGATGTTTGTTTTATGGCCTAGCATATGATGTATCCTAGAGAATGGTCCATGTGAGCTTTAAAAGAACATATATTATGCTGTTGTTGGGAGGAAGGTTCTGTGGATACCTGTTAGACACAGTTGATTAATAGTATTGTTCAAGTTTTACATTTCCTGGTTGATCTTCTGCCTAAGTTGTTCTATCTATTGGAATTTGGATATTGAAGTTCTCAAATACTATTTTTAGATTGTCTGTTTCTCCATATTGCATCTTTTAGTTTTTGCTTCATGTATTTTAGAATTCTGTTTTTAGATGCATATGTTTATATTTGCTATATATTTTCTGTGTAAATGCTTAATTATTGTGAGACATGCTTTTTATCTCTAATAACATTTAAAATATCTATTTTTCCGATATTAATATAGCTACTGTAGCTTCTTTATGGGTTAATATTTGGAGGATATTTCTTTTTCCATCCTTATTTTCAACCTACTCAGTTCAGTTCAGTTCAGTGGCTCAGTCATGTCCGACTTTTTGCAACCCCATGAATCGCAGCATGCCAGGCCTCCCTGTCCATCACCAACTCCTGGAGTTCACTCAGACTCACGTCCATTGAGTCAGTGATGCCATCCAGCCATCTCATCCTCTGTCGTCCCCTTCTCTTCCTGCCTCCAATCCCTCCCACCATCAGAGTCTTTTCCAATGAGTCAACTCTTCACATGAGGTGGCCAAAGTACTGGAGTTTGAGTTTTAGCATCATTCCCTCCAAAGAAATCCCAGGGCTGATCTCCTTCAGAATGGACTGGTTGGACCTCCTTGCAGTCCAAGGGACTCTCAAGAGTCTTCTCCAACAGCACAGTTCAAAAGCATCAATTCTTCGGTGCTCAGCCTTCTTCACAGTCCAACTCTCACATCCATACATGACCACGGGAAAAACCATAGCCTTAACTAGATGGACCTTTGTTGGCAAAGCAATGTGTCTGCTTTTGAATATGCTATCTAGGTTGGTCATAACTTTCCTTTCATGGAGTAAACGTCTTTTAATTTCATGGCTGCAGTCACCATCTGCAGTCAACCTATTACTATCTTTAAAAAAAAGTTTATCTTCTTTCAACAGTATATAGTTGCATCTCTTTTTAATCAACTCTATCTTTGCTTTTTGATTGAATTGTTTGAAACATTTGCAGTTAATGTTTATAATTTTATCTTTGGCTTTCTCTATGTCCCCTGTTTTTTATTCTCTCTCTGTTCTTCCTTTATTACTTTATTTGCATTTAGTGAATACAGTTAGTGTAGCATTTAAATTCCTTTAATGACCTTTTCAGGAGAAGGCAATGGCAACCCACTCCAGTACTCTTGCCTGGAAAATCCCATGTTTGGAGGAGCCTGGTAGGCTGGAGTCCATGGGGTCGCTAAGAGTCAGACACGACTGAGGGACTTCACTTTCACTTTTCACCTTCATGCATTGGAGAAGGAAATGATAACCCACTACAGTGTTCTTTCCTGGAGAATCCCAGGGACGGATGAGCCTCGTTAGGCTGCCGTCTATGGAGTTGCACAGAGTAGGACATGACTGACGTGACTTAACAGCAACAGCAATGACCTTTTCACAATATTTTTCAGTTAGTTTTTAGTAGTTACTCTAGTGCTCATGATATACATCTTAACAAAAGAATCTACTTCAGACTTATACTAACTTAATTCCAGTGACATATAGAAACTTTACTACCTAGCTTCTTCCCCTCTTTTAATGTTATTATTGCTATACAAATTATATCTTTGGCTTCCCTGGTGTTTCAGTGGTAAAGAACCCACCTGTCAATGCAGGGGATGCAGGTTTGATCCCTGGGTCGGGAAGATTTCCTGGCGAAGAAAATGTCGATGCAATCTGGTATTCTGGCCTGGGAAATCCCATGGAGTTTAGCAGGCTATAGTCCATGTTGTCACAAAAGAGTTGGATATGACTTAGTGACTAAATAACAACACATTATATCTGCAGACAAACCAAATTACTTGTCATCATCACTTTATATGATTTTATATCTCTTGAATAAGCTGAGAGGGGAGGAATATAGCTATATATTTGCAGTTTGTCATATTAATCTTTCTATTGTAAATATATTAAAGTTTTTATGTTATAGGGCTCAAGATACACTTATATACATACACATATAAGTTTTAATGCACTTTCAGTTTATATAAGCTAAGGGGAAAAGGATAAGGAATATGTAATTATAATGTCTTTGATAATTATCTGCATAATATCCTCAACCAGTACCTTTTGCTTCTTGTGTGTGGGTTCAAATTACTCTCTTGCCCATTTGCTTTCAGCCTAAATCACTGCCTTTAGTATTTCCTATGAGAAGAGTCTGATAACAACAACATCTCTAATTTTTGTTTATTTGATAATGTCTTCATTTTATTCTTCAAGTTTGAAAGACACTTTTTATTGGGTACAATATACTTGGTTGGAGGTTTTTTCCCTTCATTTATGATTTTAAATATATCATCCTACTAACTTCTGGCATTCACTGATTCTTACAAGAAGTCAGAATGGCAGTCATATTGGGGTTCCTTTTACATACTAAGTCATTTTTCTATCACAGATTCCAAGGTTTTCTCTTAATTTCTGAATTTCAAAATTTTTGACCATTAGTTCTTTAATTATTTCTGCCCTTGACATCTGATAGAGATGCTAATTTAATGGTATCCCATATGTCTCTGATGCTCTATTCATGTTTTTTCATTCTATTTTCTCTCTGTTCCTTGGATTGCATCATCTCTATTGATTGATCTTCAAGTTTCCTAATTATTTTTTTGCCAATTGAAATCCAGTCTTGAGCCCCCTATTAAATTTTGCATTTCAATTATTATATTTTTAACCACCAAAATTTCCATTGATTATTTTATATAGTTTGTTTCCTCCCCCAGGTTAGAGAAATTTTCACCCATTATTTCTTCAAAAAAGTTTTTTACCTCTCTCTCTCTCCTTATCTAAGACCTTTATAATGTGAATGTTGGTAAACCTGACATTGTTCCATAAGTTCTTTAAGCTATCTTCACTCTTCTCCATTCTTTTCATAATTTCTCTTTCTCAATCTTCTCTAATTGATGAAACATTGCTGTAGTGTCTTCCTTTATTTCTTTAAATACAGTTGCTATTAGATTTTAAATGTATTCATAATGTTTGCATTGAAGCCTTTCTCTGTTAAATCCTGAGTCCATATTTTTATACAGTTTATATTCACAGCCATTTTTCTTTTTTGTGGATCATACATTCTTGATTGTTTGCCTATCTTGCAATTTTTTTTGTTGAAAATTAGTCGTTTCAGATACTGTGGCAAATATGGATTCTAATTCCCTTCCCTTCTATCAGGGGAATATTTTTGTTGTTTGTTTTTTGTTTAATTAGTTGGATAGAATATTTGAATGACATTCATTTATTTTGCTTGTGAAGCCTTTGTTATCATTCCTCTGAGAGCACAACCTTGGGCATGTACACAGTCACCATACCGACTGTGGTTTTAACCTTGTCTCTTTCAAATATCTCATTGGTATTACTTGTAGGTATTTGTTTCCACTAATTACCAGCTGATTACTCTATTGTTCTTGACAGTGTTTGAGGTATAAATTGCTCTACAATCTGATCCAACTACACTTGTACATGGGTAGTTTATAAAGTTTTTTCTGAACCCAGAAAGGGTCTTCTTAGTTGTCTCTTTCAATAGCTCTAGTGGACTAGCTGGCATATAGTTTAACTTGTTGCTCTTAACTAAGAAGAGCTATTATTTTTGAAAGTTCCCTTAAGCCCAAACTTCCCCAAACTCTGCTCAGATAAAGTCAGTTCCTTTGGGGAGATGTTTGGTTGGAGTTCTCTTATGTACAGAATCACTAGTCACTGGTCTGGCCTTCCCAAATTGCCTCATTCTATGTGGAATCCCTGCCCTACCAGCAAGCTGTAGTGATGGCAGTTGGTGCCCCAGTATTTCTTGGACTTGGGAGCTGGGTGAAGGGAGGTAGCCCTGATCTCGTGGCTTTACTTTCTAGAAGTTAAACCTCTGCAAATTAAATTTGGAGAGGATAAGAAATGTTGGTAATATCTCTACTCTTGGTGAGATACTTTATCCCTTAAATGGGAACTGAGGATACAGACAGCATCATCCCCTGGGCATACACAGGCCCATATGTGAATTTCTATTAAGCTGAGGTAAGGGCAGGGGGAGGGAGCATACTACTCAAGGGCGATAGACTGTTGCTGCTATTACCACATTTTAGTAGCTTTTCCAGAATAAATGTTCCTTCATTTGCTGTAGGCCCTTAGGACAATTTCCAGAGACCTTAAATTTTTTAAGATAGTTTTTACCAGTTATGCTTATTTTACTGGGTATGAATCCATAGAGCTCCTCATACTGCCATGCCAGAAGTGAAACTTATTTATCTTTTATTTTTCCTCTTATCTTAAAGAATCTTATCATCTTGCCACATGTCTAAAACTGCACACATATATACCCAGTATATGTGTATCATTATAGGAAAAGAGGAAATAGAGTCGATTACAGCTGCATTCTTTTATATCATAATTTACCTTTGATATCAGCAACATGATAATATTTTTCTTCACAGATGTTGTGTTTCTTTGTATTGTTCTTTGTTTTTTAACTTTTAGATTTTAATGTGCCATCTTTTAATTTCCAAATTTCATTTAGTACTTAGGTAAAACTTTACACAGAACCACAGGAAATCAATATGTCAAAGTTAGTTTTAGCAATTACTTCAGTGGAAAAGCTTGAAACAATATGCATGGTTCTAAGGTATGGCAAACATAATGTTTTGAATTATTAATATGATTAAATTCATAATTTAGCTAGTGAAACTGGGAAAAAATTCCTATATTTTAAAAAACTAGTAAACCAGCAACTGGGCTAAGGACATTTCCATAAAACTTAAAGAAAAATAGTTTATAGAAAAATCTTCTATAATCTACAATCCAGATTTTTTTCTGATTCAGGCTGAACTTCAAAGGAATGCACATTAAAATCTAACTCTACTTATCAAATAATTTTTGGTTTCATAACTTCCCTAAGCCATGATTTCTTCAGCTGCTAATAAGAATAATTAATAACTGTCCTTCCTTATAAAGTTGCCACAGGGATTTGATGAGATAATGCAAGTGAAAACTCTTATAAAATGATATAAAAATATTAGAGACCTTGGAACATTTCTGTGTGGAATACCATTGTGCTGTAGAATAACCAACTGTAAGAAATTCTTGTGTAAATGCTGCATGGGGCAAAATACATTGTATTATATTTTAATAAATAAAAAATAATAGAACTTTCATTTTGATTTTAAAACTTACAAAACTTTAAAAAGTCAGTAGCTTGAAGGCACAACAAAAGGCAGGTTTTTTTTAATTATAGGAGTTACTGGTAATAGTCTTCATGAGAGAGAAGCAAATTAAAACATGTAATATGTCTGGTTCACTGTGGATATTTTTTTAATTCTCTGTTCTTTGAAGAAATGAATTCTAAAGAAAAGAGGAATATTATTTCTGCTAGCCTTTTTGTTTCTTGCTTTAGGCTTCTAAGTATTCTGACTAGCCACAGGATATGATGTCCAGTGTTTATAATTCACAGTTAGTCAAAGCTTACATTAATATTCTAGGAACTAATTTCCCATTTCTTCTTAACACAAATAGTATGTGAAGTGAAAGTGTTAGTCACTAAATGGTGTCTGACTTTTTGTGACCCCATGGACTGTAGCCCACCAAACTCCTCTGTCAATGGAATTCCCCAGGCAAGAATACTGGAGTAGGTAGCCATTCCCTTCTCCAGGGGATCTTCCTGACTCAGGGATCAAACCCAGGTCTCCTGCATTGCAAGCAGATTCTTTACCATCTAAGCCACCAGGGAAGCCCCACAAATAGTATAAGTGATGAGAAATTTCAATTATTTAAAAAGTTTCAATTGTTCTTTAAATTAAAGTCATTTATTCTTTGCCTTCAGAGAAGGCAGTGGCACCCCACTCTAGTACTCTTGCCTGGAAAACCCCATGGACGGAGGAGCCTCGTAGGCTGCAGTCCATGGGGTAGCTGAGTCGGACACAACTGAGCGACTTCACTTTCACTTTTCACTTTCACACATTGGAGAAGGAAATGACAACCCACTCCAATGTTCTTGCCTGGAGAATCCCATGGATGGAGGAGCCTGGTAGGCTGCAGTCCATGGGGTGGCTGAGTCGGACATGACTGAGCAACTTCACTTTCACTTTTCACTTTTATGCATTGGAGAAGGAAATGGCAACCCACTCCAGTGATCTTGCCTGGAGAATCCCAGGGACGGGGGAGCCTGGTGGGCTGCCGTCTCTGGGGTCACACAGAGTCAGACACAACTGAAGTGACTTAGCAGCAGCATTCTTTGCCTTTAAGGCCCTGTATGTATATTTTGTAATTTGTCACATAGAATAGGAAGTAAGTTTGTAAGAAAATACACATAAATTAGAATACACCAAGGTATAATTAATATCTAAAATAGAAATTAAATTCATCTTTATTCATGTAAAGTTAAATTGACATTTATTCTAGGATTATAAATAAGTGTCTTGAACTTGAAGTTCAGCAAAGAAACCAATGTTTACAGGGTTTTATTAATACATTAAAAGCAATGTCAAAAGTATAATCCAGAACCACCTCACTTTACTGATAAGCTTTAATGTCTCTGTTTCCCATCATTATTTTCTTCTGTAAACTAACTTGAACCACAAATTATTATGTAGATTCAAGCATTGGTTATAAGCCTAGAGACTTTCCAGGAAATTATGATATGTATAAACACATACACATGCACATACAAAAATTTGTATGCACATATTTAGTTTTTGTTACAGTGGTGGTTGGTGGTGATGTTTAATACCACATTCTCCATCTCACCTGACTTCTCACCTTGAAAATGACATAATTAACTCCTTACCTGAAGTATGTTGGTATCTGCAAATAAATCTATGTGTTTTATGTATGCTTGATGGCATTTGATAGGGTGGGAAACTGTTGTCCCATCAAAGTTTTCAGCAAGAAACTTATAATGGTGACTATAATCATTTGCTGAGTAGAGAAACCAATAGCAAAGGCAGAAATCCTTTATACAGTAAAAACTACTGAACTGGATTCTCAGATGAATGAAGGTAAATCAAAAAAAGATATTTTTTAAAGTTTGTTGGTTTGAGGACATGAAGATATGCTTACAAGTAAGTCATACGTGACTAGAATATCTTGCAACATTTGAGATATTTGATGTTTTCTTGAAAGAGCTCATATTAAGAGTGGTGGTGGTTTAGTCGCTAAGTCATGTTCGACTCTTGCGAAACCCTGGCAAGAGTCCTGCCAAGCTCCTCTGTCCATGGGATTCTCTAGGCAAGAATACTGGAGTGGGTTGCCATTTCCCTCTCCAGGGGGTCTTCCTGACCCAGGAATTGAACCCAGGTATCCTGTACTGCAGGCAGATTCTTTACCAACTGAGCTACAAGGGAAGCTCCTCATATTAAGAGTAAAAAGAGAGAAACTTTTTTTTTTTCTGCTTTTAATTTTTATTTATTTTTTAAATTTTATTTTATTTTTAAACTTTACATAATTGTATTAGTTTTGCCAAATATCAAAATGAATCTGCCACAGGTATACATGTGTTCCCCATCCTGAACCCTCCTCCCTCCTCCCTCCCCATACCATCCCTCTGGGTTGTCCCAGTGCACCAGCCCCAAGCATCCAGTATCGTGCATCGAACCTGGACTGGCAACTCGTTTCTTACATGATATACATGTTTCAATGCCATTCTCCCAAATCTTCCCACCCTGTCCCTCTCCCACAGAGTCCATAAGACTGTTCTATACATCAGTGTCTCTTTTGCTGTCTCGTACACCGGGTTATTGTTACCATCTTGCTAAATTCCATATATATGCGTTAGTATACTGTATTTAAACTTAAGTTTGAATTTATCTTTCAAATATTACTAACACTGTGGCTTTATGCAAAAGATTTAACCCCTGTGATGTGTATATCAGAAGCTGAGAGAAATTTGAGATAATCAAGTTGTTTTGTAAACTTCAGGATTCTACTCAAATTTTATCTTGTGTAATTACTAATGAAATAATGTGTAGACTACAACAATGACAACACTTTGTGAAATATTCTGTTGTTGTTTTTGATATTCATTTGCTAAATTGTGTACCTCTTTGTGACTCCACAGACTGCAGCACACCAGGCGTCCCTGTCCTTCACCATCTCCTGGAGTTTGCCCTAACTCATGTTCATTGAGTTGGTGATGCCATCTAACCATCTCATCCTCTGCTGCCCACTTCTCTTCCAGCCCTCAATCTTTCCCAGTATCAGGATCTTTTCCAGTGAATCAGGTTGCCAAAGTACTGGAGCTTCAGCTTCAGCATCAGTCCTTCCAATGAATATTCAGTGTTGATTTCCTTTAGGAATGACTAGTTTTATCTCTTTGCAGTTCAATGGACTCTCAAGAGTCTTCTTTAGCAACATAGTTTGAAAGCATCAATTCTTCAGTGCTCAGCCTTCTTTATGGTCCAACTCTCACATCCGTACATGACTACTGGAAAAACCATAGCTTTGACTATATGGACCTTTATCAGCAAAGTGATGTTTTTGCTTTTTAATACACTAAGTTTGTCATAGCTTTGCTTTCAAGGAGTGAGCATTTTTAATTTTATGGCTGTAGTCACTGACTGGTGTCATATCTTTTTGCCCTTTCATAATGTTCATGGACTTCTCAAGGAAAGCATATACTGGAGTGGTTTGCCTTTCCCTCCTCCAGTGAACCATGTTTTATCAGAACTCTTCACTATGACTTGTCCATCTTGGGTGGCTCTGCACAGCATGGCTCATTGCTTCACTGAGTTCTGCAAACTCTTTGCCATGACAAAGCTGTGATCCATGAAGGGGGTGAAATATTCTAAGACAATACATATTGAAGTAAAGTCCTAAAGATACTGATATGTCTATTCTGTACTTGCTGTTTAGACTTGTTATTCTTGTTTAGTCTTTAAGTCTGTCTCTTTTGTGATCCCCATGGACTGTAGCCCGCCAGGCTCCTCTGTCCGTGGGATTCTCCAGGCAAGAAAAATGGAGTGGGTTACCATTTCCTCCTCCAGAGGATCTTCATGATGGAATAAAACCGTGTCTCTTGGGTCTCCTGCATTGCAGGCAGAT
The DNA here is from genome assembly GCF_027580195.1 of Bos mutus. NCBI lineage: Eukaryota > Metazoa > Chordata > Mammalia > Artiodactyla > Bovidae > Bos > Bos mutus. Next base: position 52,565,409 of record NC_091646.1, read on the forward strand.
TATTTACCACCGTGCTACCTGGGAAGCCCCAATACTGATGTGTCTATTCTGCACTTACTGTGTTAGATAAAATAAAACAGCTATAATATGCAGACAAGACACAAGTAGTGTTTCAGATGAGCTGAGGATGTCAAGGAGGTTTATAAGGGATTCATTGCTTTTCCTTGGCTACCTTTTTCAGTTCAGTTCAGTTGCTCAGTCTTGTCTGACTCTTTGCGACCTCATGGACTGCAGCACACCAGATTTCCCTGTCCATCACCAACTCCCGGAGCCTACCCAAACTCATGTCCACTGAGTCGGAGATGCCATCCAACCATCTCATCTTCTGTCATCCCCTTCTCCACATGCCTTCAATCTTTCCCAGAATCACGGTCTTTTCCAATGAGTCAGTTCTTTGCAGCAGGTGGCCGAAGTATTGGAGTTTGAGCTTCAGCATCAGTCCTTCCAATGAACACCCAAGACTGATCTTCTTTAGAATGGACTGGTTGGATCTCCTTGCAGTCCAAGTGACTCTCAAGAGTCTTCTCCAACACCACAGTTCAAAAGCATCAATTCTTTGGTGCTCAGCCTTCTTTATAGTCCAGCTCTCACATCCATACATGACTACTGGAAAAACCATAGCCTTGACTAGACAGACCTTTTTGGCAAGGTAATTAATGTCTCTGCTTCTTAATATGCTGTCTATGTTGGTTATAACTTTCCTTCCAAGGAGTAAGCATCTTTTAATTTCATGGCTGCACTCACCATCTTGCAGTGATTTTGGAGCCCAAAAAATTAAGTCAGCCACTGTTTCCACTGTTTCCCCATCTATTTGCCATGAAGTGATGGGACTGGATGCCATGATCTTAGTTTTCTGAATGTTGAGCTTTAAGCCAACTTTTTCACTCTCTTCTTTCAGTTTAATCAAGAGGCTCTTTAGTTCTTCTTCATTTTCTGCCATAAGGGTGGTCTCATCTGCATATCTGAGGTTATTGATATTTCTCCTGGCAACCTTGATTCCAACTTGTGCTTCCTCCAGTCCAGCGTTTTTCATGATGTACTCTGCATATAAATTAAATAAGCAGGGTGACAATACACAGGCTTGACATACTCCTTTTCCTATTTGGAACCAGTCTGTTGTTCCATGTCCAGTTCTAACTATTGCTTCCTGACTTGCATACAAATTTCTTAAGAGGCATGTCATGTGGTCTGGTATTCCCATCTCTTTCAGAATTTTCCACAGTTTATTGTGATCCACACAGTCAAAGGCATTGGCATAGTCAATAAAGCAGAAATAGATGTTATTCTGGAACTCTCTTGCTTTTTCAATGATCCAGCAGATGTTGGCAATTTGATCTCTGGTTTCTCTGCCTTTTCTAAAACCAGCTTGACCATCTGGAAGTTCATGTTTCATGTATCACTGAAGCCTGGCTTGGAGAATTTTGAGCATTACTTTACTAGCGTGTGAGATGAGTACAGTTGTGTGGTAGTTTGAGCATTGTTTGGCATTGCCTTTCTTTGGGATTGGAATGAAAACCAACATTTTGCAGTCCTGTGGCCACTGCTGAGTTTTCCAAATTTGCTGACATATTGAGTACAGCACTTCCACAGCATCATCTTTTAGAATTTGAAATAGCTCAACTGGAATCCCATCACCTCCACTAGCTTTGTTCGTAGTGATACTCCCTAGTACCCACTTGACTTGACATTCCAGGATGTCTGGCTCTAGGTGAGTGATCACACCATCATGATTATCTGGGTTGAGAAGACCTTTTTTGTATAGTTCTTCTGGGTATTCTTGCCACCTTTTCTTAATATCTTCTGCTTCTGTTAGGTCCATACCATTTCTGTCCTTTATTGAGCCCATCTTTGCATGAAATGTTCCCTCAGTATCTCTAATTTTCTTGAAGAGATCTCTAGTCTTTCCCATTCTATTTTTTCCCTCTATTTCTTTGCACTGATCACTGATGCAGGCTCTCTTATCTCTCCTTGCTATTCTTTGGAACTCTGCATTCAAATGGGTATATCTCTCCCTTTCTCCTTTGCTTTCTGCTTCTCTTCTTTTCACAGCTACTTGTAAGGCCTCCTCAGACAGTCATTTTGCTTTTTTACATTTTTCTTGGGGATGGTCTTGATCCCTGTCTCCCATACAGTGTCATGCACCTCTGTCTATAGTTCATCAGGCACTCTATCTGATCTAGTCCCTTAAATATCTTTGTCACTTCCACTGTTTAATCATAAGGGATTTGATTTAGGTCATACCTGAATGGTCTAGTGGTTTTCCCTACTTTCTTCAATTTAAGTCTGAATTTGGCAATAAGAGTTCATGATCTGAGCCACAGTCACCTCCCGGTCTTGTTTTTGCTGACTGTATAGAGCTTCTCCATCTTTGCTTGCAAAGAATGTAATCAATTTGATTTCATTGTTGGCCATCTGGTGACGTCCATGTGTAGAGTCTTCTCTTGTGTTGTTGGAAGAGGGTGTTTGCTATGACCAGTGCATTCTCTTGGCAAAGTTCTACTAGTATTTGCCCTGCTTCATTCTGTACTCCAAGGCCAAATTTGCCTGTTACTCCAGGTATTTCTTGACTTCCTACTTTTGCATTTCAGTCCCCTATAATGAAATGGACATCTTTTTAGGTGTTAGTTCTAGAAGGTCTTATAGGTGTTCATAGAACAGTTCTACTTCAGCTTCTTCAGTGTTACTGGTTGGGGCATAGGCTTGCATTATCGTGATACTGAATGGTTTGCCTTGGAAAAGAACAGAGATCATTCTGTCATTTCTGAGATTGCAAGCAAGTACTACATTTTGGTTTCTTGTTGACTATGATGGCTACTCCATTTCCTGTAAGGGATTCTTGCCCACAATAGTAGATATAATGGTCATCTGAGTTAAATTCACCCATTCCAGTCCATTTTAGTTTGCTGATTTTTAAAATGTCGATGTTCACTCTTGCCATCTCCTGTTCGACCACTTCCAATTTGCCTTGATTCATGGACATAACATTCCAAGTTCCTATGCAATATTGCTCTTTACAGCATCAGACCTTGATTCTATCATCAGTCACATCCACAACTGGGTGTTGTTTTTGCTTTGGCTCCATCTCTTCATTCTTTCTGGAGTTATATCTCCACTGATCTCCAGTAGCATATTAGGAGTTCATCTTTCAGTGTCCTATCTTTTTGTCTTTTCATACTGTTCATGGGTTCTCAAGGCAAGAATACTGAAATGGTTTTCCATTCCTTTCTCCAGTGGACCACATTTTGTCAGAACTCTCCACCATGACCCATCTGTCTTGGGTGGCCCAACGTGGCATGACTTAGTTTCTTTGAATTAGACAAGACTGTAGTCCATGTGATTAGATTGGCTAGTTTTCTGTGATTGTGGTTTCAGTCTGTCTGCCCTCTGATGCTGTCTCTAGACACCTTCCATCTTACTGGGGTTTCTCTTACCTTGTTAAGGCCTATCCCCTCCTAAATTGTTGAGAAGTACAAATAAAACTCCTTTCATAAATGTTAACCCCCCACTGCAATTGGCATCAACACCTAGCTCAGTATTTGAATTCTTCCTTTTGTGAGTCACATTATCAACTTCTAAACATACGCTAAGAAGCACTGCAAGTTACTCCCAGTATTACTATCACATACAAAGGAATTCTGGTAATTTTAATTTTAAAACATATTGACCTTCTTTTGAACTTTTATATTAATGAATAGCATGAGGTAATTGGAGATTGATGTGTTTGAGAATTACATGAAGGTTTTCGAATGTTTTGGTAAGCTAGAACATAAGTTAAGGCTGACTGAAAACAAATCGGTTGGCAGCATTTCATTGCAACTGCCAACTCATACTGAGTGATTATGGAGACAAAACAAACACACACACATATATACACACAAATAGATCATAGACACGACATTTCATCTGAAACAGTGTCAACCATGTTTTCCTTACTAGTCCGAAATTGACTTAAATAGGTAGAAATAATGCTTGGGGAAAATGGAATCTCTGGTTAGAAAACTAGAGGTTTTTTTTTTTTTTTTTTTGTATCAAATGTTGCACTTCTATTAGCTAATTTTTAATGAGAACATCAGGAATTCCTAGATCCATATTGATTTTGTCACTGACCATGTTAATTTTTCATAAGATAGCTAGAGACAAACAGGAAAACCTGGTGTTTTATTTCTGTTTTCCATTCCTCCCCATTGTCTATAGCTCTGGCTTGAGTCCCTGTGACATTTTCTCAGGGTGATCATTTGGCCTTTTTTCACATAGCCAGCATTATTTTGTCTGAACCAAGCTAGGCATTTCAAAAAATTAATCAAAAGTTCAGAGAGAAAATTACCTCAGGAGATATTTTCCTCAAGACATATCTTTCACCTGAACTACCATCTAGCTTAATAATGGCAAATAGGAACTTAAAAATTCAAGATCTTCTGAGTCCAACTGGTAATATTTACAACAAGAGACTGTGATTAAGTGCTGGGATCTGAATTTAAAGGATTTAGTTTTTTTGACAGGAAATCAACATATTCTAACAAAATGCTTTATCTTACACATCTAATTTTTTTCTTTCATTCTGGACTAAAACCAAAACACCTCAGGATCTGAACATTACTTTGCCTACTAACATCATATCAGTTAAAATTTTTGAGACATTACTCTTAATATGGTATAAGTGTGAAACAATTTTTACATTTGAATTTCGATTATCAAAATCTGTTTAAAATTGTTAATAGCTCCCTCAGGCATTTTTTTGCCATCATGTGATGCTGATGATTTTGAAATTATAGGTAGCACACCATATAAAATAACCATGACAGACCATTTAAAAACAGAAAAGTTTGGATTTTTCTTTGTAGAGGGATCACATACAATTTATATACTACATCTAGATAAAGTACAACATTAGGCAGCAGATTTAGGAGCATATCGTTATTCTTGTATATTAGAGGGAAGACTGTGATCTACCATAAGTATTCACTCATTCATTTATCTGAGCCAGCGAATGTATGCAATCCCATTGAAATCCCAAGACATTTGGACAGTACACTTTAAAAGTGCAACATATAGGATACCAAAATGCTTATAGAAAGAGATTCAGCTTGGTGATAAAAATAAATGAAAATTAATTTTCTTATTTTAGTGTATTGATATTGATTTAACACTATCTACTCTGTGATGTAATGCTCAAAATTCTCCAAGCCAGGCTTCAGCAATACGTGAACCATGAACTTCCAGATGTTCAAGCTGGTTTTAGAAAAGGCAGAGGAACCAGAGATCAATATTGCCAACATCTGCTGGATCATTGAAAAAGCAAGAGAGTTCCAGAAAAACATCTATTTCTGCCTTATTGACTATGCCAAAGCCTTTGACTGTGTGGATCACAATAAACTGTGGAAAATTCTGAAAGGGACAGGAATACTAGACACCCTGATCTGCCTCTTGAGAAATTTGTATGCAAGTCAGGAAGCAACAGTTAGAACTGGACATGGAACAACAGACTGGTTAAAAATAGGAAAAGGAGTATGTCAAGGCTGTATATTGTCACTCTGCTTATTTAACTTATATGCAGAATACATTATGAGAAACGCTGGGTTGGAAGAAACACAAGCTGGAATCAAGATTGCTGGGAGAAATATCAATAACTTCAGATATGCAGATGACACCACCTTTATGGCAAAAAGTGAAGAGGAACTAAAAAGCGTCTTGATGAAAGTGAAAGTGAAAGTGTGAAAAAGTTGGCTTAAAGCTCAACATTCAGAAAACGAAGATCATGGCATCTGGCCCCATCACTTCATGGGAAATAGATGGGGAAACAGTGGAAACAGTGTCAGACTTTATTTTTGGGGCTCCAAAATCACTGCAGATCATGACTTCAGCCATGAAATTAAAAGATGCTTACTCCTTAGAAGAAAATTTATGACCAACCTAGATGGCATATTGAAAAGCAGAGACATTACTTTGCTAACAAAGATCCATCTAGTCAAGGCTATAGTTTTTCCAGTGGTCATGTATAGATGTGAGAGTTGGATTGTGAAGAAAGCTGAGCACCGAAGAATTGATGCTTTTGAACTGTGGTGTGGGAGAAAACTCTTGAGAGTCTCTTGAACTGCAAGGAGATCCAACCAGTCCATTCTGAAGGAGATCAGCCCTGGGTGTTCTTTGGAAGGAATGATGCTAAAGCTGAAACTCCAGTACTTTGGCCACCTCATGTGAAGATTGACTCATTGGAAAAGACTCTGATGCTGGGAAGGATTGGGGGCAAGAGGAGAAGGGGACGACAGAGGATGAGATGGCTGGATGGCATCACCGACTCGACGGACGTGAGTTTGAGTAAATTCAGTGAGATGGTGATGGACAGGGAGGCCTGGCGTGCTGTGATTCATGGGGTCGCAAAGAGTCAGACACAACTGAGCGACTGAACTGAACTAAACTGAACTGAACTCTGTAATGTGAGCTATCTACTTTTCTAAACTGGTTTTTTAAAACCAACAATTTGGGCTTAGTTTTCCAGTACCAAAGAAAGCAGCACAATGCCATATTAATCTCTGATAAATATCAGGATCATAAAATTTGTTCTTATAAAGTATTGGTACATGAGTGTGATCATGGTGATGAGTGTGTGTGTGTTTGTGTGCATGTGTGGGAGTGAGGGTTGAGAGAGACAGAGATAGATATAGTGAAAAAAGACACAGAGACTCGTGCTATTCTTTAACAGCATGTTTGTAAACTCAGGCTGTTTCACGTAACCAACTTTTCTACGTATACGGGAAAAAAAAATCTGTTTAGGTCTTGAGACCTGTTTTCACCAGACCTTTGATTTTTTCTTTTCTTTTTGTAAGTACTTTTTGTATGTACAATAACCATTCTATTGGTAACCATCCATAAACTGGAAGCAGCAATGAGGGAGAGGGTGGGATGATTTGGGAGAATGGCATTGAAATACGTATAATATCATATATGAAATGAGTCGCCAGTCCAGGTTCGATACACGATACTGGATGCTTGGGGCTGGTGCACTGGGACGACCCAGAGGGATGGTATGGGGAGGGAGGAAGGAGGAGGGTTCAGGATGGGGAACACATGTATACCTGTGGCAGATTCCTTTCGATATTTGGCAAAACCAATACAATATTGTAAAGTTTAAAAATAAAATAAAATTAAAAAAAAATCCTAAGTAAGTAGGATTTTTTGATGCAAGTAATCATTTAAAAATAATAAATGATGATCTTAGCAGTATCCATACCTTTCTGTTGCATATTCCAAAATGAAGTCCTGTGTAACTCAGATTCCATATTCTACAAAGTGTACTTTAGACCACACAACATAGACAACTTTTTTTTTCTTCTTTCAGTTAATTTTCCCTCTAGTGTGCTTCCATTTTGTGTGCTAGGCTAGGAATAAATAGAGACAAAATTTGTGTTCCACTACACAATCTTACACAGACTATGTAAAAATCAGACTAGCCATGTGACCTACCACATGTTAAGGGCTATTTTATTTAGCTTATTAAGTGGAAAAACTAGATAAATACCTTACTAATAATATCCTAAAATCAATAATCTGATTCCAAAGCACTGTGTTACAGGAAAGCTCTCTTTGATATTAAATTGTAGTTTACTTCGAATGAATGAACAGTTCCTCATTATCCAACAGATATTTCCAATTGGAAGGTTGCATGTACTCAATTACACTAAGAATTTTCTGAGAACTACTGGTCCATATAGCAATCCCATGTACATATTGGTTGGGGTTTTCTCCTTGCCCAGTTAGAGTGTTCTGTCAATGAGATTATTATCAACACTATGCATAACATTGGTAACTATGGGAACATATGCCCTCAGTAAAGAGGTCCAGGAGAAAGCTATTTCAAGTGTTCACTACGAGTCATAGCCTGCAATTATCAGTCCAAGCAAAATAAGGTCCAAATTTAAAAGGCTGCAATTGAGAACACCATGGGAAATTTTGAATTTTCTGTACTATTTGTCTAGTGCTACATGGTAGTGCTCTGCCAATTCATTTAATTATTTTTTAAAAAATTGGCATTATCCTTTGCTTTCTTAGCCAACAACCCTGTTAAATACATTCCATTTGAATAATTTTGGCTCTCTCACAGTTCATCAACCTTACTGCCTGCATTTCCTGTGAGTGGTAATTTTAATTGACTTTCTTAGCTTTCTGTTGACTCACAAATGAAATGAAGGACAGACCTGTTAACATTTCAAAACTCAGCATGAGTAGTACATAGACTTTCCCAGGGAAGCATTTATGGTCTGCTGATGAATCAACACAAACTCACAATTCAATCTCCAAAAACATTCAAAGCAGAGACAAAATGGAGTTCAAAGTTCAATGGATTTGTACAAACACTCCACCACTAATTTCTATGGGTTACTTTTTAATGCTTTCTGATTAGTCATAATTCAAGTTTATTAAATTCAAATTTTATTAATTCATTATCCATTCATCTGTCGATGGACATCTAGGTTGCTTCCATGTTCTAGCTATCTTGAATAGTGCTGCAATAAACAATGGGATATATGTGTCTTTTTCAATTTTGGTTTCCTCAGGGTATATGCCTAGGAGTGGGATTCCTGTGTCATATGGTGCTTTTATTCCTAATTTTTTTAAGGAATCTCCATACCATCTTCCATAGTGGCTCTATCAATTTACATTCCCACCAACAGTGCAAGAGCGTTCCCTTTTCTGCACACTCTCTCCAGCATTTATTGTTTGTAGACTTCTGGATGATTGCCATTCTGACTGGTATGAGGTGATATCTTATTGTAGTTTTGACTTGCACTTCTCTAATAATGAGTGATGTTGAGCATCTTTTCATGTGTTTGTTAGCCATCTGTATGTCTTCTTTGGAGAAATGTCTGTTTAGGTCTTTTCCCCACGTTTTTATTGTTTTTTTTTTTTTTTTCTTGTATTGAGTTGTATGAGTTGTTTGAATATTGTAGAAATTCATCCTTTGTCAGTTGTTTTACTTGCAATTATTTTCTCCCATTCTGAGAGTTGTCTTTTCACCTTGCTTATAGTTTCCTTTGCTGTGCAAAAGCTTTTAAGTTTAACCCAGTCCCACTTGTTTACTTTTGTTTTTATTTCCATTACTCTAGGAGGTGGATCACAGAGGATCTTGCTTTGATTTATGTCATTGAGTGTTCTGCCTATGTTTTCCTCTAAGAGTTTTATATTATCTGGTCTTACATTTAGATCTTTAATACATTTTGAGTTGATCTTTGTGTATGGTGTTCAGTTCAGTTCAGTCACTCAGTCGTGTCTGACTCTTTAAAACGACATGAATCACAGCACGCCAGGCCTCCCCGTCCATCACCAACTCCTGGAGTTCACTCAGACTCACGTCCATCGAGTCAGTGACGCCATCCAGCCATCTCATCCTCTGTCATCCCCTTCTCCTCCTGACCCCAATCCCTCCCAGCATCAGAGTCTTTTCCAATGAGTCAACTCTTCTCATGTGGTGGCCAAAGTACTGGAGTTTCAGCTTCAGCATCATTCCTTCCAAAGAAATCCCAGGGCTAATCTCCTTCAGAATGGACTGGTTGGAACTCCTTGCAGTCCAAGGGACTCTCAAGAGTCTTCTCCAACACCACAGTTCAAAAGCATCAATTCTTCGGCACTTAGCTTTCTTTACAGCCCAACTCTCACATCCATACATGACCACTGGAAAAACCATAGCCTTGACTAGACAGACCTTTGTTGTCAAATTAATGTCTCTGCTTTTGAATATGCTATCTAGGTTCAGTCATAAGTTTTCTTCCAAGGAGTAAGCGTCTTTTAATTTCATGGCTGCAGTCACCATCCGCAGTGATTTTGGAGCCCCAAAAGATAAAATCTGACATTGTTTCCACTGTTTCCCCATCTATTTCCCATCAAGTGATGGGACCAGATACCATGATCTTCGTTTTCTGAATGTTGAGCTTTAAGCCAACTTTTTCACTCTCCTCTTTCACTTTCATCATGAAGCTTTTTAGTTCCTCTTCACTTTCTGCCATAAGGGTGGTGTCATCTGCATATCTGAGGTTATTGATATTTCTCCCGGCAATCTTGATTCCAGCTTGTGCTTCTCCCGGCCCAGCGTTTCTCATGAGGTACTCTGCATATAAGTTAAATAAGCAGGGTGACAATATACAGCCTTGACGTACACCTTTTCCTATTTGGAACCAGTCTGTTGTTCCATGTCCAGTTCTAACAGTTCTAGTTGGTGATGGACAGGGAGGCCTGGCGTGCTGCAATTCATGGGGTCGCAAAGAGTCGGACATGACGGAGCGACTGAACTGAACTGAACTGATGGTTAGTTCTCTGGTAGTCTAGGGTCTTGGAGTCAGTGCTCCCACTCTAAAGGCTCAGGGCTTGATCTCAGCATGAGTTGGATTCCCACATAGATGGACTGACACCCATGTTTTTTCTTGCTGCATCTGGTGATGACAGGGGTATCCTCTAGAAACGGGGGCTCTTGGTGTCAGAATTAAACACACCCCAGACAGGAATACTGATCCCCTGGAAGGCTCAGTGGATGGGAGAAAGAAGAGGCTGTTTTTTTCTCTCTCTCTCTCTTTATAATGCCATGACCTACTCTCTCTTGCTTCATTTGTCAGAGAGCACCTTTCTAAGTCCTTGGTTAGCTCATCTGTAAAACAAGGATAACATTAATACCTGTTCGACTGACTTCTGTGAGTTGTTGTGAAAATCAGATTTCTTCCTTCAGTTTTTGGTCAAGCTCCAGTTGACATTTGGTTTGGCACACCATCAAGATTCTGAATGTTTCCAGTTTTATTCTACAAATTTCTTCCTTCTGATGATTTTTCTAAAAGATTACTCTTCAGGTTTATAGAATTCTCATTTTTTTTCTTCTTAGTAATTCTGTGAGGTGGGCCCTTGTTGTTCGAATTTTATAAAAATAATTCCTAAAGAGAACAAGTTGCTTGACTAGGATCACACAGCCAATGAGAGTGTTAAGATCTCTTGCTTCTTTGCAGTTACTTCTTTCTTCCTCCATGTTTGTCTTTGTATCTTGGCCAAGTTTCACTTCTACAACCTCTCCAGTCTAAATCTCAGAAAGGGTCTGTTCTATCACAGTCTTTGTTCAGCTGGATAACGGGTTTGGGCTCCTGTTAGGCCTACTGAAGACAGATACTACATCATCTTTTCCACCTTGCCAGGCCAGCAAACGTGCAAAGATGGAGCTGAGATAATCTCTTCAGCAGATGGAACATCATTTTAATAGATACATATATGAGCTACTATTATAATTCATTCAGGCCTAGGAAATTCATTAACTACATAAGGCATACAAATCTAAAAATTTTGAGAACCATCTAAAGCTGAATTATTCCCAATGGACCTGATGTAATTACCTCAAACAGAACTCAACTCCAATTTATTATTTACCACTTTGATGCAGGCTCATCTTGTTTAGATGTTTAGAGAATTTCCAGATAATCATGTTCAACTGGTCAGGACAATGTGATATATTGTTAAGAACTAAGGATATTAGAGATTGGACTAAATGAACAAGGTGGTCAACAAAGTACCTATTATTTCAAACCATTAAAGCCAAAATCAAAAGAATTGAGATTTGAGTGGAAGAGTGGGAGAAAATTCTTTAATTTTATATTCTCAAGAAATGAATTTACTAGGACTAACTATGGGCTTCTGGGTGGCTCAGACAGTAAAGAATCTGCCTGCAATGCAGGATACCTGGGTTTGATCTCTAGGTCAGAAAGACCCCCTGAAGAAGGGAATGGCTACCCACCCCAGCATTCTTGCCTGGAGAATTCCATGGACAGAGGAGCCTGGTGGGCTATAGCCAATGGAGTTGCAAAGGGTTGACTTGACTGAGCAACTAACACTTTCAGCTATGTTTGGGGTTTAATATATTAAAACCATTCTAATCCACTGGAGTTTTCAATTAAGGTTGATGGAGATTCCAAAATATAAATTCCATTTAGTGGATTCAAAAATATTTTAAGCATCTCTTGGAAAGTAATAATCCTCTTTTGCATGTTGCAATAATAAGATGCTTTTGCAGATTATCTGCTAAAATCTTGAAGACATAAATTCAGAGTGGCTCAGGTGAATTACTTTTAAATGCTTATGCTGAGGAAAATGATTCCTTTTGTCACATTTTCTATGGATGTGCCTGCCCCAATTTTCTCCTCCTCTCTTGTGGGAAGATTGTGTCCCTTCCCTCAATCCCACAAAATCAGGCAAGGTGCCAAGAGCCTCCCACTTCTTTTTTTTCTTCCCCCCAAGGTAGTGCCCTGAAGTGTTCAAGGTCCGGTACCTTCTTCCAATCTTGCAGAGGTGAACTGACTGCTAATATCAATGTGCTTTCTATGTGGGTTTTTGCTTGCCTTCTGCAGAGCTCACATTCACTATGTGTGGAGACTTGTGCACAATGAATGTGGAGGCGTGCATGTGTTGTCTCAGGGCACATACAGAATGCTGGGGGCACGTGTCAACCAATTATGGGGCACTGCAGATAAGGTGTCTAATGGGGTTCATGGGAGCGCCTCTTCTTGGTAAAGTTTGTAAGCCAGTTAGTAGGGTTTGTGGCTTGTTTTTCAGATCCATGTTGTGACTTCTGTGAGACCCTGCTCCTTGCTCCTAGCTCTTCATGGTGGAGCAAGGCAAAAGTGGCTTCTTAGGCAATGTTCCTTGAGGTTGGTGAAGCCCCATGGTCATGCTGCTCTCACTTTTCTTGTATAAGAAATTGCTGGCCAAATTTCTCTCTCTTGGCACTCACCCATGCTGCCTTGGGGGAGAGGCGACATGGGTAAAATGAGTCTGTGTTTCTTTTTTTCATGTTTCTTGAAGTCTTATATGTATTCTTGGAGCTTTTACTCAAATAGGATGTTGAAATCTTTTTACTCGACCCCTGGGTTCCTACAGAAGTGTTCTTGTCCACGGATGATTGTTAAAACAACATTTCTGTGGGGGTATGGTAAACTGAAATCTCTTATTCTGCCTTCTTGCTGATGTTACCACTAAACTATTGTTTATTCATTCATTTGCTATATGCCTTTAGGAAATTTTCAGATTTTTTTTTTTTTAATTTCCATCACTGTTGGTTTTTACACAGAAAAGAAGGCCCATGATGCTGTTTATGATACCATTACAGGACTCTTTCTCCTTTGCTTTGTTTTGTTTAATATATATATATATATATATATATATATATATATTAATCCATTTACTTTCATTCTGCCTCTATGGTTATATTTGAAGAAAGCTTAATGTAGACAGCATAAATTTGGGTCACATTTTAAAGTGCTCATTTCAAATACTTTTTAAATTAGTATCTTTATATTGGTATATTTTAACTATTTATTTTTAATGCACATATTGCTAAGTTAGAGGTTTCCATCTATTTTTTTTTCTTTTTTTCAGTTGTTTATCTTGCCTTTCTTTTGGTTACTTGAACAATTTTTAGAATGCCATTTTGATTTATCTGTAGTGTTTTAAGTTTATATATTTTTATACATTGTTTTAGTGATTGCTGTTCAGTTCAGTTCAGTTCAGTCACTCAGTCGTGTCGGACTGTTTGCAACCCCATGAATCGCAGCACGCCAGCCTTCCCTGTTCATCACCAACTCCTGGAGTTCACTGAGACTCACCTCCATCGAGTCAGTGATGCCATCCAGCCATCTCATCCTCTGTCGTCCCCTTCTCTTCCTGACCCCAATCCCTCCCAGCATCAGAGTCTTTCCCAATGAGTCAACTCTTTGCATGAGGTGGTCAAAGTACTGGAGTTTCAGCTTTAGCATCATTCCTTCCAAAGAAATCCCAGGGCTGCTCTCCTTCAGAATGGACTGGTTGGATCTCCTTGCAGTCCAAGGGACTCTCAAGAGTCTTCTCCAACACCACAGTTCGAAAGCATCAATTCTTAGGTGCTTAGCCTTCTTCACAGTCCAACTCTCACATCCATACATGACCACAGGAAAAACCAGAGCCTTGACTAGACGGACCTTTGTTGGCAAAGTAATGTCTCTGCTTTTGAATATGCCATCTAGGTTGGTCATAAATTTTCTTCCAAGGAGTAAGCATCTTTTAATTTCATGGCTGCAGTCACCATCTGCAGTGATTTTGGAGCCCCCCAAAATAAAGTCTGACACTGTTTCCACTGTTTCCCCATCTATTTGCCATGAAGTGATGGGACCAGATGCCATAATGTTAGTTTTCTGAATGTTGAGCTTTAAGCCAACTTTTTCACTCTCCTCTTTCACTTTCATCAAGAGGCTTTTTAGTTCCTCTTCACTTTCTGCCATAAGGGTGGTGTCATCTGCATATCTGAGGTTATTGATATTTCTCCTGGCAATCTTGATTCCAGCTTGTGTTTCTTCCAACCCAGCGTTTCTCATGATGTACTCTGCATATAAGTTAAATAAGCAGGGTGACAATATACAGCCTTGACATACTCCTTTTCCAATTTGGAACCAGTCTGTTGTTCCATGTCCAGTTCTAACTGTTGCTTCCTGACTTGCATACAAATTTCTCAAGAGGCAGATCGGGTGGTCTGGTATTCCCATCTCTTTCAGAATTTTCCACAGTTTATTGTGATCCACACAGTCAAAGGCTTTGGCATAGTCAATAAAGCAGAAATAGATGTTTTTCTGGAACTCTCTTGCTTTTTCCATGATCCAGTGGATGTTGGCAATTTGATCTCTGGTTCCTCTGCCTTTTCTAAAACCAGCTTGGACATCAGGAAGTTCACGGCTCATGTATTGCTGAAGCCTGGCTTGGAGAATTTTGAGCATTACTTTACTGGCGTGTGAGATGAGTGCAATTGTGCTGTAGTTTGAGCATTCTTTGGCATTGCCTTTTTTGGGGATTGGAATGAAAACTGACTTTTTCCAGTTCTGTGGCCACTGCTGAGTTTTCCAAATTTGCTGGCATATTGAGTGCAGCACTTTCACAGCATCATCTTTCAGAATTTGAAAGAGCTCAACTGGTTGCTGTAGATACAACTTATCATAGTCTACTGGTATCATCTGACAAATTAACCCTTTCCTGTTTATATTTGTCTTAAATATTTCTTGTACATAAATTTAGAATGACATCAGACAGTGTTATGATTTTTGCTTCAACCCTGAAACTAGAAAACTCAAGTGGAGAAGAAACGTTTATTCTTTTTAACACATATTTTGCTTACCATGTTTTTTCATCTTTAAGTTCCAAGTTTCTGCCTTTTGTAGTTTCTTTTCTTTTTATAGTTTCCTTTAGACATTCTTTTATCAATAGTATAGGTGTGCTTATTAAAAATTCCCTTAGTTTTCCTTCATCTGAGAATACCTTGATTTTCCATCATTTAGGAAGGATATTTTAACTTGATATAGGACGCCAGATTGAGAATTTTTTCTTTCAGCATTTGAAAGCTGTGCCATTTCCTCTGGTCACCATTGTTTTCAATGAGAAATCCACTGTCTCTCATATTGTTTATTTCCCCCCTCTGTAGTAAGCTGTTGTTCTTCATTGCTTTTTAAAGTGTTTATTTGCCTTTAGTTTTCAGTAAGTTTACTCTGATGTGTTTTGGTGTGTGTTTCTTTAGATTTTTCCTGTTTGAAACTTGCTCAGCATCTGGAATCTTGTAGGTTTATGTCTTTTGTTGAATTTGGGAAGTTTTATGTCATTATTTCCTGACAGTTTGTTCCATCTTTATCCTTTATGTTATCCTTATATGACATTGATGACATAATATGAAACATCAGTAAGATTTCTATATATTCTAGGATTTTTATTTTAATTTGGCCTCTATCTACCACAAAATTAATTGGACAATAATTTGAGGAAAAAATACTGAGAGTTAGTGTTTTAATGTGTTTACTCATAATGTGTTTTAGTTTTCTCTGAGATGTGACCCCTCAAGTTCTAATTTTATTTTCTCAGACACCTTCAAATAGCCAATTATATTTGTTATCTTCATAGTGTTTCTTGGCCAGAAAGTTAGATACTAGCTAGTTTAACACAGGAGAAAGCCAAGCATATCAACTCGGATTTTATAGGCTCCCAGAACATTAATTTGTTTAAAATTCACTTTAAAAGATGGGAAAATTGAATGAAACAACCATTTCATTTACTCTCAAAGACACATAGAATAGGGGAATATGCCTTGCTCATTCTTATGTTAGAAACATTGTCTATCTCATAGATAGTCATTTAATAAATATTCAATATTTGTGGCATACTGTGTGCATAAATAAGCTGACAAGTGCTTCCATTTAATAAGTAGCCTGAGGGAAGTCAGATTGAAAGTTGTTAATGGAATAACACATTGCCTGAAAATATCATAAATTCTAAATTAGTGAAGCACTAAATATTTTGTAATGCAAAATAATTTAATTAAATGAGTTGTAGGAACTGGAAAACTCAGTTTTTCTCTCTGTAAACCTTAGGCTCAACGTTCAGAAAACTAAGATCATGGCATCTGGTCCCATCAAATCATGGGAAATAGATTGGGAAACAGTGGATGGGAAATAGATGGGGAAACAGTGGAAACAGTGTCAGACTTTATTTTTTTGGGCTCCAAAATCACTGCAGATGGTGACTGCAGCAGTGAAATTAAAAGACACTTACTGCTTGGAAGGAAAGTTATGACCAACCTAGATAGCATATTAAAAAGCAGAGACATTACTTTGTCCACAAAGGTCTGTCTAGTCAAGGCTATGGTTTTTCCAGTGGTCATGTATGGATGTGAGAGTTGGACTGTGAAGAAAGCTGAGCGCTGAAGAATTGATGGTTTTGAATTGTGGTGTTGGAGAAGACTCTTGAGAGTCCCTTGGACTGCAAGGAGATCCAACCAGTCCATCCTAAAAGAGATCAGTCCTGGGTGTTCATTGGAAGGACTGATGTTGAAGCTGAAACTCCAATACTTTTTTGGGCACTTCATGTGAAGAGTTGACTCATTGGAAAAGACTGTGATGCTGGGAGGGATTGGGGGCAGGAGGAGAAGGGGATGACAGAAGATGAGGTGGCTGGATGGCATCACCAACTCAATGGGCATGAGTTTGGGTAAACCCCGAGAGTTGGTGATGGACAGGGAGGCCTGGCATGCTGCTATTCATGGGGTCGCAAAGAGTCGGACATGACTGAGTGACTGAACTCAACTGAACTGAACCCTTAGGCAGATCACTTGGATTTTTTTATAAGACATAATTTGACAGCAAGCTCCCAAAACTAACTTTCTATGATATTATATGTTTCATCATAGGTTACCACGAATTAGATGCCATGGTGATGGCAGGCATATAAATACAAGGATAAGGACTTTTTCTCTCTTGTTCATTCTCAAGGATGAGAAGAGTAGTGATACAATGCAAACCCATCTATATACATCAGACAATGAACACATGGAATTTTAACCCAGTAACCGCTCTTCATATTCACAGTGTGTTTTAGCTTCCAGAAAAGATACAGTATCTACAGTTAAGGATGTATTAAGTAGTTTTAAAGGAAAAAAAAAAAGAACATCATATTTTAACAATCTTTCCTTTACCTTTGGACTTTTTGTTGTACCTGGGAACTGAAAGAAAGTTTTAAAGCTATGCTATGTTATGTCCAAGTTTTAGCAGTAGCTGGCTTTTTAGTGCAGTATGTATTTGGGGATAACTGAGCAAAACCTTTTCTTTTTTTTTTTAAAGAATTGCAACAGCAGCACTAGAAACACTAAAAAAATCTTGTTCAAGTTTGACATTTAAATAAATAAAAGTGTCTCTAAACTGGGTGGGACTCATTCTTTCTACAAGGAGGACCTTTTCTTAACACTTCTACATTCCCAGTAATGTACTGTTTCTGAGACAAATGAGGTATGTCTACATGAATTTCTCCAAAAGTATATCATCAGTTTGAAACATAATTTAACTTCTGTTGTGAAGTTTTGTCTTTGAGGATTAGCTAGTTCAAAACATAAAAATCAGTGTGCCCTTACTTAAGTTTGGAAAACGTGACACCATCAACAAGTACTAAGACATAAAAATCAGTTCAGTTCAGTTCAGTTTAGTCGTTTAGTCGTGTTCGACTCTTTGTGACCCCATGAACTGCAGCACGCCAGGCCTCCCTGTCCATCACCAACTCCCGGAGTTCACTGAGACTCACGTCCATTGAATCAGTGATGCCATCCAGCCATCTCATCCTCTGTCGTCCCCTTCTCCTCCTTCACCCAGTCCCTCCCAGCATCAGAGTCTATTCCAATGAGTCAACTCTTCACGTGAGGTGGCCAAAGTACTGGAGTTTCAGCTTTAGCATCATTCCTTCCAAAGAAATCCCAGGACTGATCTCCTTTAGAATGGACTGGTTGGATCTCCTTGCAGTCCAAGGGACTCTCAAGAGTCATCTCCAACACCACAGCTCAAAAGCATCAATTCTTTGGTGCTCAGCCCTCTTCACAGTCCAACTCTCACATCCATACATGGCCACAGGAAAAACCATAACCTTGACTAGACGAACCTTTGTTGGCAAAGTAATGTCTCTGCTTTTGAATATGCTATATAGGTTGGTCATAACTTTTCTTCCTAGGAGCAAGCGTCTTTTAATTTCATGGCTGCAGTCACCATCTGCAGTGATTTTGGAGCCCAAAAAATAAAGTCTGACACTGTTTCCCCATCTATTTGGCATGAAGTTTTGCGACCGGATGCCATGATCTTCGTTTTCTGAATGTTGAGCTTTAAGCCAACATTTTCATTCTCCACTTTCACTTTCATCAAGAGGCTTTTTAGTACCTCTTTACTTTCTGCCATAAGGGTGGTCTCATCTGCATATCTGAGGTTATTGATATTTCTCCCAGCAATCTTGATTCCAGCTTGTGTTTCTTCCAGTCCAGCGTTTCTCATGATGTACTCTGCATATAAGTTAAATAAGCAGGGTGACAATACACAGCCTTGACGTCCTCCTTTTCCTATTTGAAACCAGTCTGTTGTTCCATGTCCAGTTCTAACTGTTGCTTCCTGACTTGCATACAAATTTCTCAAGAGGCAGGTCAGGGTGTTTGGTATTCCTATCTCTTTCAGAATTTTCCAGAGTTTATTGTGATCCACACAGTCAAAGTCTTGGGCTAGTCAATAAAGCAGAAATAGATGCTTTTCTGGAACTCTCTTGCTTTTTCCATGATCCAGTGGATGTTGGCAATTTGATCTCTGGTTCTTCTGCCTTTTCTAAAACCAGCTTGAACATCAGGAATTTCACAGTTCACATATTGCTGAAGCCTGGCTTGAAGAATTTTGAGCATTACTTTACTAGTGTGTGAGATGAGTGCAATTGTGCGGTAGTTTGAGCATTCTTTGGCATTGCCTTTTTTTGGGGATTGGAATGAAAACTGACCTTTTCCAGTCCTGTGGCCACTGCTGAGTTTTCCAAATTTACTGGCATATTGAGTGCAGCACTTTCACAGCATCATCATTCAGGATTTGGAATAGCTCAACTGGAATTCCATCACCTCCACTAGCTTTGTTTGTAGTGATGCTTTCTAAGGCCCACTTGACTTCACATTCCAGGATGTCTGGCTCTAGGTCAGTGATCACACTGTCGTGATTATCTGGGTCTTGAAGACCTTTTTTGTACAGTTCTTCTATGTATTCTTGCTATTTCTTGTTAATATCTTCTTCTGTTAGGTCCATACCATTTCTGTCCTTTATCAAGCCCATCTTTGCATGAAAATGTTCCTTTGGTATCTCTGATTTTCTTGAAGAGATCCCTAGTATTTCCCATTCTGTTGTTTTCCTCTATTTCTTTGCATTGATCGCTGAAGAAGGCTTTCTTATCTCTTCTTGCTATTCTTTGGAACTCTGCATTCAGATGTTTCTATCTTTCCTTTTCTCCTTTGCTTTTCGCTTCTCTTCTTTTCACAGCTATTTGTAAGGCCTCCCCAGACAGCCATTTTGCTTTTTTGCATTTCTTTTCCATGCTAACTGCCAATTCCACACTTCTCCCAAGAATGATGAGGCTGACATTTATTCAAGTATACTAGAAGTTTTAATGGGATTACCTTTGATGAAGTCATATTTTGCCAAGCAGATAGAATCTGCACTTGCCCTATGGTGCACACCATGTACCAGAGGATTATCTCAAGCTGGTGAGAGAATTGAGTTCTTGACCCCCTAAGAGATTTCATTCAAAAACCTAACTCAATTTAGTCAAAGAACCTTCTTTAAAATTTTACCTTATTGTTGGGCAAGTTGTTTAATTCTTATAAGATGCAGCATTGAAGAAAATGTGAAGCATTTAATTTACCTGTTCATTTGTGGGTGCTAGCAAAAAAAAAATCGTCAATATGAAAGAAAATGTACTTTATCAGTATTTTTTCAGGTAAAGGGAAGAAAATCCAGTTTTTCCTTAATAAACAGAAATAAACCAAGCTGCTCAAAAATAGTAAAGATTTTCTATGCCTCATAATCATCCTTTATTCTGGGCTCCAGTATTTTCAAACTTGATATTGTTACTTATCTAGTTACTTACAAAATTGGAAACTACCTTTTGAACTGCTTGAGTTGCAAATCTGTTTCCTTAAATCCATCTGTAAAATAAAGAGATTTAATTCTACTTTATGTTCTTCTCTTACACGGACTGACCCAGTCAAAACACAAAATAAGTAAAAGCAAAGCAAGCAAATTCTGGTATACTCATAGTGGCAAACCTAGTCATAGAAATAATTTTTCTTTTTTTTTCCCCTTTTTTAAACTTCTGAACTTTGGTTTAAGCCATTGCAAACCCAATATTATATTAGTTATCTAATTCTGTGTAACAAATTATTCTAAAATTTATAGCTTAAAAGAACAAATGCTAATTATCTAAGATTTTTTATGTCAAGAATCTGGGCATTGGTCAGCTGGGTGCCTCTGGTTCAAGGTTTCTCATGAGGCTGTAGTCAAGATGTTGGCCAGGCAACATCTTAAGGCTTAACTGAGGGAGGATATACTCCCAAGTTTACTTATGTGGCTGTTGTCAGGTCTCAGTTACTCACTGAGTGTTGGCTGGAGATACTACTTCTTGCTTTGTAGATGTGGGCCTTTTCACAAGAAGAAAGGAAATTTTCCACAGAGCAAGTGTGGATGTCAAAGATGGAAGACATAATCTTATTGTAACCTAATCTTGGGAGTGACATGCAATCATATCTGCCATATTATCTAAGTCTATGCCCTGACCAGTAATGAAGAAGCTAAAGTTGAATGATTCTATGAAGACCTACAAGACCTTTTAGAACTAACATAAGTAACACCTGGAGTAACAGGCAAATTTGGCCTTGGAATATGGAATGAAGGAGGGCAAAGGATAATAGAGTTTTGCCAAGAGAACACACTGATCGTAGCAAACATCCTCTTTCAACAACACAAGAGAAGACTCTACACATGGATATCACCAGATGGTCAACACCGAAATCAGATGGATTATATTCTTTGCAGCCAAAGATGGAGAAACTCTATATAGTCAGCAAAAACAAGACAAGGAGCTGACTGTGGCTCAAATCATGAACACCTTATGCCAAATTCAGACTTAAACTGAAGAAAGTAGGGAAAACCACTAAACCATTTAGGTATGACCTAAATCAAATCCCTTATGATTATACAGTGGAAGTGAGAAATAGATTTAAAGGACTAGATCCGATAGACAGAGTGCCTGATGAACTATGGACTGAGGTTCGTGACATTGTACAGGAGACAAGGATCATGACCATCCCCAAGAAAAAGAAATGCAAAAAAAGCAAAATGGCTGTCTGAAGAGGCCTCACAAATAGCTGTGAAAAGAAGAGAAACGAAAAGCAAAGGAGAAAAGGAAAGATATACCCATTTGAATGCAAAGTTCTAAAGAATAGCCAGGAGAGATAAGAAAGCCTTCCCCAGTGATCACTGCAAAGAAATAGAGGAAAACAACAGAATGGGAAAGACTAGAGACCTCTTCAAGAAAATTAGAGATATCAAGGGAATATTTCATTCAAAGACGGGCTCAATAAAGGACAGAAATGTTATGGACCTAACAGAAGCAGAAGATAGTAAGAAGAGGTGGCAAGAATACACAGAAGAACTGTACAAAAAAGATCTTCATGACCCAGATAATACAATGATGTGATCACTGACCTAGAGCCAGACATCCTGGAACGTGAAGTCAAGTGGGCCTTAGGAAGCATCACTTCAAAACAAAGCTAGTGGCGGTGATGGAATTTCAGTTGAGTTATTTCAAATCCTGAAAGATGATGCTGTGAAAGTGCTGCACTCAATATGCCAGCAAATTTGGAAAACTCAGCAGTGGCCACAGGACTGGAAAAGGTCAGTTTTCATTCCAATTCCAAAGAAAGGCAATGCCAAACAATGCTCAAACTACAGCACAGTTGCACTCATGTCACACGCTAGTAAAGTAATGCTCAAAATTCTTCAAGCCAGGCTTCAGCAATATGTGAACCATGAACTTCCAGATGTTCAAGCTGGTTTTAGAAAAGGCAGAGGAACCAGAGATCAAATTGTCAACATCCACTAAATCATCAAAAAAGAAAGAGTTCCAGAATAATATATATTTCTGCTTTATTGACTATGCCAAACCTTTGACTGTGTGGATCACAATAAACTATGGAAAATTCTGAAAGAGATGGGAATACCAGACCACCTGAACTGCCTCTTGAGAAATCTGTATGCTGGTCAGGAAGCAGCAGTTAGAATTGGACATGGAACAACAGACTGGTTCCAAATAGGAAAAGGAGTACGTCAAGGCTGTGTATTGTCCCCCTGCTTATTTAACTTATATGCAGAGTACATCATGAGAAACACTGGGCTGGAAGAAGCACAAGCTGGAATCAAAATTGCCGGGAGAAATGTCAATAACCTCAGATATGCAGATGACACCACCCATATGGAAGAAAGTGAAGAAGAACTAAAGAGCCTATTGATGAAAGTGAAAGAGGAGAGTGAAAAAGTTGTCTTAAAGCTCAACATTCAGAAAACGAAGATCATGGCATCTGGTCCCATCACTTCATGGCAAATAAATTGGGAAACAGTGGAAACAGTGTCAGACTTTATTTTTTGAGCTCCAAAATCACTGCAGATGGTGACTGCAGCCATGAAATTAAAAGACATTTACTCCTTGGAAGGAAAGTTATGACCAACCTAGACAGCATATTAAGAAGCAGAGACATTACTTTAACAAAGGTCCATCTAGTCAAGGCTATGGTTTTCCCAGTAGTCATGTACGTATGTGAGAGCTGGACTATAAAGAAGGCTGAGCACTGAAGAATTGATGCTTTTGAACTGTGGTGTTGGAGAAGACTCTTGAGAGTCTCTTGGACTGCAAGGAGATCCAACCAGTCCATCCTAAAGGAGATTAGTCCTGGGTGTTCATTGTAAGGACTGATGCTGAAGCTGAAACTCCAATACTTTTGCCACCTGATGCAGAGAGCTGACTCATTTGAAAAGACCCTGATGCTGGGAAAGATTGAGGGCAGGAGGAGAAGGGGACAACCGAGGAAGAGATGGCTGGATGGCATTATCGACTCAATGGATATGAGTTTGAGTAGGCTCTGGGAATTGGTGATTGACAGGGAGGCCTGGCATGCTATGGTCCATGGGGTCCCAAAGAATTGGACACGACTGAGTGACTGAACTGAACTGAATCTTGGGAGTGACATGCCATCGTATCTGCCACATTATATTAATTAGAAATGAGTAAAAAAGTCCAGCACACACTCAAGGCAAGGCATTACATAAAGAAGTGAATATCAGAATATAGGGTTTATTAGGCACCATTGCAGAGACTACCTATCACAATTCTCCTACCAACAAGGATTGCTAATCCTTTTATATGGCCTTGACAAGTGCTTCAAGGCTCATCTTAGACTTCTTTTTTGAAGCCTTTGTCCTTGTTGTTGTTCAGTCTCCCAGTCGTGTCAACTCTTGCAACCCCATGGACTGTAGTACTCCAGGCCTCACTGTCCCTCACCATCTCCCAGAGTTTGCCCAAGTTCATGTTCATTGCATTGGTGATACCATCCAGCCATCTTATACTCTTCTGCCCTCAGTCTTTCCCAGTATCAGGGACTTTTCAAATGAGTAGTCTGTTCACATCAGATGACCAAATTAGTGGAATTCCGTCCTTCTAGTGAATATTCAGGGTTGAATTCCCTTAAGATTGACTGGTTTGATCTCCTTGCTGTCCAAGGGACTTTCAGGAGTCTTCTCCAGCACCACAGTTTGAAGGCATCAATTCTTTGGCATTCTGCCTTCTTTATGGTCCAGCTCTCTCTACTATACATAACCACTGGGAAGACCATAGCCTTGACCATATGGACTTTTGTTGGCAGAGTAATGTCTCTACTTTCAATACACTGTCTATGTTTGTCATCACTTTCCTGCCAAGAAGAAATTGTCTTCTGATTTTATGGCTGCAGCCACTGTCTGCAGTGATTTTGGAGCCCAAGAAGAGGAAATCTGTCACTACTCCCATGTTTTCCTCCTCTATTTGTCATGCGGTAATGGGGCCAGATGCCATGATCTTAGTTTTTTAATATTTAGTCTTAAGCCAGCTGTTTCACTCCCCTCCTTCACCCTCATCAAGAGACTCTTTAGTTCCTCTTCACTTTCTACCATTAGAGTGGTATCATCTGCACATCTGAGGTTGTTGATGTTTCTCCTGCCTATCCTGATTCCAGCTTGTAACTCATCCAGCCTGGCATTTCTCGTGATGTACTCAGCTTATAGGTTAAACAAATAGAGTGACTGCAGACAACCCTGTTGTATTCCTTTCTTGATCTTGAACCAATCAGTTGTTCCATGTAAGGTTCTAACTATTGCTTCTTGATCTGCATACAGGTTTCTCAGAAGACAGGTAAGATGGTCTGGTATTCCCATCTCTGTCTAAGAGCTATCCACGGTTTGTCATGATCCACACAGTCAAAGGTTTTAACATAGTCTATGAAACAGAGATAGGTGTTTTTCTGAAATTCCCTTGCTTTCTGTATAATCCAGTGAATATTGGCAGTTTGATCTCTAGTTCCTCTTCTGCTTTATTGAATATTACTTTTTGTCTCCTCAGAGCTCCAGCAGAACTTATGGTCAGCACTCACATGGATACTTAGCATGTATTACCCCAAATTATAGATATCCTTTCAGACATATTTTATACATCATCTCACTAGAATGCAAGAACATATTTCATCTCAAGTTTATCTTATACCACTCTACCTCTGTGTTCAGACCAATGCTGATCACTTAGCTGACATTCAGTAGGTACCTGTTTCTATGGCTAAACCTTTAAAAACTTCCACAGGGACCTGAGAAGTACACTGAATCGGAATTCAATAATTTCTAAATTGTCACTAATGTAGCACTCTGAATTCTTCCAATAAATCCATGGAGTCATAAGCATTCATTTCAATATAACAATGAATGCAGTCTGTTAGAAGAGACAGTGATTTTAAAGAAGATACATGAACTTCTCAGAAACTGCTTCTGTAACATCTGTCACATTAAATTCTAAACATTCTAATAGTTTTTAGTTCCAGTAAAACAGTATGAAGGAGACACACAAAATATGTCATCTCTCAATAAAAGAGGCCCTGACCTAAATTCAGACCATTCTGGCTATAGCATGTGGGCTTATCAAATGCTTGGAGGCATTTAAGTTTAGAACACTCATTCTTGAATGCCCAGATTTTCACACACATCTTAAATGAAAGCCATTGTAAGGCAGTTTCTTCTGGAAGACTCTGCTCACCGAATCTCTGTGGTTTATAGCATCAAATGACTTAGAGGTCATGTTTAGGCCACAAAAGTAATACCCATTCTGTATAGATACCAGGTCCTTTTAGCTCCTCTTGTTCTTTTTTGTGCTGAATGTTCCACAGTTTAGTCTGAATAAACCTGTTCAGAATTTTGACGTTATACTGTTTGAAAACCAAGCTTAAGGTTCTGGAGTTAAATGAAAGAAAGGAGGTGATCAAAGAAGTCTAGGTACCTTACATACACACATGAACACACACATACACTTACAGTGAAGACTGTTAGCATTTGAGAAAATGGCAGTTCTCATATTCTTCCACAAAATTCTTTGACCTAACAATCAGAATAAAGTAAACAATATTAATTCACTTTTAAAGAGAGTGGGCTTTTAGAACAGGCTCATTGTTAGTCAAAATATTTGTAGAATGACACTTCTCCACAAAGACTCTGAAAAATAGGGATATTGGGAAGTGACACCTTCCTGGATTCTAGGCCCAGTAAAAACTAAGACATAATGCAATGAATCATGTATAGGATGTTGTTGAAACTTCAGCTAGATGATTGCTTTTCTCTAATGTTTGGGGTGGTCTGCTTCACTTAAGTGAATAAAGCCTTTTCTGTGTGTTAGGAGATAGAATGACTATGTCTCCTAGGTTGCAAATGGCTTCAGAACATCTACACCACTAAAATACTGACTAAACCTAAGAGGGCTAACAAGTTTTAAAATAGAAACAACAGAAAATTATATTTTTAACCATATACTTCACTAAATAACACTCCACGTGACAACATAGAAAGACAACTTTTGTCATGGAAAATAGATCATTATACTTTTTCTATAGAAAGCATTTCTGATATTCAAATTGCCTTCACATACTTATTTTATCCATAACATTTTGTTGTTGAAGGACTAAATGAAAAAAAAAAGTTTATCTCTTCAAAAATTCATATTCATTTTTATAATAATAGGTATACGTGTGTGAAGGAAGGCTTGTTTTAAATAATATAATGAAATATATATGAATACAGAAAAGGCTAACGTAGGAGAGCTCAGAATAATTGAGTATGCTCTGTAAGGCATCTCTGAGTCAGAATCCACAAAGCAAAAACTGCTGCTTCCAATAAAAAATAATTACTCTCTCTGCCTCCAATTTCTCACTGTTATAACAATTTCAACATACTAAACTAAAATCTTCACAGCTCCCCATGAAATCCTAAGTTTTTTAACCCTCTTAACGGTTTACCCAGTTCCCTCTTTCCTTTCCATTTTTCCATATATACAATCTTTCAGGACCTAGCTCAAAGATCACCATTTTCATGAAGCCCTTAATGACTTTACTAGGTGAAAAGAACTTCATTTTATCTATTTTATTCTAATTATCTCATGTATATCCTCCTTTTTCCGTTAGTATACATGTATTATAACCATAATATAAATATGCTATAAATATAAATATGTTTTTCTATTATATTTCACCAAATAAGCTTCCCTAAAGGAAAGCTCTCTGTCTAATGCATCTTTTTATTTTCTCTAGAATGTCTAGCACATAGGCAAGCATACAGTAGATTTTTAATAAGGATTTTCAGGAGAAAATATTCAGGCACATGGATGATACAAGTGACAGTGCCTTATGGCTTTTAAACAATAGCGTATTTTCTATCTTAGAATTACCAGATCAAATACTGTTAACACATAATATTTCCAAACATAGAGAATTTTAGGGTTTGAAGATTCTATTATTTTTCAAATGCAGACTCTCAGATCCTGAAAGGAGAAGCCACTGGCCTGAGGTAAAAAACTAGTTAGTAAATATCCAGACATAGAATGGTAAGATGCTGACATTGACACTGGTGTTCTAATGTCAACCTGTACTGCCCCCTCAGGAGTTTTTCCTAGTCTTCCACACAAAACTTATCATTTAATTATATTCATATTTTGTTTATATCATTCCTTTTTTTTGATTCTTTGACAAAGTCACAGCTGATGCAAGAAGAAACTCTGAAAATTTTATAGTATTGACATTCACTGTAACTAAAGTTGCACACTAGAATATCTATTACTGGAGAAATTAATCAAAAATGAATGAATAATGTGCTAAAAAGAGATTTGCACCTTGATCCATGGATTAACATTTGTCATGTTTGTGTAGGTAATTTAAAAGAAGTTTAAAATCTACAAGGTCTATTTTTTTTAAAACAATTTCACACTGGAGGTAAGCAAAGGGATGAATTAGGTTCTGAAGTACAATAAACAGATACATTAATTGACTACTTTTTTGCTTTGATAATCTTGTATGGAACAAATTGAATGCCACAAAATCTGTTGCCCTATGTACAAGGGGAGTTTTAACCTCCTTGTACAATTTTGATTGAGGTAAGTGGGTTGGTACAGGATTCAAGGGATCAGAGAAATCTAAACTCACTGCAGAATAGCCCAATGTGCCCAGGTGCTGAGAACCCATTGAATGGATATGTATCTACTCAGACTGGAACCAGTATAAAGTCTTGCTAAATATTTTTTCAAGCTTTTATTTTTAAAATTTCATAAATCTCTCACCCTACAATACACAACTGGGGGATGATAGGAATGCATCAAATAGAGATGGCAAAGTGTATTGAAAGAATAAAAATTGAGACATTGTTCATTAACTGAGTTATGAAAACCAACTTCTTGAGAATCCTCCAGGTATAATATGTGCATAACTCAACATCATCCCTTGTGAGAAAGAGATACATATACTTTACTCCTTACCAGATTTGCTGATCTTTATGATTCCTTTTGATAAACTCAGTGTCTCTTCTTTGTCTCCTGAAAGGAATCAGCTAATTTTTGTAATTATCAGTTGTTGTTGGTTTTTTTTTTGTTAGCTCTCTCCAGGTTTCATCAATAACACAGATTTCTTTACCATAGTAAGAATGACTATTGCTATGTCTATTTAGGGGGAAATATGAAAGTCTTTTATCCATTTGTATTCTTTGCTTACACTCTTTTGGGGGATTTTGTTACTTCATAAAATCTTTTTCCAAGATTATTACTTCCTTTGGCACCCCTTCCTAAAACTGTGGCTAGGTTAGTCTTTTTCAGAATGTAAACTATTTGAAGAACTTCATTCATCATTGTAGCACAATGAAAAGTATTTCTAGAAATCAAGTTCTCTATGGAAATATGACTAGAGTGCTCAACATCTTCAAAAGCTCCAATCATTTTAAGGAATCACTAGCCCTGAAAGCACAGATCGTGCTGTCTTGTTCTTTAATATCCATAATAAAATTCTTGTTATCCCAAATAAGACAATAGAGAAGGGTTCAAATACTGATAAGTGTTCTTACCCAAATATACATTTCATTAGGATAAAGTTATGCATTTCTTTCTATCAGATTTGAAACATGATTTGGTTGAATTTGGCTCTGTAATGAAAAAAGCCACCTTGGCATTTTCACCAGAAGTAACCCATATTGCCTTATTTCCCCTATATTGTTGGTAGGTTTATTACCTTAGATTAGCTTCTTGGGGTGATAGGCTGGAATGTTTTCCCTGAGTCTGAAAAGGATATGCTCTGAATGGTTCAGAATGGCTTAAATCTAAGTCCTTCCATGTCCCTAGCAACACGTAGATTGTGTTTTCAAGTTGCTGTGTTCTTCAGTGATAAAGTTCCAATATAGATTTATGTTGTTGTTGCTATTGTTAGTTTACTAAAAAAACTAATTATGAATATTATCAACAGACATATTATTTGCCCTTTATTAAGATGAATGAAGAAAGATGACTAGAATTTTCATAGTTGGAAATTTGATAAGTGGAATGATATTAGAGGTGAAAAGATAAGCTATGTAAATTTAAAACTGACATAGTATAAATCAGAAATAGAGAGGAGACTGTCTTTTATAATCAACATTCATCTAAAAAATATTTTTCTGTCTAAAAATATTTTTCTGTCCAAAAATATTTTTCTGTCAACTATGAGCTTGATTTTGCACAAGGCAGGACTCAATTAGAGGTAAAGCAAAGCCTAATCAATGATTACTTTCAAAAACCCTCTTGATTTTAGAAATCAAGTGTTTAGCTTGTGGTTCATTAAAACTGCATCTTTTTATTGTGGAAAATTTTAAACATAAAAAAGAATGGAGATCAGATCAGATCAGATCAGTCGCTCAGTCGTGTCTGACTGCGACCCCATGAATCGCAGCATGCCAGGACTCCCTGTCCATCACCAACTCCCAGAGTTCACTCAGACTCACGTCCATCGAGTCAGTGATGCCATCCAGCCATCTCATCCTCTGTCGTCCCCTTCTCCTCCTGCCTCCAATCCCTCCCAGCATCAGAGTCTTTTCCAATGAGTCAACTCTTTGCATGAGGTGGCCAAAGTACTGGAGTTTCAGCTTTAGCATCATTCCTTTCAAAGAAATCCCAGGGCTGATCTCATACTAATTCCCTAAGTATCCATCATATTAATACTTGCTTTAGCAGTCAACTCATGGTAAATCCTTTATCTTATTCCAGTCACTACCTTTCATCACATATTAATTTGAAGCAAAATCCAGGCATTATAGTTTTATATCCATAAGTATTTCAGTATGGATCTCTAAAGATAATTTTTTAAACATAGAAAGAAGAAAACTATCAAATTATACCATTTAAATAATTTCTTAATATCATCAAATGTCTAATTAGTACTCATTTCCAAATGTATCACTAATGACATAAATTTTTGTTTCAATCCATGTGTAAACAAGGCTGATACAATGTAATTGAAAAATATCTCTTTAAACTCCTATTTAAAAATTATGTATTTTGTTTTGAGATAAGTAGATTGCAAAAAAAAGTAGATTGAGATAAAAGTAGATGCAATTGTAGGAAATAATACAGAGAGAGCCTATGTTTCCTTTACTAGTAATGTCTTGCAAAGCTTTAGTATAATATCACGACCAAAATGTTGGCATTAATGCAATTAAGATACAGAAAGTTTCCATCACCATGGAATCCCTCTCTATAGCACAACTACTTCCCTCCTGCCCCTCCTTAACCCCTGACAACCACTAATCTATTCTATATTTCTATAGTGTTATCATTTCAACAATGCTATAAAAATGGAATCATATAGTGAGTAAGCTTTAGGCTTTTTTCCCACTCATTCATCCAAGATGTTGACTGTATCAATAGTTTGTTCATTTTTATTTGCTGAGTAGTATTCAATGAAATGGATGCAAAGGAATTTATTTATTAAATTGCCCACTGAAGGACATATGGATTATTTCTAGTTTTTAGCTATTGTAAATAAAGTACTATACACAGTCATGTTTAGATTTTTGTTTGAACACAAGTTTTCATTTTCTTGGGAAAATTTCAGTAGTACATATGCTGGATCATATGGTAGTTGTGTTTTGTTTTTTAAGAAACTGCTGACCATTTTCCAAAGTAGTTGTACAATTTTACATTCCCACTACAGAGGGATCTAGTTTCTTCATATCTTCACCAACATTTGATGTTTTCACTATTTTTATTTTACCCATTTATTTATTATTTAGCCATTGTTGTGCAGTGATATCTCATTGTGGTCTCAATTTGCACTTTCCTAATGGCTGGTAATGTTCATATGCTTATTAAGTATATCTTTTTGGAGACATACCTATAATTTTTTTAATTGAAACATAGTTAATGTACAATATTTTGTTAGTTTCAGGAGTATTACCAAGTGATTTGATATTTTCATACATTATGAAATGATCACCACAATAAGTCTGACAACCATCTGTCCCCATAAAATTATTATAATATTAATGATCATATTCTTTATGCTGTATATTATACCCAGGTGACTTATTTCATTTAAAACTGGAGATTTGTACCTCATAATCCCCTTCAGCTATTTCCCACCCATGACCCCTCTGTCAACCACCTGTTTGTTCTCCATATCTAAGAATGTTTTATATAATTTTTTTTGTTTGTGTTGTTTTTAGATTCAACATACAAGTATGATCATATGGTACTTGTCTTTCTCTGACTTATTTTGCTTAGCATAATACCCTCTAGGTTCATCTGTGTTGTCACAAATGGCTAGATTTCACAAAGTTCATTTGTTGTTGTGTGTATGTATGTGTGTGTATACATACCACATCTTTATCCATTCATCTATTGATGGACATTTTCAGTGGTGTCCACATCATGGTTTTTATAGGTAATGCTGTAATGAACATTGGGGTGCATATGAGTTTAAATTTAACTCTTGCTAAATCTGTTGGTGGAAAAACAGCTTTTTTCCATGTGGATTAAATAATTAAATAGTAAACATCCACTAGCAATATCTTGTTGGAAAAGAATAAACACAACCTCTTTAATGGGTAAAAATGGTCATCATATGCAGTGAGCCCACACCTCTCAAATCACTGGATTTTGGTAAGTTATATAGAGCAAAAAGTCAATTTCTACATAAGCCAAATAAACAGAAGGTAAGAATAGTTTATAAAGTAAAATTAAAACACCAGTTAGTAGAAAAAGAAAGCCAATGGTAGTCAAAATACTTCTGTTAATAACAGAAGAAATGTTTCAGTGTTTTCAATACCTCAGTGAGATGCGATCAGTTGTACAGGAGTAGAGTTTTTCCTGGAAAAGTCAATATAAAATCAGGCTGATTTCTTCTCTTGTTTATAAACAGAGCCAGTGTTACATTTAAACAGTAGTTAGTTGCCAGCCATTAAAGTTACTAATCTCAACATATATGTTTACTTTTCTTTTAAAACATTCTACTTTTTCATTATTTGGACAAATTAAGAAACATGTCAGTAACCAACAGAAAAACACTTAAAACACTTCCTTATAGGGAGTAAGGAACTGTTGCTTTGTATTATAAGCCTTTATATGTGAGGCAACATACTACATACTTGGAGTAAACATTTTAAAAATAAATCACTTCAGTCGCGTCCGACTCTTTGGGAACCTAAGGATGGTAAACCGCCAGGCTCCTCCAGCCATGGGATTCTCGAGACAAGAATACTGAAGTGGGTTGCCATTTCCTCCTCCAGGGTATTTTTCCCACCCAAGGATTGAATCCACATCTTTTAGTTATCCTGCATTTGCAGGTGGAATCTTTACCACTAGCACCAACAGGGAAATCCTAAAAAAAGCAAATGAGTAAAAGTAAACCTTAAAACTGTGTGCTACTCTCTAACAGATGATGCTGTGAAAGTGCTGCACTCAACAGGACAGCAAATCTGGAAAACTCAGCAGTGGCCACAGGAATGGAAAAGGTAGGTTTTCATTCCAATCCCAAAGAAAGGCAATACCAATAAATGCTCAAACTACTCACAATTGCACTCATCTCACAGGCTAGCAAAGTAATGCTCAAAATTCTCCAAGCCAGGCTTCAACAGTATGTGAACCGTGAACTTCCAGATGTTCAAGCTGGATTTAGAAAAGGCAGAGGAAAAAGTTGGCTTAAAGCTCAACATTCAAAAAACGAAGACCATGGCATCCAGACCCATCATTTCATGACAAATAGATGGGGAAACAATGGAAACAGTGACAGACTTTATTTTTTAAGGCTCCAAAATCACTGTAGATGGTGACTGCAGCCATGAACTTAAAAGACGCTTACTCCTAGGAACAAAGGCTATGACCAATCTGACAGCACATTAAAAAGCAGAGACATTACTTTACCAACAAAGGTCCATCTAGTCAAGGCTATGGTTTTTACAGTGGTCATGTATGGATGTGAGAGTTGGACCATAAAGAAAGCTGAGCGCCAAAGAATTGATGCTTTTGAACTGTGGTGTTGGAGAAGACTCTTAGCCCCTTGGACTGCAAGGAGATCCAACCAGTCCATCCTAAAGGAAATCAGTCATGAATATTCATTTGAAGGACTGATGCTGAAGTTGAATCTCCAATACTTTGGCCACCTGATGCAAAGAAATGACTCATTTGAAAAGACCCTGATACTGGGAAAGATCGAAGGCGGGAGGAGAAGGGATGAGAGAGGATGACACGGTTGGTTGGCATCACCAGTGCGATGGACATGAGTTTGAGTAGGCTCCGGGAGTTGGTGATGGACAGGGAAGCCTGGCGTGCTGCAGTTCCATGGGGTCACAAAGAGTCGGACATGACTGAGCGACAGAACTGAACTGAATTGAAACCTTAAAGTGGTGTGCTACTCTCTAACATATGATTATTAGTGTTTAATTTATTTTTAAGCTTGCCTTAATATAGTTGTAGTTCAATAGAGAAAATACAAGTCTCTAGGAAAATATGATATAATCTCTTTGATTTGAAATTTTCTATTTGAGCCATATGATCACTGCCACCCACATGCCATCTGGTGACACATCTCTGGATGACACATAGGAAGTAATAAGCCTCTAAAATTTTGCCCTATAAATCTAAATCAAGAAAGTGCTTATAAAGAGGTTCATATTGCTAAATGATAAGGGAGAATTTTCTGACTTTTAGGAAGTGTTTTATTTTTAGCTAATTAAAGAACATCAACAACAGCAATAACAAAACTTTTTGCTTCTACTCAGTATTATTTGATTGAAATTATGAGTCTTCCAGCAAAACAACTAGATGCCATGTGGATAAAATTCACCCTCCCAATTTCAGTTTCTGCTTTCAGTAGATACCCAAATATTAGAGCTAGTAGGACAGTGTTTTTATATCATATCTGGTTAGTCATCAAAGTTGCTGCAGATAATTGCCTCTGTTTTATGTAAATTTTTACAGTTTTGAGCCTTGGTTGTACATTAGAATTCCCTGTTGTTGTTTAGTCGCTAAGTCGTATCTGTCTCTTTGCAACCCCATGGGCTGCAGCATGCCAGTCTTCCCTGTCTTTCATTATCTCCCAGAGTTTGCTCAAACTCATGTCCATTGAGTTGGTGATGCCATTCAACCATCTCATCCTCTGTCAACCCCTCTCCTCCTACCCTCAATCTTTCCAGCATCAGGGTTTTTTTCTAATGAGTCAGCTCTTTGCATCAGGTGGCCAGAATATTGGAACTTCAGCTTCAGCATCAGTCCTTCCAATGAATATTCAGGGTAGATTTCCTTTCAGATTGGCTGGTTTGATTTCCTTGTAGTTCAATGGACTCTCAAGAGTCTTCTTCAGCACCACATATCAAAAGCATCAATTCTTTGGTGCTCAGCTTTCTTTATGATCTAACTTTTACATCCATACAAATCCCCTGAGGTGCTATGAAAAATCCAGATGCCAAACTACATACACATGGAATTATATAAGACTCTAAAAATGTGAATGAGGTACCTGAATTTTTAAAGGTTTCCAGGTGTTTACAATGTGCAGCCAAGTTTGAGAAACACTGTTCTAGAATGTTATGTGTATTTAACCTAAAACTGTATACTTAAGTACTTTGAAGAATTTTAAAGGTCAGTTGTATCGACGTGGATGAACCTAGAGCCTGTTATATGGCGTGAAGTAAGTCAGAAAAACAAATACCGTATATTA
Organism: Bos mutus; assembly: GCF_027580195.1. Taxonomy (NCBI): domain Eukaryota; kingdom Metazoa; phylum Chordata; class Mammalia; order Artiodactyla; family Bovidae; genus Bos; species Bos mutus. The sequence goes on from NC_091646.1 coordinate 52,600,552, forward strand.
ATGCATACATATGGAATCTAGAAAAATAGTACTGCTAAGTCACTTCAGTCGTGTCCGACTCTGTGCGACCCCATAGACGACAGTCCACCAGGCTCCCCTGTCCCTGGGATTCTCCAGGCAAGAACACTGGAGTGGGTTGCCATTTCCTTCTCCAATGCATGAAAGTGAAAAGTGAAAGTGAAGTCGCTCAGTCGTATCCGACTCTTAGCGACCCCATGGACTGCAGTCTACTGGGCTCCTCAGTCCATGGGATTTTCCAGGCAAGAGTACTGGAGCGGGGTGCCATTGCCTTCTCCGAAAAATAGTACTGGTGAACCTATTTACAGGAAAGGAATAAAGATGCAGACTTAGAGAATGAACTTGTGGACATAGCAGGGGAAGAGGAGAGTAGGACAAATTGAGAAAGTAGCATTGACATATATATACTATCATGTGTAAAATATTAATAGATAATAGATAACTAGCAGGAAGCTGCTGTATGTCACAGGGAGCCCAGCCTGGCACTCTGTAGTGACCTAGAGGGGTGGAATGGGAAGCTGTTGAGCCTCTTTATATATATATATAACTTATAATTATAACTTCTCCATGTCGCTGTACAGCAGAAAACAATACAACATTGTAAAGCAACTATCTGCCAATTAAAAGTAAAGTAATTGGCCTCAATTAAAATAAATAAATTTAAATTAAAAAATAATAAATTAAAAATATATATTGTGAATAAATAGGTCATAATTTTGGGGATCAGAACAAAGAAAAAATGAAACGCACACTTTGGTGCTATACTGAGATATAAAACAAGGTAAACACCAAACTTTTGTGGGTAAGATCTAATATTGTTTTCTAAGCAGTGTTAGTCATACAGACCTTAAAAAACAATATATAGACAAAAGAACATGAAAGATATAAGCTATTTAATACAAATGGGGAAAATGAACCTCTTTTATAGTAAGAATAATTTTCCTAAGGACCTAATAGAAGATCTTAAATTGAACACAACATGCCTTTTTTTAAAAACATACAATAAAAGAAAATTAACATTATAGGAGAAACATTCATGTGCTGTGCTTTCCCTAAGCACTGCTATAGTGGTGATTTATTCATTTTTTTCATAATGTATTATTCATATATTTCTTTGTGGGTGACATTAGAGTTAAAATTGATATAATTTCAAATGATTCTATTTAACATTTTTCTATTATTATTTTATATTCTAATTTACCTTTTTAATATGTCATTTTCCAGTCAGATCTACAGTTTGGTATGAAAAGAATGTAGTTGTTGATTACTACAGCAACTTAAAAAGAAAAAAAAACACAAGATACTTTTCTTTTAAACTTACTGCTGCATGTTATCATCTCTTTTTGGACCTTACAGTCTAAGTAGAAAATAACAGCACTTATGTTTCAATTTATGCTGCAAGTTTTGCACCTGTTATATATTTATGTCATTTGTATATAATTTCATTTTAAATTAAAATGTTATTCACTCAATAAAGATTAGAAGACACCTCATATGATATCATCATGTAGAAAAATCTCTCTTAAGACCAAGTTTAATAGTATTTAAAATCAAAACTTAATTTCCAAATATCAAAATTAGTGTCATGATCATGTGATACATTCTGATGGCTTCATATATTTATATAGTGATTATAATTTTCTTTTTAAATTATATATCATACATACATAAATCATATAGGTATATGTGTGTGTGTATGTATGTGTATGTGTATGTGTGTATATATATATATATCCCATGCCATAGCCTAACAATCCAGCACCTTAAAATGAACCATATATATTAACATCACCATTCCTGCATTTAGTCTGCATTTTTCTATTTAAGTATTTTGAAAGATTATTTCCTTTTCATTTGAAGTCCAAAAAGTCACACAGGCTAATTTGGAAAATCAAACACAAAAAAACAAGATTGACTTAAATGAAACAAAAATAATTAATGTATACAATGGAATATTATTTAGCAATGTAAAAGAGTGAAGTACTGATACATGCTCTGACATGTATGAACATTGAAAACATCATGCTAAGTGAGAGAAATCAATCACAAAATATGCCATATTATATGATCTAATTTATATGAACTGTCCAGGAAAGGCAAATCTATATATAGAGAAAGTAGTGATTACCTAGGGCTGAGGGCTACTTGTTGGAGATGTGGTGTCACTTAATGAGGACACATGGAGTTTCTTTTGGAAGTGTTAAAAATATTTTCAAATTAGGTTGTAGTGATGGCTGCATAACACTGTAATGTAAATAAACCAAAAATATTTAATTGTATATTTTAAATGTATGAATTTTATGGCCTGTAAATTAAATTGTAAAGCTTTTTTAAAAGGATAAATTCTGGATAATGTGGAGAGGCTGGTTTGAGGTTAATTCTTTTTATGAAATAGCCTACTTAGATAGACTATCAGACAGACTTACCTTATATTAATAGTGATAAAGTGAATAATATGTGAAAGCAAAATGCATTAAAAGCATCCTACCAAAAATTTTAATTCAGACAAAATTCTGGCAGAGCTACTTTTGTGATGTGAGGCAGAGCAGTCAAAGAGATGAGATGCCAATATATAAAGCAACTTGCACGGTGCCTGGTACATTAATAATGTGCTTAATGAATGAGTTATTTTTTACTGTCATTATTATATACATCACCATCACAAAATTTGAAATAGCATATGGACACAAAGACTTTGTCTCACCTTCTTGAAGTTATACTCAGTAGAGTGAAATGTAATATTGGAGCCATGTATCAATTGGTGTCAGCTACCGCAATTATAGATAATGACTCTGGTAAAATTAGTAATCTCTATTGGGCTTATATTTAAAATTCAGTCCATTGAATCGAGGGCAAAACTCACTCTGCTTGCACTTGGTTGAGAAAATTTGCATTTATTTTAAAGAAAGAAATATTAACTATAGGAACATCAGTGCAGCTATCTCTTTCACAGTCAGTATTCTGATAAAGTTTCAAGAGGAATAATGACATGGAAAGAAATTTTAAATCACAGAAGTAAACTTTTTATTTTGGAGAACACTAGTTTGAAATTTTGTGACTTTATTTTAATAAACACTTCAAATTCTGTGTGTTGCATTTAGTAAGTAGAAAACACTCAGTGGGTGTATATGGAAATTGTATAAAGATAATATGGAACCTAGTTATCTTAGAAATAAAAATAAATGAACCATACTATTATGGAGAATGAAAAAAACATGGCAAGATTTATAAAAAAAGTAACTTACTTTATATGCAGTCACAAATTGATTTAATTCAAAAGCTCAACATTTCTCCACCAAAAGTCATAAAATTTTGTAAGTATTTCAATGGTATTTTTAATGGAATATTTGCCTACTGGGTAGCTCAAACGGTAAAGTATATGCCTGCAATATGGAGACTAGGCTTCGATCCCTGGGTCGGGAAGATCCCCTGGAAAAGGACATGGCAACCTACTCCAGTTTTCTTGCCTGGAAAATTCTATGGACAGAGGAGCCTGGTGGGCTACAGTCCATGGACTCACAAAGAGTCCGACACAACTGAGCAACTAACACTTTCAGACTTTCATGGGGTTTGGGAGCAGAAGTCTCTGTTAGAAGCATTAATTATGATACTGAAAAAGTAAAGGGTCATTTAATTTTTATGTGTCCTCTGTCAATATTGAATATTCATGTGAGTATTGAATGTTCTAAATTTTTGTTACTACTGAACACCTTATATGAGAACTTATTCTACAGGACAATAATTTCTTAGGGAGAGTTCTTTACCCTCTTTCAGCAACCTTGTCTAGGATCTACCTGCCACCAATATTACATCAAAATATCTTCTAAACCTGCTGCACTTTTTCAGATAATTGGCCCCACCATCTTTTCAGTCACTCAGTCTTTATATTTCAGTTACTTTTGAATCTTCTCATTAGCTGTCCAGTTTACCTGAGAGAGAAGGGACATAGCTTGAAAGGGTCATAGGGAAAATCCAGAAGAATTATTTTATTTTATGCTTGGGGAGATTTGCATAGCCAGTTATTATTGCATATATATATATATATATATATATATATATATATATATATTTACTTTTCAGAAGAGAGAAACGCTTGATGATAAAGGGAAGGGTATTAGTACCTCTTTATTAAAAACATGTTGGCTTTTATTCTGCAAATGAATGACATTCAGGGGGACATATCAACCTATGACTTATTGGCTGTAGGAATAGTGTTCCCAGTCAAATATAGTCTGAAGATGCCCTTTCTGGTAGGAAATGGAAGTAGTAAGACAGGGTATAAAAGGCTTACTCCTTCCCTGGTGGCTCAGAGGTTAAAGCATCTGACTCCAATGTGGGAGACCCCCAAGGGTCAGGAAGATCCCATGGAGAAGGAAATGGTAACCCACTCCAGTATTCTTGCCTGGAGAATATCATGGATGCAGAAGCCTGGTAGGCTACAATCCACGGGGTCACAAAGAGTTGGACACAACTGAGCGACTTCACTTTCACTTTCACTCCTCATCTATACACTCAAAACAATTTCCTCACAACCAATGAAACATAGTTAAGTTTTTCTCACAAAGTTAGAAAATAGTCATGTTTTTCTGACAGTTATTGTAAGGATAATTTTAGAATTGGAGCTTCAACTATTTAGTGAAGGAGACCAAACACATTAAAAAGGAGGTCAACTTCAGGACAGAAATGTTTAGATATGTGCCGGAATGGCTCATATTCCTACTCAACGTGCATGGCTTAACATGGGGCGGCAGCCAATAGACAGAGGCGGCAACACTTGATCAGATCAGATCAGTCACTCAGTCCTGTCAAGAATAGCATCAGGCCTCCTGTCCATTCTCACATCCATCAGTCAGTGATGCCATCCAGCCATCTTATCCTCTGTAGACCCCTTCTCCTCCTGACCACAATCCCTCCCAGCATCACAGTCTTTTCCAATGAGTCAACTCTTAGAGGTGGCCAAAGTACTAGAAGTTTAAGCTTTAGCATCATTCCTTCCAAAAGAAACCCAGGGCTGATCTCACTCTCCACACTGGTTGAACTCATTGCAGTCAAGGGACTCTCAAGAGTCTTCTCAACAACCCACAGTTCAAAAACTTGAGGACAGTCTTCTTTACAGTCAATCTCTCACATCCATACATGACCACTGGAAAAACCATAGCCTTGACTAGATGGACCTTTGTTGACAAAGTAATGTCTCTGCTTTTCAATATGCTGTCTAGGTTGGTCATAACTTTCCTTCCAAGGAGTAAGCGTCTTTTAATTTCATGGCTGCAGTCACCATCTGCAGTGATTTTGGAGCCCAGAAAAATAAAGTCTGACACTGTTTCCACTGTTTCCCCATCTATTTCCCATGAATTGATGGGACCGGATGCCATGATGTTAGTTTTCTGAATGTTGAGCTTTAAGCCAACTTTTTCACTCTCCTCTTTCACTTTCATCAAGAGGATTTTTAGTTCCTCTTCACTTTCTGCCATAAGGGTGGTGTCATCTGCATGTCTGAGGTTATCGATATTTCTCCCAGCAATCTTGATTCCAGCTTGTGTTTCTTTCAGCCCAGCGTTTCTCATGATGTACTCTGCATATAAGTTAAATAAGCAGGGTGACAATATACAGCCTTGATGTACTCCTTTTTATATTTGGAACCAGTCTGTTGTTCCATGTCCATTTCTAACTGTTGCTCCCTGACCTGCATGCAGGTATTCCCATCTCTTTCAGAATTTTTCACAGTTTATTGTGATCCACACAGTCAAAGGCTGTGACATAGTCAATAAAGCAGAAATATATAGTTTTCTGGAACTCTCTTGCTTTTTCCATGATCCAGTGGATGTTGGCAATTTGATCTCTGGTTCCTATACCTTTTCCAAAACCAGCTTGAACATCAGGAAGTTCATGGTTCATGTATTGCTGAAGCCTGGCTTGGAGAATTTTGAGCATTACTTTACTAGCATGTGAGATGAGTGCAATTGTGTGGTAGTTTCAGCATTATTTGGTATTTCCTTACTTTGGGATTGGAATGAAAACTGACCTTTTCCAGTCCTGTGGCCACTGCTGAGTTTTCCAAGTTTGCTGGCATATTGAATGCAGCACTTTCACAGCTTCATCTTCCAGGATTTGGAATAGCTCAACTGGAATTCCATCACCTCCACTGGCTTTGTTCGTAGTGATGCTTTCTAGGGCCCACTTGACTTCACATTCACACGTCTGGCTCTAGGTCAGTGATCACACCATCATGATTATCTGGGTCGTGAAGATCTTTTTTGTACAGTTCTTCTGTGTATTCTTGCCATCTCTTCTTAATATCTTCTTCTTCTGTTAGGTCCATACCATTTCTGTCCTTTATCAAGCCCATCTTTGCATGAAATGTTCCCTTGGTATCTCTACTTTTCTTGAAGTGATCTCTAGTCTTTCCCATTCTTTTGTTTTCCTCTATACTGTGCATTGATCACTGAGGAAGGCTTTCTTATCTCTTCTTGCTATTCTTTGGAACTCTGCATTCAGATACTTATATCTTTCCTTTTCTCCTTTGCTTTTCACTTCTCTTCTTTTCACAGGTATTTCTAGGGCTTCCCCAGACAGCCATCTTGCTTTTTTGCATTTCTTTTCCATGGGGATGGTCTTAATCCCTGTCTCCTGTACAATGTCATGAACTTCAGTCCATAGTTCATCAGGAACTCTATTTATCAGATCTAGTCCCTTAAATCTATTTATCACTTCCACTGTATAATCACAAGGAATTTGATTTAGGTCATACCTGAATGGTCTACTGGTTTTCCCTACTTTATTAAATTTAAGTCTGAATTTGGTAATAAGGAGTTCATGATCTCAGCCACAGTCAGCTCCTGGTCTTGTTCTTGTTGACTGCATAGAGATTCTCCATCTTTGGCTGAAAAGAATATAATCAATCTGATTTTGGTGTTGACCATATGGTGATGTCCATGTGTAGAGTCTTCTCTTGTGTTGTTGGAAGAGGGTGTTTGCTATGACCAGTGCATTCTCTTGGCAAAACTCTATTAGCCTTTGCCCTGCTTCATTCCATATTCCAAGGCCAAATTTGCCTGTTAGTCCAGGTATTTCTTGACTTCCTACTTTTGCATTCCAGTCCCCTATAATGAAAAGGACATCTTTTTTCGGTGTTAGTTCTAAAAGGTCTTGGAGGTCTTCATAGAACCATTCAACTTCAGCTTCTTCAGCATTACTGGTTGGGGCATAGACTTGGATTACTGTGCTATTGAATGGTTTGCCTTGGAAATGAACAGAGATCATTCTGTCGTTTTTGAGATTGCATCCAAGTACTGCATTTCAGACTCTTTTGTTGACCATGATGGCTACTCCATTTCTTCTGAGGGATTCCTGCCCACAGTAGTAGATATAATGGTCATCTGAGTTAAATTCACCCTTTCCAGTCCATTTTAGTTAGCTGATTCCTTGAATGTCAGCATTCACTCTTGCCATCTCTTGTTTGACCACTTCCAATTTGCCTTGATTCATGGACCTGACATTCCAGGTTCCTATGCAATATTGCTCTTTACAGCATCGGCCCTTGCTTCTATCACCAGTCACATCCACAGCTAGGTATTGTTTTTGCTTTGGCTCCATCCCTTCATTCTTTCTGGAGTTATTTCTCCACTGATCTCCAGTAGCATATTGGGCACCTACTGACCTGGGGAGTTCCTCTTCAGTATCCTATCATTTTGCCTTTTCATATTGTTCATGGGGTTCTCAAGGCAAGAATACTGAAGTGATTTGCCATTCCCTTCTCCAGTGGACCACATTCTGTCAGATCTCTCCACCATGACCCGCCCGTCTTGGGTTGCCCCACAGGCATGGCTTAGTTTCATTGAGTTAGACAAGGCTGTGGTCTTAGTGTGATTAGATTGACTAGTTTTCTGTGAGTATGGTTTCAATGTGTCTGCCCTCTGATGCCCTCTTTGCAACACCTACCATCTCACTTGGGTTTCTCTTACCTTGGGCGTGGGGTATCTCCTCACGGCTGCTTCAGCAAAGCGCAGCCACTGCTCCTTACTTTGGATGAGGGATATCTCCTCACTGCCGCCCTTCCTGACCTTCAACGTGGGATAGCTCCTCTAGGCCCTCCTGCGCCCGCGCAGCCACCACTCCTTGGACATGTGGTTGGTCCTCCTGGCCGCCACCCCTGGCCTCGGCTGTGGGGTAGCTTCTCCCAGCCACTGCCCCTGACCTCGGACTTGGGTAGCTCTTCTCGGCCATTCCTGCGCCGTCGCAGCCTGGCACTCTAGGCCATTGCCCCTTACCTTGGATGTGGGGTAACTCCTCTTGGCCACCGCCCTTCAGGCATGGGGTTCTCCTGGCTTCTGCCCTTGACCTTGGACATAGGGTAGCTCTTCTTGGCCGCACTTAGTGCGCCGGTCGCAGCATAATCCAGGATACCAGAGATATTTCTATTATTGATTTCATCATTATGAATTGGAGACTGAGCAATAGACTAAGCATTATACAATCTTTCTTTGTGTTAATACTTTTTAATCGGAATACTACCTTGACTCTTGTTCTCTTTATTTACTTGTTTAGTGTGAACATAAATACCCTTTTTAACCTTTTGTGTCTTTTTATGTTAGATGTGTCTTTGTATAAAGTATAGGTTTGTATTCTTCAGTTACAGATTTGTATTCAATTAATCTATTAATAAAATATTTTTAATCCATGAGTCATGACTGTATTATGCATAATATAGTGACTGTTCTGTTCTCTTTCAAACTATATCTAAAGTTTTTTTTTTTCCCCCTATGTAATCTTTCTCTCTTATACTAATGTTGCTATTTATGAAGATTTTATTTTTTGTTAATGGCCATTATATTCTTACTATCTTTAAATTCTTTCATTTAAGGTGTTTTCATTTAGTTTCTTACTGTAAGAATTACTGAAAATAGCTACAAATCTTTTCTTTTCCTTTCCCCAATTATCTAAATTAATCTATATCCTTATACTCCCAATAAAAATATATGGCAATCAACCAGCTTATTCTACTTGCCATTAACTTTCCTTCTTCTCACCATGATTTTGATAGTTGCAATATATAATTAGAACCCAAATTATTTAAATATTCATTCATCCTTATTCCCATCATTCCTTCTCAGTGATGTAGTTAAGTATATTTAATGCTCACAAGCATTTCAATATTTCCTTAATAGTCTGAAGCTCGTTCCTCAGGTGATTATTCAGGAAGAGTGCATTATGTACAGTATGCCCTTAATATTGCTGGTTCAAAACTATTTGCAGTCTTTGTATTCCTCATGTTCTTTGAGTTTTCTAAATTACTTTTGGAAGGTCTGGCTTAAAGCACTGTAGTCAACAATTCTGATGCTAATTTTAAAATTTTTATTTTATATTAGTCTATCATTGATTTACAATATTAGTTTCAAGTGTAGAGCAAAGTGATTCAGTTATACATATATCTGTTCCTTTTTTAAGTTCTTTTCCCTTATTGTCTATTACAAAATATTGAGCTGAGTTCACTGGGATATACAGTAAATCCTTATTGGTTATCTATTTTAAGTAGTGTGTATATGTCAACCCAAACTCCCAATTTATTTCCCCCACCTTTCTCTTTGGGTGACTGTAAGTTTGTTTTCTAAGTCTTAATCTGTTTCTGTTTTTGTAAATAAGTTCATTTGTACCATTTTTTTAGATTTCACATGTAAGCAATATCATATGATATTTGTCTTTCTCTGCCTGACTTCACTTAGTATGATAATCTCTAGGTCGATCCATGTTGCTGCAAATGGCATTATTTATGGGTGCACTTTTAGGTTGTTTCCATGCCTTGATTATTGTAAACAGTGCTGCTTTTTAAAACTCAATTTTCCTTGGTATTTTTACCTGTATCCCCAATTTTTTTTTAATATGTGATCTTTTGCTAAAATATATCTTTATATTGATCATGTGGGGTGATTTTTCTAAGGTACTTTCAACTTTCAAATATTCTTTAATTTCAGAAAAATATTGATTATAGTTTTTCATATATTTATAGTGTTCCACTGTGATTTTATTCTTCTAGCCCTCCTTTTTTATATCTGTATTTCCTTTGTTTTCAGAAAGTTTATCACTTTCTCTCAAATGATGAAAACTATCTTTCTTAATATATATTTGATTTGTCATTGCTTTTACTATTCTAAAATATAGAAAATATTTTCTATTTTCTAGTTCCCTTCCTGTACTTTAACTCCACCTGTCCACCTTTATTTTTCTTACATTTTTTCTCAATTTATAACTTTTTCCTATTTATGATTATTACCTGAGTCCTGTCAGCTCCAGAAATCAATCTGTTTCATTTATTTTTCTTTCATTTGTGTTGTTCTGCTGTAACTAATCTTTTCTATAATTACATTTAGGTTTGTTTTGAAATAATAAATTAGGAATTTTGTTGGCTTTGTAGCCAAATGTAGTTTTCTGCTATGTCATAATTTTATGTAATGTTTTTTTTGGATCACTATCTCTTTTTTTCTTACCATGTCTTAGTATGGATTTCAAGCACCCTCTTTCTCTTGTCATGCATTAATGAGATGAAGTTTCTTGTACTTGTATGGGCCACGGTAGCATTTTTAGCTTCATTGCCCTAGTACTTCTAATTTATTATAAAGTAATAAAAAAAAATATGCACTCCCACTGCATGCACATCTTTAGTAGTAAATTTTACCTGTACTTTTAGTCATTTCCTTCACTAGTATCTGAATTTTTTCTCTTTACTCCAAGTGTTTCTACTCCAATATATTTGTGTTCTGCTCTCAGCAGTTTAGTTTCAGTAAGGGTTACAATTTTCTTTCATGGAATATTTCCAAACCATGAGGTTTCAGGATACCCCAGCACCCTTTCTTTATATTCATTGGCAAATTGGAGACTTCCAAAGCTCTTTCCAGTTTTATCTCTTCTCATCACTGCCTTCAGAATGCTCCACCTTGAATGGAGCAGGCTCCTTTTGAGAGCGAGCATTTTTACTCATTGCTGTGTTTTCCAACTCCTGAGATTGACAAACGTCCTTTTATTTCCTCCCACAGAGCATCTTATTCCCATATAGCTGCTATTTCTCCGTGGGTCTTTCTGTTCTAAATGATTTGGTTCTACTAAGTCATATCCTGGGCTTTGATGTGATATCTTATTCCCTGGATTTGCTGTCTATGGGTTACTGTTTTTAGCTTTTTGCTGTGTGTGTGTGAATTTAGGCAGAATGAAAAATTATACTGCCACTACTGCCTCCACTGCTGCTACTATGTATGAAATGTCTTACCTGGTCAAAATATATAGGATTTTGAACTGTGAATTTAAGATTATTGTAACTTCATCTGCAAAATTCTGGAAAGCCTGGTTTGAGGGTCCATTTTTCTGTAAATGTGTATTACGTTCTGAAAGATAACCTTAGTTGCCTACCAACCGGGGATTAGGTTAATTTCTCAGTTTATATTTTCTTAGATGACTCAACTATTATACATTAAAACCAGAAGACTAGATAGAGACATAGTCAAGCCTGTTATAAGATACTCTACTCAGAGTCATACCTATTTTCCCAGTTGTTTTCCTTTGCCATCAGGTGAATTTTTTTCCTCCAATCTACCCATTCATTGAGTGCTTAGTTATGTCGGGTTTTTGAGTGTGGGGAAGTTCTGTTGATACTCTCTATACCTTGTATTGGCCCAAGGCTATGTCACCTATGCATAGGTGGCAGATTATTAAAATACAAGCCTCTTATTTAAGGAGATTGGCAAATACTTCTAGGGCTCTAGTAGGCTTAGCTTCAATGTACCATTTTGTTTTCCAGCTCTCTTTAGTTTTAATCCCTGGGAATTTTCCTTCCTTTCCTATGAGCTCAGCTGTATATTGATTTGGAAAGATGTTTATTAGATTTGATCCATCATTTCTGCATTTTTGAAATTGTTGAAAATCTGTGTCCAAATAGGTAGTTAATCATATTGCTGGAGAGAGAGGTCTTGATTCATAGTCATACCAAACTAATTTATACTCTCATTACTCTCATCTAGGCAATTATGAGATCCTTATTTCCTCCATTTCAGTCTCTAGTCTCTTTCACACTGCATTTCAATTCTACAAATCAATGCAGTAATCATGTTTTTCTAAAAATTTAATTAGATGCCTATTGCTTTAGTCTGATACTAAACTTACCTACTGTCTGGTCCTAATTTACCTTTGCTCTCTAGTCTCTACGTTTTCTTTGCAATCCAGTCAAACACAACTGCTTGCAGTTTCTAAGCTTTTGTTCCAGTGTTATTTCATTCATTCTCTATGTAGGCATTTCTGTGTTTCTAAATCCCTCTGAGAATGCCAATGTGATATGATCAATCAGCACTATTGGAGTGAAACATACATGAGTTCATTTTTCTATTTCTGCTGCTTCCTAGCTGTGTGGTGTCAACCTGCAATTTTGGGGTAAAAAATCTGTGGAATATGGAAAACATTTATCTAGATATATGAAAGAATTTCTGGGAAAGTAAAATGATAAAATATTCTAAACATATTTTGTAAACTGAAAATTGCTATAAAGTTAAAAGTTTGATTTTTGTTTGACCTTATTCATTCTGTAAGGCCAAGTTCAACTGTTACATCCTTCCTGAAACCTTCCCCTGAGTCCTCTCTACTATAGTTTGCACTTTTCCAGTATTTAACATATGTTACTTTGTATTGTCATTGTCCCTAACTCTTCTATTCCAAGTTAGAATGTGCTTGTTCAAGGACAGGGACCATGTCTGATTCCCCTCGCCCAATTCCTTAAATACTGCAGGTGTATAATAAATATTATTTGAAATTTCAAGTACTCAAAGAAATCAATTTAGAATAGGTATAAATGTGTCAGAAAATGGACTTTATTTTATTATTATTTTTTTGTATTTGGAAATAAATTTTTATTTTTATTTTTTAAATTTTATTTTATTTTTAAACTTTACAATATTGTATTGGTTCTGCCATATATCAAAATGAATCCGCCACAGGTATACACATGTTCCCCATCCTGAACCCTCCTCCCTCCTCCCTCTCCACACCATCCCTCTGGGTCGTCCCAGTGCACCAGCCCCAAGCATCCAGTATCGTGCATCGAACCTGGACTGGCGACTCATTTCATATATGATATTGTACATATTTCAATGCCATTCTCCCAAATCATCTCACCCTGTCCCTCTCCCACAGAGTCCAAAAGACTGTTCTATACATCTGTGTCTCTTTTGCTGTCTCATATACAGGGTTATTGTTACCATCTTTCTAGATTCCATATATATGTGTTAGTATACTGTATTTATGTTTTTCCTTCTGGCTTACTTCACTCTGTATAATAGGCTCCAGTTTCATCCACCTCATTAGAACTGATTCAAATGTATTCTTTTTAATGGCTGAGTAATACTCCATTATGTATATGTACCACAGCTTTCTTACCCATTCATCTGCTGATGGACATCTAGGTTGCTTCCTTGTCCTGGCTATTATAAACAGTGCTGCGATGAACATTGGGGTATACGTGTCTCTTTCAATTCTGGTTTCCTCAGTGTGTATGCCCAGCAGTGGGATTGCTGGATCATAAGGCAGTTCTATTTCCAGTTTTTTAAGGAATCTCCACACTGTTCTCCATAGTGGCTGTACTAGTTTGCATTCCCACCAACAGTGTAAGAGGGTTCCCTTTTCTCCGCATCCTCTCCAGCATTTATTACTTGTAGACTTTTGGATCACAGCCATTCTGACTGGCCTGAAATGGTACCTCATAGTGGTTTTGATTTGCATTTCTCTGATAATGAGTGATGTTCAGCATCTTTTCATGTGTTTGTTAGCCACCTGTATGTCTTCTTTGGAGAAATGTCTATTTAGTTCTTTGGCTCATTTTTGGATTGGGTCATTTATTTTTCTGGAATTGAGCTGTAGGAGTTGCTTGTATATTTTTGAGATTAGTTGTTTGTCAGTTGCTTCATTTGCTATTATTTTCTCCCATTCTTAAGGCTGTCTTTTCACCTTGCTTATAGTTTCCTTTGTTGTGCAGAAGCTTTTAAGTTTAATTAGGTCCCATTTGTTTATTTTTGCTTTTATTTCCAATATTCTTGGAGGTGGGTCTCATTTTTATACTAAAATGATTTATGGGTATTGACTTCTTTCTTTAAAATCTACTTTTTAAAACTAGCATTAATACTTGTCACAAGGTTTCCTCCAGGCCCTTTGGTACAGCAGATATGGTACACTGATTTATTCAGTATCTATTTTAACTCTTTGAAGAAGGCAATGGCAGCCCACTCCAGTACTCTTGCCTGGAAAATCCCATGGACAGAGGAGCCTGGTAGGCTGCAGTCCATGGGGTCGCTAAGAGTTAGACATGACCGAGAGACTTCACTTTCACTTTTCACTTTCATGCATTGGAGAAGGAAATGGCAACCCACTCCAGTGTTCTTGCCTGGAGAATTTATGGCAAGATAAAGTTTACATTATATCCCATAGGTTAAAATGTCTGGGCATCCTAATTTCAGCATATTAAGAATTGAGTTTTCTTCCTGTTTTAAGTTGCATGAACCAGTTTTCCAAAAACCAGTTGTATCAGTTATCTAGAATGGCCTCAACTAGGCAGCGTGAGAACTGATATATAAAAATCTTTATTTCACTTAGGCTTTTATTACCTTTCATAATCTTGAGTATTCTAATATTAATGTAATAAAAGCATCCAGGAGAAGGCCAGGAGAAAAGTTTTAGAAATATTAAAAATGACCACTATATAATAGAGATAGAAATAGGAAGTAAAAAATAAAGAATTTGATCATCACTATTTGATTATGGCTAGCCTATCCTGTGAGCTTCCACTTTTTTCACAAAGCAGTTCTTATAAATGTTGAGGAGTTTGCTGCAACAGGAAGAGTATCTAAAGTTACTTGTCTACCAATTGGGTCACTTATGTCAACAATAAAAAGGGTGGTGATCAGAATGTCAGTCTGGGCACAATGTTTTCTGAACATCTGATGCTTTGCACATGCAACTTCATGCTCAATTAGTCTTGCAACACTGTATATAAGATCCTGCCACAGATTGTACTCAGCTGCTTAAATAGCTCTTTTGAAAACTATTTCCACTTATCTTCATGTAAGACTTCACTTTCTTCCACACCAAGAGGTATTCTTTGACATTGAAACATGTAAAATATCATGTAAGAAACGAGTTGCCAGTCCAGGTTCGATGCACGGTACTGGATGCTTGGGGCTAGTGCACTGGGACGACCCAGAGGGATGGTATGGGGAGGGAGGAGGGAGGAGGGTTCAGGATGGGGAACACATGTATACCTGTGGCGGATTCATTTTGATATTTGGCAAAACTAATACAATTATGTAAAGTTTAAAAATAAAATAAAATTTAAAAAAAAAAAAAAAATTTCTCTTGGCAAAATTGCCAGTAGTTTTACAGGACAAGGGGAGTATGCATCAATTTTCTCTGAAGGGAGGACCAAACAATGCAAGTATGCAGGTTAGGCAGAACAGAACTTAATGAGTTAAATTCTTTTTCAAAAGAGCTTACTTTTTTTGCTTCTACAAGAGTCTTAATAATCACTGGCAAATAAACTCATTCAAAATCCTTGACAAAAATTGCCAAAATAGCTTAAAATGGATTGATGAAATGTTTGAAAGCCTTTTATTTGCGTTCTGCAAATTAGGAACACTTCTGTTAGCAAACCTTCCAAAGCAGGAATTTTTCATTTTGAGTGACAGGATAAGTACAACAGCCATTAGCCTCATTCTGTGTATAGTCACAGAGAGATGCCTTTTGATAAACAAAGCTACTGTATGGCTTACAGATTACTTTATCTTTGATCCTTGCCTTTAGCCCTGATGGAGCTTTGCTCTGATATGGTCAAGCTAGCTCACAAAGGAAAAAGCTATTATTACACGCTATGGTTTTCCTACCTCCTAGACACATTCAGTCGGAGAAGGCAATGGCACCCCACTCCAGTACACTTGCCTGGAAAATCCATGGACAGAGGAGCCTGGTAGGCTGCAGTCCATGGGGTAGCTAAGAGTCGGACACACTGAGTGACTTCACTTTCACTTTTTACTTTCATGCATTGGAGAAGAAATGGCAGTTCACTCCAGTGTTCTTGCCTGGAGAATCCCAGGGATGGGGAAGCCTGGTGGGCTGCCATCTATGGGGTCGCGCAGGGACACTACTGAAGCGACTTAGCAGCAGCAGCAGCAGACACATTCATGTGTAACATTCCATGCTACTCCCAGGGAGCTCACTACATAGGAATCGGTCTGCCAGACCTGTATCAAAAAATCCAGCTTTTATCTCTATGATTTTAGGCAGGTAACATATGAACTTTGAGCTTCAATTTTCCCCCACTATAAACTGGGAATAATAAAAGCACCCATGCCACTGGATCGTTTCGTAGATTAAATGAGGATAAACGTCTATAAAGCACCTAGCACACTGAATGGCATTGTGTGCTTAGTCATTCAGTCATGTCCAACTCTTTGTGACCCCGTGGGCTGTAGCCCGCCAGGCTCCTCTGTCCATGTCATGCCCTCCTCCAGGGGATCTTCCCAATCCAGGGATCAAACGAAGGTCTCCTGTATTGCAGGTGGATTCTTTACCAGCTGAGCTACCAGGGAAGCCCAAATTGCATTGTAGTAAAAGCTAATGTTAATTTTCTTTTTCTCTTCCTCTGTTCCACAGGCATGACATTTAGTGTGTGATATACGTTTCCCTACAAGACTTTGGGGCTGTTAGTTGATGATATTTGTTAGATGATGTAAATTTGTAAAATGAAGTATCTTTAATCATAATCAAGTGGTTGATATGAACCCTTGAGCAAAGGCTCATAATTATCAGAAAGATGTGTCAAACTTCAGTATATGAGGTGGGATTTTCTAAGAATGTCTTTACTTTCACCTGTTTTTAAATGAAGACAAAGACTCTCCATGAATCTATCAACTGTTGTGGCACCAAATATTTCTCAATTCTAAAATTCATTTAATGACCATAAAATTCTAACAAGGAGTGTGTTCAGGGAGCATTTTCACTTAAATTACTTGTTTGTTCACTTTTTCAAGTATTTCTAGCTCAGGTGCTAAGAAATATTTGTTACTAAAGACTGTCCAAAGTTTAAAATCACCTCAGTAGATGTTGCAAATTATACATTCAATTGTAATAAAGATATTTGATTATAAAATACTTCACTGAAACACATTTTTATGGATTTTAAACTAATAAAGTTGGAAAGTCTCATCATTCCCCGAAATCCATAGAGGAGGGAAACATTTCTTCAAAGACAAAATAGTTCTTACAAGTTTTAAAACCTAACAACTTGACTGTATCAGAGTGACTTGACCAGATGAAGTAGTCAAGAGGAAAAAAATTCCAGGACTGGGAAATTAAAAGGATTGTGTTCTAAGCCCATGGTAGTAAACTTGTATGCCCACAGGGGTCAGTAAAATAATGTAAACAAGTGAACTGGGCCAAATGCAGGGCCTCAATAAACAGTTGAACTAACAGTATAACTAATTGGCAGTTACTTGGCTCCAACCGATTGTTGCATGATGGGAATTTGAGTCCAGTATTTCCACATGATCCAATTTAAGAAAATCTGAACATCCAGATTTTTATATAAATTTTCCAATTTTAACACATTTTCAAACAAGTCAAATCTTATAACTTTATGTGGAACCAAAAAATAAAACATCTTCTTGGTTGGCCACTGTGGGACTATAGCCCTTATCTTGTTTAATCATCACTTAGGTGTGTAATCCTAGATAAGACGTCTAAATACTTTGTGCCCCAGTTTGCTTATTTTTGATATGTGGTAGATTGGGAACAGGCAAACTACTGTCTGTTTTGTGAATAAAGTTTTGTTGGAACACAGCCACATTCATTTGTTTGTATGTTGTCTATGGCCACCTGATGTGATGACAGATTTGAGTAGTTGTGAAGGACATGTCAAATAAAGCCCAAAATATTTAATATCTAGCCCCTTATGGAAAAAAAATTGCTGTCCCCTGGGGTAGATCATTAGTTCTTGATGTATTTAAAATGTTGCTGGAAGAGAAAGTAGCAAGTTCTAAACAGGTACACACATGTGACTATTCCTCAAAAAAATTATGAAAATTGTATATTGTATTATTGGCTTCAGTCATTTGACCCTTCCTGTTTCCACCCTCTTTACCACTCTTTGCTCCTTGCCCCTGGATTCAAGCATATGACTTGCTTTGGCTAATTGAATATTAGCACATATGACACAGAGGCTCAAAATAGGCACATGAGTTGGTGCCCACATTTTTCTATCATTATTACCAGGAGAACTGCCAGAGCTGGACTTTTAAAACAAATTTTTTAGGCAAATTTTTTTCTGTAAAGGGACAGATAATAAGTATTTTGGGTTTTACAGACCATAAAATCCTGTGGCAACTACCTCACACTACTTTTGTAGTGAAAAAGCAACTATATACAGTATGTAAACAAATGGGCAGGTCTGTGAGCCAATAAAGTTTTAGTTATAAAACAGGTGGTAGGCAGCATTTAGCCTACTAACCTCTATACTGGAGGAAAAGACACATGTGGAGCATCACTAAATCACCCTGTCTACCCCAGTTGAAACAGCTAACCACAGATGTGTAAGCAAATCCAGACAAGATAAGCAGAATGACTAGTGCAATCTCAGATACATGAACAATACAGTACTTATTGTTTGCCAGTGGAATCTTGAGGTTGCTTGCTGGACAGCAAAAACTAACTGATTATGAAACCAAGTCCTTCTAAAACTGAGTTTCCCTGAAGAGTTTAAGATTTACCTTTCTATCTAAAGTTTTATTCACCTTCTTGTCTTGTTCCTATTCCCCTTAGAATTGAGGATTATCAGAAGGAGGGGTTGAAACTGAGCAGGACCCTGTAGGGCCTTCCCAGGTACACAAGCCCTTTTGTGTTTCCCATTTATTGCTTAAAAAAAAAAAAATAGTCTTCTAGACTTTTTGAAAGTGGCAAAGAGCAGACTCAAGTGTTACCAATTAGAGAGGTGATTAATGCAGAAACAAAGGAAAGGCAATTAAGCAAGAAAAGTAACGGTAGCTTAAACAATACTTTGGTGATAAAACAGAATGACAGGACTTCTAGTTCCTCCTGAAAGGATATACACGACAATCTAATGCATATATTTGAGTTGTTCTGTGGGAAGTAAGAACCCTACCCAGGTAGAGGATAGTGACTATATACCGGGCATAAGCATGTTGATCCCAGACTGATTGAAACCAGAAAGTTGACTAAGATTCCTGAAATATCACTTTGAACACCAACCAATCAGGAAATGGCCCACAAGCTGATCATGTACCCTGCAACCCTCACTCCTAGTGTTGCCTTTAAAAACCTTTCCTTTGAAGCCATCAGGGAGTCCAGGTTAAGTATCAGCTGCCCATTCTCCGTGCCCTGCAATAAATGCTGTATTTTCCTTCACCACAACCCAGTATCAATAGACTGGCTTTGCTGAGTATCAGGTGAGTGAACCTGAGTTCAGTTTGGTAACAATTTTATTAAATAGCCGTCTAAAGGAGAAACTCCTGTGTAAGGGATTTGACAAAACTCAGAAATACATGTACACACATATACAGTGGAACTAAATAGTATTTACAGATACCATATGTCTACACTAGTAAGAGTAATTGAAATTTAGATTGCTTACTATTCTGGATGAAGCACTATGCCAAGCTCTATACATAATTACTAATTCTCAAAACTGCCTTGTAATATAGATTTTAAAAATAATCTGCATTTTCACATGAGGAAATTGATGCTTATCAAGTAAATCTTGGCCAAGGGTGTAGATACATTAAGTATCAGAGCAAAATCTACCTCCAAATTTCTTAAAGTCCAAATGACTGGACATACTATGGGTATCTGAAAAATCAGATACTATTTCGCAGTTCAGTGTTAATCTCTGTATTTCCTTCCAGTATATTATTTTTAAAGTATCTTTTAAGTAGATGAAGTATTTGTAAACATATTGATGGGGAAAATCCTATTAAGACAAAATGTCCATTAAAACATTTCCTACCTTCCAGGATGAATCTTAGGCATAATTGAAAACTGAATAGATTTTCATTGAGTCCAGAATCCTGTCATCAATTGATCTTTTGATAAATCTGTGCCAAAATCTGATTTTTAACTTCTACTGTACAATGGTAGGTCAGTTTCAATTCACATAGTTCAGTATACTTTCTCTGTTATGTTTTAAAAATATATGGTAATGATGCTATTTATATATCCAAAATTTGTATACTTATATTCTTCCAAATAAGCATACAAAAATATATCAGCTATCTCCCAGTTAGTCAGGTCACCCTGGTCTTATGAAACAAAACAAAACAAACAAAAAACACTGCTACAATTATCAAGAAGAACAAACACATTAAAAAGTAAGTAAAAACAGCTCTTGATTAGAGCAAAATTTAAATAGTAAAAATAACTGAGTCTAAAAATATAGAAAATAAGGTATTGAAGCCATCTTTATAATTATTGATCTGTCTTCTGAACCTGAGTTCAGTTTCCGATGTGTCACTATTTTTAAATACACATATATTTTCATGTGTCCACAAGGGATTTTACTAGATTCTAATTTGACTCTACAATTTAGTTGTTTAACCTTGAACAAATCATTTAACTTCTCTGAGTCTGAATCTCCTAATATATAAAATTAGAAATGAATAACTACTTTAGATTTTGATATGAAAATTAAAATGCTGAGGGATGCCAAGTGTTGGCACATAAAAATTGCTCACTAGTTGTTTTGAACAACAGAATCAGATTCAACAATGGTAGTCAGTTTAGCTGTTTACATGGTGTTAAAAAGTACTTTAAGTGAAACAAATATGTGATTTAGTAAATAATGCATTTGAATATATTACCTTGGACAGAGGGTGTGAGGCATCAAAGTAGCCATCTGTCTGTTTACACAGGGCATTGATGCCAATTGTATACTCAAACATATTTTGGTGTGAATAAAAGTGTTTTTAGAGATAAATGAAAGCTTATGATTGACTCATTTAACTTGTCTCCTGAACAGTAAATTATATGCTATCTGGTTAAAATGTCTAAGGAATAATTATAATGAAGTAATAATGATATGTAAAATGAATCATAATTTTAAGATACATAAAATACTTTAAATGAAATGGATTTTATATAATTAAGACAATAAACAAGTTATTATTTATCTAATGACCACATAATAGGGAGTCAGTGTATAGTGAGGTGGTCTGGAAAAAGTCCAAAAGATTTTGAGAATCAGCTATGAGTCTAGTTCACCACTTTCGAGCTGAGTGATTTTGGGCATTTTTAAATCCATAGCTTCCTGAATTTTATAAAATGAAAATCACTTCATTCTTTCATTTAACAAATATTGAGAACTGTATGGTGTATACTATAGAGAGAAGGTAGAAAACATGGACAAAACATATATAGATATAGAGATACATAAATATCAAATATCTATCATAATCTACTTAATTTCATACCTTCCTTGGCCTTCCTTGTGGCTCAGCCGGTAAAGAATCTGCCTGCAATGTGGGAGAACTAGGTTCAATCCTTGGGTTGGAAAGATCCCTGGAGAAGGGAAAGGCTACCCACTCCAGTATTCTGTCCTGGAGAATTCCATGGACTGTATAGTCTACAGGGTCGCAAAGAGTCGGACACAACTGAGTGACTTTCACTTTCCTTGTAAAGCTTTTTTCACACTGTCTGGCACTTATTTTGTTCAATAAATGGTTTCATTCTTATTACACCATCTGCTACAAATTGAAAGTTATTGAAAACCTCCAGGGGAAGTTCTGCGTAAATAGTTTGAAATGGTCTGTTTGCATTAAGTACATAACAAAGCATGCCCCAGTCGGTGGTGGGGAACTTTGAATCGTTTATTTTCAGCACACACAAATGAAAAGAGTTGTACTGAGTATATTCTGCTGCTGCTTATTTCCAGATGTCAAGCCCCAAAGCATCTGAATCTGTCACTTCATTACCACGTACTTTGGAAAGGAGCTTGAATATGGAACTATACCTACCAACCCTCTGATCTACAACCTCTTAATTGCTGCAGTACTTGATTCTTTAATGGAACGATAAGTAAACATAATGAAAATTCTAATAAGAGCAGAATGATAATTATTTCTTTAAAAATAACTAACTATACTGTAGTATCATTCTATTAGATTTTGTTCCTTCAAAAGTTTTCTATTTGAGAAACTGGGATATTTGTTCATTTATCCTTGATATCTGATTAGTATAACTGTTGCTGCTACTAAGTCGCTTCAGTAGTGTCTGACTCTGTGCGACCCCATAGACGGCAGCCCACCAGGCCCCGCTGTCCCTGGGATTCTGCAGGCAAGAACACTGGAGTGGGTTGCCATTTCCTTCTCCAATGCATGAAAGTGAAAAGTGAAAGTGAAGTCGCTGTCGTGTCCGAATTTTAGCGACCCCATGGACTGCAGCCTACCAGGCTCCTCTGTCCATGGGATTTTCCAGGCAAGAGTACTGGAGTGGGTTGCCACTGCCTTCACCAGTATAACTAGGCATATTATATATAATAAATATGTTATCTATTTATACTGATAAAATTGGATAAATTGAAGAAAGTGGGGAAAACCACTGGACCATTCAGATATGACCTAAATCAAATCCCTTACTGTTATACAGTGGAAGTGACAAATAGATTCAAGGGATTAGATCCTGATAGACAGAGTGCTTGAAGAACTATGGACGGAGGTTCGAGACATTGTACAGGAGGCAGTGATCAAGACCATCCCCAAGAAAAAGAAATGAAAAAAGGCAAAATGGTTGTTTGAGGAGTCCTTACAAATATCTGAGAAAAGAAAAGAAGAAAAAGGCAAAGGAGAAAAGGAAAGATATAACCATTTGAATGCAGAGTTCCAAAAATAGCATGGAGAGATAAGGACGCCTTCCTCAGTGATCAATGCAAAGAAATGGAAGAAAACAATAGAATGGGAAAGACTAGAAATCTCTTCAAGAAAATTAGAGATACCAAGGAACATTTCATGCAAAGATGGGCACAATAAAGAACAGAAATGATATGGACCTGACAGAAGCAGAAGATATTAAGAAAAGGGGGCAAGGATACACAGAAGAACTATACAAAATAGATCTTCATGGCACAGACAACCATGATGGTGTGATTGCTTACCTAGAGCCAGACATCCTGGAATGCACAGTCAAGTGGGCCTTAGGAAGCATCACTATGAACAAAGCTAGTGGAGGTGATGGAATTCCAATTGAGCTATTTCAAATCCTAAAAGATGATGCTGATGAAGTGCTGCACTCAATATACCAGCAAATTTGAAAAACTCAGCAGTTGCCATGGGACTGGAAGAGATCAGTTTTCATTCCAATCCCCAAAAAAAAGGCAATGCTAAAGAATGTTCAAACTACCTCACAATTGCACTCATTTCAAATGCTAACAAAGTAATGCTCAAAATCCTTAAAGCTAGGCTTCTACAGTATGTGAACTGAGAACTTCCAGATGTACAAACTGGATTTAGAAAAGGCAGAGGAACCAGAGATTAAATTGCCAACATTCGTTGGATCATTGAAAAAGCAAGAGAATTCTAGAAAAACATCTACTTCTGTTTCATTGATTACACTAAAGCCTTTAACTGTGTGGATCACAAAATACTCTGAAAAATTCTTCAGGAGATGGGAATTTCAGACCACCTTACCTGCCTCCTGAGAAACCTATATGCAGGCAAAGAAGCAACAGTTAGAACTGGACATGGAACAACAGACTGGTTCAAAATTGGGAAAGGAGTACGTCAAGGCTGTATATTGTTACCCTACTTATTTAACTTATATGCACAGTACATCACACAAAATGCTGGGCTGGGTGAAGCACAAGCTGGAATCAAGATTTTGAGGAGAAATATCAATAACCTCAGATATGCAGGTGACACCCCCCTTATGGCAGAAATCGAGGAATTAAAGAACCTCTTGATTAAGGTGAAAGAATACAGTGAAAAAGCTGGCTTTAAACTCAACATTCAAAAAACAAAGATCATGGCATCCAGTACTGCCGGAGTCCAGCTCCAGCAGCCAAGGAATCAACCTGAAGGGGTGAACGGTGTTGGCAGAAGACGATGTAGTCTCTGACTCATAGTAGGGCCTCTAACTCGAAGTATGGGACTACATGTTTATTTCAAGCTTCAGGTTCTCTTTTATACTTTGACAAAAGCATTAGGTCAGAGGTTTGACATTATTTTAGTTTCCCCCACCCAGATTTACTGTACTTAACTTGTGATTACATTGTAACTCATACTACATTCCTCAGTTTATTTCTTATCTTTCTAAATCCTGTTTGCCCCTAGCATATTAAGATCATTATCTCCTAAAAAGGCTTCTAGCTATTCTTAATTAATCCTAAACCCTAAACTCAGCAAACTTCTTTTGCCATAAACATTCCCCTCACAAACAGGTCTCAGATAATAATCCTTCCCATGGCCTCAAGCTTCGGCCTAGGTGCTCATCCTGGGACATTCTTTGTAAAGATCCTTGAACAAATGTCAATGATTATTTTATAGATCATTTTCTGGGCACAACTGTAGAAGGCTTTGTGCTTTCTCATGCTTCTCTCAAGCACCTTAACATTCTTTCCAGCCAACTCCATTGAAGAAAGGAAATAACAAGTCAGAATCACAAGGCCTAACTCCTTCATCCTTGGGCCCTGCCTGGGAGATGAGAGGGTTTGGGGCCGTGCCTCCATTTTGTCGGTAATGCCTAACATGGCTCCTGACACAGTACCATCACTTCATGGCAAATAGATGGAGAAACAGTGACAGACTTTATTTTTTTGGGTTCCAAAATCATTGCAGATGGTTACTGCAGCCATGAAATTAAAAGAGACTTGCTCCTTGGAAGAAAAGTTATGAGCAACCTAGACAGCATATTAAAAAGCAGAGACATTACTTTGCCGACAAAGGTCTGTCTAGTCAAAGCTATGGTTTTTCCAGTAGTCACGTATGGATGTGAGAGTTGGACCATAAAGAAAGCTGAGGGTCGAAGAACTGATGCTTTTGAACTGTGGTGTTGGAGAAGACTCTTGAGAGTCCCTTGGACTGCAAGGAGGTAGAACAAGTCCATCCTAAAGGAAATCAGTCCTGAATATTCATTGGAAGGACTGATGCTGAAGCTGAAACTTCAATATTTTGGCCACTGATGTGAAGAACTGACTAATTGGAATAGACCCTGATGCTGGGAAAGATTGAAGGCAGGGGGAGAAGCAACTTGATGGACTTGAGTTTGAGTAAGCTCTCGGAGTTGGTGATGGACAGGGAGGCCTGGTGTGCTGCAGTCCATGGGGTCACAATGAGTCAGACACAATTGAGCAACTGAACTGAACTGATCTATCCTGATGATATAATGGTAAGCAAATCAAATCCAATGTGTGGTTAATTGAGATCTGAAGAATAAATGTTCAGCATTTGACTTGAAGGAAGCAAAGTGGCAAAAGGAGATAGCAACTTGTGCAAAGGTACTGATGTTTACCATGGCTAGAGTATTAAGAGGGAGGAGGAAGACTAGTGAGACATGAAATATAGACGTAGGCAAGGACCAAACCATGCACAGCCCTGTATGGGGAGACACTGAAGGGTTTTAGGTGGGGCAGGTCATGATGAAACTCTCATGTCCTGCCTGTCTTCTATCAGAATGGTCTTACTTTTAAATATGCTAAGCCTTTTCATGGAACCATTTTTTTTTTTTTCCTCTGTTAACAATATTATCTCTGTCAACCACGAAATGGACATTTTCCCTTTTGTCCTCTAGTGTTCCTTTGCACAGTTGATTCTGAACCCTTCCTGACGTAAATTACTTTTGATGAGCATCTGTAGTTATTAAATCCTATGGTTACTGATAAACACTAACTTTCTTAGCTGTAAAAACTTACTGACTTTTTTCATTTATTTCCTTACCATGTACCAAGGCATTAAATGATGTACCCAAGATGCAAAAGGCTTTTTAGAAAAAGCACCCTCATGCCGAATTAAATCAGAATTAAGAAATGAGCACCTTAATATACAATTTTCCTTAATGCTGCCAAGTTCTTTTTAATCTTTTGCTTTTTAAAATTGACCATTTAATGTATATCTCTTTCTATTTTGGCAAAGAAATTATATAGTGATTTTTAGCATTTCTGCCTCTAGCCTTCCCTTCTAGTTCTTTTTTCTTCCTGAAGCTGTGAAGAATCCTCTCTTGTTTCCTGTGGCTTAGTGGTCACTTGTTTTCTGTGACTCTCTTTTCTATGTTGATCTTGGTACATATTTCCTCTGTGCCCCTTTAAACCATCTCATCTGCCCTTCCAACAACAGGAACCCTCCCCATTAGAATCAACTCAGATTTTTTCTATCCATTCTTTGCTGAGGTAACAGGTTTTTTTTTTTTATTATTATTATTTAATTTATTTAATTAGAGGCTAATTACTTTACAATATTGTATTGGTTTTGCCATGCATCAACATGAATCCGCCATGGGTGTACACGTGTTCCCAATCCTGAACCCCTCTCCCACTTCCCTCCCCAAACCATCCCTCTGGGTCATCCCAGTGCACCAGCCCTAAGCATCCTGTATCCTGCATCAAACCTGGACTGGTGATTCGTTTCTTATATGATATTATACATGTTTCAATGCCATTCTCCCAAATTATCCTCCCCCTCCCTCTCCCACAGAGTCCAAAAGACTGTTCTATACATCTGTGTCTCTTTTGCTGTCTCGCATACAGGGTTATCACTGCCGTCTTTCTAAATTCCACATATATGCGTTAGTATACTGTATTGGTGTTTTTTCTTTCTGGCTTACTTCACTCTGTATAATCAGCTCCAGTTTCATCCACCTCATTAGAATTGATTCAAATGTATTCTTTTTAATGGCTGAGGTAACAGTTTTTAAAGTTGAGTCAACAGGAAACTTATATATACCACATTTGCTGTGTTTCCCCCTGATAAATTTTCTTATTGTACATTATCTTCATTTTTAAGATCATTTCTTTAGATGCCTTTGATTTGTTCAAATTTAATTTGATGTTTTCTTTATATAGTTTTGTTAACATATAGTAAATGAAATATGTGGTAGCTTGATGGGGAATAAAAATTGGGAAAGAGGTTGGTATGAATATACATGAAGAAGGAAGGAGAGATCCACCGACAGTAGTATATTCAATGATTTAAAGGTTGTAATGGCAGAAAGAATACCTACTTTAATTCTAAAGTAGTAGGATTGGATTGGCAGAGGAAGGAATTTTCATAAATCCCCTTTTTGTATTATTCTTCTGGAGTCTTTCCCTTCAATAAGACTCATTCTGTTTCCCTTTATCTTATTCCCTTAAATGTCTACTGGGTTACTGAATATAGGATGCTCTAACAACTGAGGTAGTAATGCCTGATAATAATGTAATAGATTGAACAAGTCCCTGATAACCTGTTCACTTCAAGCAGTTTCTTCAATGTGTTAGCTTATAAGGAATGAGTAAAGGGAAAAAAATTTACATTTGGTGGCAGAAGTAGTAGATAAATGATATTTATGGACAAAACAATCTTTTAGGTGCCTTACAATTTCTAGCATGTGTCATGAACATGCATAAGTAGCAAGCTGGATTGGCTGTATTCTTTGTCCATATGAAAAAGGAAAAGAATAAGTTGGACTTACTTGCACAAATAGGATGGTAGAGATGAAAATCACCTTGAAGGAAGAAAGAGTATAAAAATCTTGCAAAATAAGAAGTAGAGAAGAATAGCTAGTAACTCAAGAAATCAGTAAATCTTCACCCAGCCTAGTTATTTTCTAGCGTTCAGCCAAGAGGCAGAGCATTAATATTTACAGTGGAATTTAGAAAGATGGTAATGATAACCCTGCCAGAAAGAAAAACACCAATACAGTATACTTACACATATATATGGAATTTAGAAAGATGGTAATGATAACCCTGTATGCGAGACAGCAAAAGAGATACAGATGTATAGAACAGTCTTTTGGATTCTGTGGGAGAAGTGGGGGGGATGATTTGGGAGAATGGCATTGAAACATGTATAATATCATGTAAGAAATGAATCGCCAGTACAGGTTTGATGCAGGATACAGGATGGATGCTGGTGCACTGGGATGACCCAGAAGGATGGTATGGGGAGGGAGGTGGGAGAGGGGTTCAGGATTGAGAACACCTGTACACCCGTGGTGGATTCATGTTGATGTATGGCAAAACCAATACAATATTGTAAAGTAATTAGCCTCTAATTAAAATAAATAAATTAAAAATAAATAAATAAGTAAAAATAAAAGATAAAAAAAGATTTACAGTGGAAAACAATCAATTCTTTTCAGTGAAAATGAATTTCTACTTCTTCAATCCAAACAATAATTTTCCTGTATATGTTTAAATTTAAATCTCCCAATGTTTACATTAAATGCATATTTTGAAAGTATATAGTTAATGCATATTTTAATTTTGTTTTATCTTGAAATGTACTCAGGCTCTAGAAACTGAATAGTAGATCAACATCAGAAAGAACTAGTTCTCAAAGTATGGTCTGGAAGTGTGACTTTATAATTAGGGGAACATACTATTTTGTACTCAAAAGTTATATTAGGCAAAAAGTTATATTAGGCAAAAATTATATTAGGCAAAATGAAAAAGCATAAAAGAAACCAAGGAATTCTGATTTATAACTCCTATCTTCCTCAAGTTAATTCACAAATAAAGAGAAAAAATTAAAGTATTTCTTAGGTTTTAATAATCTGGTAAGTGAACCCCAGGATAACTTGGCAAACTTGCCTTGTCGATACATTGAGATAGAAATTTAAAAGTACATTGTAGAACATTCTGTTCTAAATGCAATGAGGCATTGTGAGTCAAATGGGATCTAGTTCTGTCTCTTCTGCTTCTTCATAAGGGGTGATAGAAAAAATGTCCCTGGGGGAGTAAAGCAAAATTGCTGCAGGGAGGTGTTAGAATTATTTTAACTTAAAGCTATGGCCAAGTTGTAGAAAAAATTTCTTCACCTGTCATCTGTTGCCTGTCCTATGTCACCTGTCACATGTCACCTGTTGTCCATCTATGTCACATATTGTCTGATGCTTTGTCGAACACCTGTCACCTGATGTCTATGTATCTTTTCTCATTTATCTGTCTATCAAGATATTCCTTGTCACCATTAAGCAGATCTCTGAGAATATCAGCATTGACATGTGCTGGGGACTCTGCCCTTCCTCCTACTGAGCCAAACAGCCTCTTTATCTCTAGACTTTTTCTAAAGTCTACCTGTTTAGACATCTGGTAGTCCCAACTCCATGTTCACTTATGGTAACCTTACTGTGGAGCTTTGTACCTGCCTTTCTAGACCCATAATGTCCCCTATTCCTAATACTTCAAAAGGTCCGGTATCATTTGAAACAGGGATTCAGCATTTTGGTCTTTCAAAGGGCAAAAATTTTCTTTAAAAAATGACAAGTGCCCACACCTTGCAGGGTGATCAGCACATAAATTTGTTCTCATTACTTCACTTGGCAAGCTTTCAACATTTTAAAAGACAAAAATTAAAATTAACTTTGAAGGTTTTTGTAAACATCTGCTCCTGAACTAATGCTGAAAGGGAATTAAATAACTACAAGTATCTAAAGATTAATATTGAGAAAGTTTGGCAATATTTTAAAGAACTATTAAATCAAGACTCCTACAGTGTAGATCTATAGAAATATGTGACAGGATTTGAGACAGCTTAGCAGGGACTAATATATTAAACTCTTTAGTTAGGATTTTTTTGTTGTTGTTGTTCTGCAAATCAGCTTAATTGCCATAGGAAAGAAGCAAAGAAAATCATAACTTCTGTATCAAAGTATTTAATTCACATGGTCAAACAAGGACACTATTTGTGTAATTGCTGTGCTCTCTAAAAAGCTAGAATATTTCCTCTAAATTTATCATGAATTCAACAAGGCAATGTGACTAGTTTCTTACAAGGGGTGGAGAAAAGGAAACTAACAGTCTTTAGCAGAATCTTGTGCTAAGTAAATATCTCTCCCATATTTTCCCAATAAATTCTCATTGATAATTGATAAAATCTGTTGTATTTGGGAAGGAAATAAGCACTACTTTTTATTACATGTAGATATTTTAGCAAATATAAATGAGAGTACAGTGATTGAACTACTATATACTTGGGGTAGGTTTAGGGTTGTTGTATTTGTCAAATAGAAATTCAGGATGATCAGTTAAATTTCAATTTCAGAATAAGCAACAAACAATTTTAATATATATCCCCAATACTGCATGGGATATATACTATATTATTTTATCATTTTTTAATCTAAAATCCAAATTACTGGGCATCCAAAGGCTAAAATATTTATTACCCACATTTGCACTTCTTCAAATAAATCTGGCTATTTTATTCATGAGCTCCTTTGTTTTTATTCCTCTGCATGTGATACTATTCCTTCTGGATGGGGCTGAGATTTCTTTATCTAAGTAGGAATTCTCTGAACCTAATGGTAGAAATTGGGTCTATGCTAGAATATGCGTGGTTTGGAATTACCTTCGCTACATATAGATTTCAAAGCATCCATTAACTGGGAAAAAGATCTAAATTGTATTCAAGTTTCTGTGTGTGTATAGTTTACTATATTGTTCATATGCATGTTGGGGAGTGGTTACTATTATAGATTTTGCTTAGGAACTAACATGATACAAAGTGATTCATTTGTTTTATTTACTTATTTTATAAGATTAGATGCTTTCCTGTTTCTTTACTCCAGATTACTTTTCTTCATTATTATGTAGCGAATTTTGAAATTTTCGTATTAATATTACAGGGATTGCTAAAATAGTCTTAAAGTTAGACACCAATTATGTTTGTATGCTGATTCTTAAATATGAGTCAGCTGAAATATTTGGGGAAAATAGCAGCCTCATTTTCTCTATTTAACTAGTCAGTTGTGACTTGGATTCCTTCCTGAAATAATGAAAGGTATAAGAAGAAGGGCTGCTGCTGCTAAGTCACTTCAGTCGTGTCCGACTCTGTGCAACCCCATAGACGGCAGCCTATCAGGCTCCCTTGTCCCTGGGATTCTCCAGGCAAGAACACTGGAGTGGGTTTCCATTTCCTTCTCCAATGCATGAAAGTGAAAAGTGAAAGTGAAGTTGCTCAGTCGTGTCCGACTCCTAGCGACCCCATGTACTGCAGCCTACCAGGCTCCTCCATCCATGGGATTTTCCAGGCAAGAGTACTAGAGTGGGGTGCCATTGCCTTCTCCAGAGAAGAAGGGAGGAAATAACAATAAGGAGAGATTAGTTTGGATGGTACCTTTTTTCCCCCAAATCGCCTAAATGAATTTCTATTTTGACAATAAATGATATTTATTATACCATGCTGCTACTGCTGCTAAGTCGCTTCAGTAGTGTCCGACTCTGTGTGACCCCATAGATGGCAGCCCACCAGGCTCCCCCGTCCCTGGGATTCTCCAGGCAAGAACACTGGAGTGGGTTGCAATTTCCTTCTCCAATGCATGAAAGTGAAAAGTGAAAGTGAAGTTGCTCAGTCGTGTCTGACTCCTAACGACCCCATGGACTGCAGCCTACCAGGCTCCTCTGTCCAGGGGATTTTCCAGGCAAGAGTACTGGAGTGGGGTGCCATTGCCTTCTCCATAGGAATTTAGTATATTTGCAAAATTTTGTCTGTGCAGTTTTACTAATGTCTCAATATTAGTTTAGGAAGAAAACATTAAATACCTATGAATTTGTTTATGGTATGTAACAAAGTTTTGATTGAATTCCTTCCGTGTGAGGTGAAAATGTATTTAGAGAGTTAGCAAAATAATTAGAAATTTTATCGTTGGTTACAGTATGTTTCTGATAGACACTGTATGGTCTTGTTCAAAAACTATTTTGGGGGGAGTTGGAAAATAGGGTTCTGGCAATGAGAATTTTGTGTCCTCAATGAACAATTTTTATTTTTGCCTAGTTCACTCCTCTTACTGAGATTAAGCTGTTTTAAGTAAATCGTCCCTGGATTGCTTCAGGGCTTTGATTAATTTCCAGAGGTTTGAAAAAATTGTTTTTACCATTTTTTGTTGTTATTTGTGAAGAAATTTTCACTGGTCCCTATGCTGCTGGGACATCAGTCCCAACACTTAATTGAAGAGTGACCTTCTCTGCTGTGGCTAGAGGAATTGTAGAAGGAAAAAAATTGTCTCTCTAGAGCATGAAACAATTATAAGCCCAAGATCCTGTATCAATACCATTAGATACCACCTACAACTTGGTGAGGGGAAAGAGATTCTCTTGTGCATAAAACCCGTATCAAATATAAGTGGGTTTCCTGCCATTGAGATTAGAGGTAAGAATTCTGAGAAAGCCCCACAGTTTGAGGCTCAGGCAATACTATCTGCTTAAGAAGGAAGCTACACAAGGACAACAGATGTTCTTCCCTGTGGCCTCTACCACAAATCTAGCACCTAACAACAAGGTACAGAAGTTTGCTGGTAAGGGAGGGGAAAAAATCAGAATAGTGAGCCACTCTGCACCAGGTGTACAGACATGGTTGGAATCTTAAGACTGAGAACTAACAGTGAAAAGCACCAACTGACAAATCTGCCTCCAGTCGAAGCATAAATCAGTGACAATCTGTGTGTATTGCAAGAAACAATAGCAGCAGCAAAACCAAAACACAGATAAATTTCAGACTAGATTCTTTTAATCTCCTATGCTAGCAGCCTAAACAGAGACATGACTATTTACAGGCAAAAATAACATTTGCCTTAGTCCCTAATATTCTACACATGATATGAAGCATTAAATTTTTAAAAAATTGAGCTCCACAAAGGCAAGAAAAAGTTCTGTTTAGAAAAGACAAATCAGTCAATATAACCAGATACAAAGAAGACATAAGAACTTTGAAACAAGAATATTAACTATGATTAACATATTAAAGGATTTAGAGGAAAAGGTGAACAATTGGATGAACAGATGGGCGTATTTTAGCAGAGAAATAACACCATAAGAAAAATGTCAAATGTAAATTTTAGAAATACAGACATGAGAGATGAATGTCTTCAGTGGGCTGAACACAGCCAAGGATAGAATCTTTAAACTTGAAGATAATTGAGTGGAAATTACCCAAACTGAAAGAAAAATAAGAAATGAACAAAAATAGAACAGAACACCTATGAGCCATGGGACAATATCACAAAATTTTTAATATAGAAGGAGGAGAGAAGGAATAATGCAGAAAAATATTTAGAGATAATGATGAGTAATTACCCCCAAGTAATGAATGAACTGAAACCACAGATCCACAAAGCTTAGAAAACCCCACAAAAGGTAAATAATAACCAAAGCTTCCCATGTTGTGCTAGTGGTAAAGTACCCACCTGCGAAAGCAGGAGACAGATGTGGGCTCGATCCCTGGGTTGGGAAGATCCCCTGGTGGAGGGCATGACAACCCACTTCAGTAATCTTGCCTGAAGAATCCCATGGACAGAGGAGCCTGGTTCAAAGAGTCACAAAAGGTCAGACACAGCTGAAACAGCATCGCATGCACACACATCTAAGTATATTAGCCAGCCAGATGGTTGCATTCAACAACAGAGTGTTTTTCTCCATTTTCTCCAGCTGAAAGTTGGAGAACTATTGTTACAGTTCTCAGGAGGGTCAGGACTTTAGACTTTCTCATTCTGTCCCAGCTACAATTTGCATAGTATAAGTGATGCCAAGACATAAGGGCTCTTTTTTTTTTTTCTTCCATCCAGCCCCTAATTATAGGGCCTTAAACTCTCCTTGGGTGAAGTGCAATGAGAATACTGAGGCTATGATTGATCACTCTCACCCTGGCTCCATCATAAAGACAACAAAGTTCCCTACTAGGAAGGGCCATTGAAAATATTAGCAAATAGACCTGTTCTACACCCCTGGTTGAGCTCTTATTAACTACAGTGGAAGTTTCACTCAGAAGCCTGCCCCTGTCCCCACCCTTAGCTTTAGGGCCAAGTCTTTGAGATTTTACCAATGGATGGGGAAGACTGAAGATTTCCCAAAAGGAACTTATTTCATTTGCCACAGAGTGTAGGGGAATTCCTAGCCTAAGGAGTCTCTTGAAAACAATGGAAGTTGTGCCAAAAAACAACTGAAGAGGAGACAGGTAGATTCATTAGAGACATAAACTCAACCATAGGCCATCTAGTTTGCCAGAGAGAACCAGAGAATGACGTAGCTAAGAAGAGCCTTCCTAGTGGGAGGACAAATCTCAGAGACTTAAAAAACTATAATTTTAAAGGAGCTTGAATTTAATCAGGTCCATCTGGGGAGTGATTTATGCCCTAGATATTGTCAAAAAAATAAAGCCATCAGCCAGCAATTACTGGAGCTTAAGAGATACTGAAAGAGTCCAGTCAAAACCCTGTCATTTCATAATGACTCTGTACATACCCAAGGCTCAACCCTTCAGTGAAAAAAGTCAGTCTTCACACAGGGTGGGAAGGAGTGTCAATACACTTACTAAATAATCTAACCAGACAATACATAAATAAGCAAATGAAAACAAGAAGTCCTAGAAGTTGGAAGACCAGTACTGAGAGTTGCTATGAAGGGTCCAGTCCTCCACCAAAAAGAACCCCAAAACATGAGACATGCCAAAAAATAAACTCATTGTCTGGCCTACACCGAGAGGAACAAAAGACAATGTAAACAACCTGAACATGGATAGATTGGTATTTAACAACAACAACCAAAACACATTAAATAACCAGTACAGTTACAAAAGAATGAAAGGAAACCATACTTAAAAGAGTAAAGGAAGGTATTATATTAAAATCTCATCAAATAGAGAATATCAATAATGAGAAAAATTATTATTATTATTTTTTAAAAGAACCAAATGGAAATTCTGGAGCTACAAGGGATAGTAACCCAAATGGAAATTCACTAGATGGGCTCAACAGTAGATTTATTGGATTTGAATAAATAAAATTGTAGATTGTAGATCAATTGAGATAATTCCATCTGGAAAGAGAAAAATGAATAAGAAAAATGAACGAAGTTTTAAAGAAATGTGGAACGCCATTAGTGTAGCAATACATATGTGATGGATGTGTCAGAAGAGGAAAAAGAAAAATATCCAAGGTAACAACTCATTTTTTCCAAGTTGAAAGCAAAGCTTTAATCCACACATTCAAAAGCCCAGTGAACTTCATGTAGAATAAATACAAAGAGATTCAAAAGCACATGCCTCATAATACAAATGGTGAATTCCAAAGGTAATTAAAATCTTGAATGCAGCAAGAGAAAGAAATTACTTAGCTTTCATTAAATTGTCAAGACCATTAAACAAAGGCACTTGAAATGTATAGCTGACAATGCTTATAAATCACAATAAAATAGTCATTTGAAAAATTTTAGAAAAAGAACCATCACAAACAAGAGGACCTCATTAACAGTTGACTTCTCATTAGAACCAATGTAATCCAAAAGGCAGTGGAACAACAGAGTCAGTGTAGTCAAAGTAAATTGTCAACCAAGAATTCTGTGTCAAGCAAAGCTATATTTCAAAATTGAAGATGAAATAAAGGCATTCTCAGATAAACCAAAAACTGAGAGAATTCACTATTAGCTCACCTGCCTTATAAAAAATACTGGAGGAAGTTCTTGAGGCTGAAAGCAAGTATTCCCAGGCATGAATTCAAACTCACATGAAAAAAGAAAACTGTTGAGGGTAATTGTGTAATTACAAAAGGCACTATAAATAGAGACATCAATAGGATGGTGGATGAGGAGGCTCTAGGCCCTTGTTTCACCACAGAAACACTAAGCAACAAGAAATACACGAGAATAACTTAATAGTAGCTCTAGTAATCAAAGAGCTATGGTAACCAAATCAAAGTCCAATCAAGAAAAACGCCTAAACCTGGTAAAGATCTTTTTCTTTTGGTTCTTTTGCTTGCTATATTTGAATTCCCAGCAATCAGACTTCTTAAGAATGGATTGCAAGTTTAGAAAATTTGAAATTTCTCAACTTATTTGGCTACATAATCTGAATCCATGTGTTATCAACAACTTGAAATGATTTTTCTTGTAAAGATTAGTTTGATATAGTCCAAGTCAACTTTTGTTAAACTTTGTACAGGTGGCTTATCAAAGCTTCCTTTGTACATTTTTCTGCACAGTCCTCAGCAAAACTAGAGAAATGATTCTTGAATTTTAGACTTCTGGTATCCTCATTCTTTGTTTCAGCCTCTTTGTTCCCTATTAAATCCCACAAAACTGTTTTAAAAAGCCCTTCAGATATCCTGTTATTATGAAAGATACTTTTTTGGATCAGATTGACTGTTTCTTAGAAATGCAGACCTAGCAATACAAATAAAGAGCTAATGCAAGGAAGGGAAGGAGGAAGGGAATGAAGGAGGGAGGAGGGAAGAAAGGAAAACAGGGAAGGTAAAGAAAATAATAATGAATGTGTGGGGACTAGCCAACATTCTTTTTGTATTTAATATAGTTATATATAGTAAGAAAGGGACAGGACTCTCACTGCTAGAAAATCAGAGAAGGCAATGCTGCCTTCAGCATGGGACAGAGACACCAATGACTATGACTCATTTACTCATCCACCCACAATCTATTCATACAATTTTTCTCAGTACCTATTATGGATCAAACATTGCAGTAGGTTCTAGGAACACATAAATGAAGTTAAATTATTGCCTAAATGAATTCTTATTTTTTATGAGAAAATATGAACAATAGGAGAAGAATATAATTGTTAAAGATTACACAATTGTGTAATTGCGAGGAAAGATTAAATTTTCTAGTGGATTTCTTATGAAAGTTCATTCTATTCAATTTTAAATAAACCTTACCCAAGTTTATGTTGAATGAATGTCTGATATAGATTTACTTTTCTGTGGTCAACCCCAAGTGTCCTACAACAATAAAAAACATAGATTATACTGAAATTTAGAGGGGGACACAATTTTATTAGCTTGATCATTTTGCTCAGATTCTTAGTACCATATTCAGCTGCCCTTTTCACCTCTGTTTCTTTCAAGGAGGCTGTATCTACTTTGCTTATTGGATCAAATGGATTGTTTAGAAAGCTATGGTTACAATGACACTTCGAAAAATCTAGAAAAACAACTCTTTTGAATGTGAAGACTTTGTTTTCTGATGTCTTTGTTCAAACTTTGCATATGAAGAGAATTGTTGAGAAGCTTTATCCAACACATAGAAATAAGGCAAAAGGAAAGAATGTTCTTTCAATACCATATGGAGGCAATGTTTTTCAGTGTCGTGCAATAATTATTTAAGTTTATATACTTTAACTCACTGCTTACTATTGGTTCAAGGACCCAGAGTTAATGAAATTTCATGTTAATGTGAAAATTTCCTTGGAGTAAGGTCAAGGCTGTATATTGTCACCCTGCTTATTTAACTTATATGCAGAGTACATCATGAGAAATGCTGGGCTGGAAGAAGCACAAACTGGAATCAAGATTGCTGGGAGAAATATCAATAACCTCAGATATGCAGATGACACCACCCTTATGGCAGAAAGTGAAGAGGAACTAAAAAGCCTCTTGATGAAAGTGAAAGTGGAGAGTGAAAAAGTTGGCTTAAAACTCAACATTCAGAAAACTAACATCATGGCATCTGGGCCCATCACTTCATGGGAAATAGATGGGTAAACAGTGGAAACAGTGTCAGACTTTATTTTTCTGAGCTCCAAAATCACTGCAGATGGTGACTGCAGCCATGAAATTAAAAGATGCTTACTCCTTGGAAGGAAAGTTATGACCAACCTAGATAGCATATTGAAAAGCAGAGACATTACTTTGCCAATAAAGGTCCATCTAGTCAAGGCTATGGTTTTTCCAGTGGTCATGTATGGATGTGAGAGTTGGACTGTGAAGAAAGGTGGGCGCCAAAGAATTGATGCTTTTGAACTGTGGTGTTGGGGAAGACTCTTGAGAGTCCCTTGAACTGCAAGGAGATCCAACCAGTCCATTCTAAAGGAGATCAGTCCTGAGTGTTATTTGGAAGGACTGATACTAAAGCTGAAACTCCGATACTTTGGCCACCTCATGCGAAGTGTTGACTCATTGGAAAAGACTCTGATGCTGGGAAGGATTGGGGGCAGGAGGAAAAGGGGATGACAGAGGATGAGATGACTGGATGGCATCCCCCACTCAATGGACATGAGTTTGAGTGAACTCTGGGAGTTGGTGATAGACAGGGAGGCCTGGCATGCTGCAATTCATGGGGTTGCAAAGAGTCAGACACGACTGAGCGACTGAAATGAACTGGAAAAATGGCAACCCTCTCCAGTATTCTTGCCTGGAAAAGTCCATGGGCAGATGAGCTTGGTGGACTATAATCCATGGGATCACAAAGAGTTGGACACAACTGAGCCAGTGACAGCATGCATGTAAATGCTAAATTTTCTAGTAAAAATGTAAATAATTTACCTTCTATCAAAAATCACCCTTAGAGTTTAGTTTTAATTTTGAAGGACACTCACTACTTTTGGTTTTAACTTAACAATTGTATCCTAGGCTTCTTTTATTAACATTATAGGGGAAGAAACACACTCCAGTACTCTTGCCTGGGGAATCCCATGGACGGAGGAGCCTGGTAGGCTGCAGTCCATGGGGTCGCTAAAAGTCGGACACGACTGAGCGACTTCACTTTCACTTTTCACTTTTCACTTTCATGCATTGGAGAAGGAAATGGCAACCCAGTCCAGTGTTCTTGCCTGAAGAATCCCAGGGATGGCGGAGCCTGGTAGGCTGCCGTCTATGGGGTTGCACAGAGTCGGACACGACTGAAGCGACTTAGCAGCAGCAGCAGCAGCAGCAGGGGAAGAAAACTTTTTCATTGGCCCTTCTTAGGGTCTTTGGGTCTGAAAATTAAACTGATGAAAACTACTTAATGGAAAATCATTTAAATTTATTTAATGTAAGTTTTATGTGACATGGGAGCCTTCATAAGGAAATGACCCAAAGAAACAGATGAGGTTTTTTCATGCTAGGCTTGATGAAGAGTGGACAGATGTGGAGGAATAGGATAGGTTAAAGAGTATGGGGTGAGTATAATAAACTGGGGTAAACTTAGCAAGTTCCGTTTGTTAGAATTCTTCTTAGTCTCCCTTTGTCTTTGGAGATGAAAATGTTCCTTTCCCCCAGGAAGAGGGAGAACACCCTCTCACACGAGGACCATAGGACTTTCTAAGGAGATGGGCAGGGTTGAGGTAGGGGAAGGGGAAGGTCAGAGTGGCCTTCCTGCTTCTGCTGTTCTCGAACTCTTTCAGCTTAAAAATATTCAATACACCAAGATGTCATTTTTGGGGGAGTTGTGGGTTCTGAACCGCATCCACTTGCTTATCAATATCTAGCTTTCCAGATTCTCTTGGAACCAGTTTGCAAACTTACTGGTTCTCACATCAATGAATGATTTGAATAAATATGCGATGTGTTAATTTTACATTTCCATGCATTGTTTTTAAGTTTTGGAATGTTCTAGTTTGTCAAAAAATAAAGGAAAAAACCGACAATGTTTCAAAAAGCTGCCCTGTAAATTATTTTTAAAAGAGCTTCACTTGTTCTAGAATGTGGCCACAGTCGAATTTGTGTATTCATGTCTGAAGAAAGAATGAAATTTAATTTCTCTCCTGCCCTGTATGATGAGCTGCAAGTAAATAGTTGTATTACACAGAAACATATCAGAGAAAAATTGTCCTTTGCCATGCTAATGTCAAGAAAAGTGAATTATATTTTCCTTAGAAGTGAACGATATAATACCAAAATTTTCTATATCATAGGTTTTAAATTTAGAGAGTAGAATAATCAAATCTAAGTTCCCACGAGTGACATTATAAAACAGATTCTATAGGAGTTGAATGCTTCCACTTTAATGAAAACATAATCAAGTACAGAGGTAAACACATTCTACATTATCATAAAATGAAACTCACAATGATAAGAAAAACATGAGATATCTGAAAATGTTGATACTTTATGAATGTTCTTAGATGTTTTTCATGCCAACATTAGTAGGACATCAACTTTGTTTATATTGCTGGAAAAGAAAAGAAAAAATGCTATTGCCTTTAAAACATACAGTAAATTGGGTCTTAGAAAATACAAGTTAACTAGCAAATGTTGTAACTGCCATGTTTTTGCTCAGAATAATAGGGTAAATAGCTTTTATACCAGAAGCTAACTAGTTGATATTTAATATGCATCTTGAGGTACCATTTTTGAGATAAACTACTTTAATAATTAAAAAAAAAAGTTAAGTGTCTGACTGAAGGTTACAAGCCTGACAGCAATACAAATCCTTACTGTTAAATTTTACCTATCTGGCAAAAGAATACACTTCTATTTATAAAACAGGAAAGAAATCTGAACTGAAAAGGAAAATCACTGCCTTTTACTCAGTATTTGTGACCTTGAGAGGAAAAATGGTATCACAAAATACAAATATGAAACCATGTCTTTTCCAACTATATTATGCAAAAGTAGAGTCACTACAATTTGAATAATCAAAATTAAGTATGCCATCAAAGCAGGAAATCCTATAAGTAACTGATCATGATATCCACTTATATAGTCTGCAGTGTCTGTCAGGAGAATGAAATTAGATAATAGGCTTTTTAAGATTTAATTAAAATTACCAATAAAATGATAGGAATAAAGTATTTCCCATATAGCTCAAATGGTTGCAGACATTTAAAAAATATATATTCATTTGGCTGCATTAGGCCTGAGTTGTGGCACACAGATTTCTCTCTAATTGTGGCATGTGGGAGCATGTGGGCTCAGTAGTTGCAGTGCATGGGCTTAGTTGTCCTGCAGCATGTGGGATCTTATTAATAGTTTCCTGATCAGGGATCTAACCCACCTCCTCTGCACTGGAAGGTGGGGTCTTAACTGCTGGACCACCAGGGAAGTCCTGGTTGCAGTCATTTTTCAAAGTTCATTCTCTCATTTAAAAATAATTCATGGAAGCTTAGGAAATAGCCCCTTTGTTTAAAAAGATGACGGAAGTGATACTGCTGCTGCTGCTAAGTCGCTTCAGTGGTGTCCGATTACTGCTACCCCTTAAAGTGAGTATCCTTAGATACTTGCTTCAAAGCATTTAGATTTTGCCTCAAGCCATTTGGAGTTGGCCAACAGTGTACATTTGTACACGTATATTCCATGCTCACAGTAAGGGAGTGTAGAAATAAAAAAATTTCCCTTTTCCCTTCTAGATTGTTTTGGCTGCTCTAATAATTAAATTGCTATTTCATATTAACAGGAGAAAAATCAAACAAAATTTAATAACATATATACTACTTGTAAACATGAGAAAGACCCAAGAAAACTAACTTTCTGAAATAGCTGAAGCCATTACCATGCATTTGTGCATGCTAAGTCACTTCAGTCGGTCTGACTCTGTGCAATGCTATGGATGGTAGCCCACCAGGCTCCTCTGTCCATGGGATTCTCCAGGAAAGAATACTGGAGTGGGTTGCCATTTCCTTCTCCTGGGGATCTTCCCCACCCAGGGATCAAAACCGTGTCTCTTGCGTCTCCTGCATTGGCAGACAGGTTGGTGCTACCACCACCTGGGAAGCCCCTTCTTCAGCTAAAGGAAAAAGATGTCACAGGTGGGAAGTTAGTTATGGGAAGTGACCATGCAAAGAACAGTAAACAAGAGTAGAGTTGTTTTGCAGATTTAGATCACTACCTTCTCCACTGATTAAAAATTTCTAGAGATTTATTCACGCATCTCTTCCTGGCACGCAGAGGGAGATACTCTTAAAATGGAGATTTCTCTTATAAATATAAATGTTTCTGATAAAAAAGTATATTTCTACCCAGTTTTCACAGATTCTTTAATGTCTGCTGTTTTGCTTTTAAAAACAAGCTTAACATAAACAATACAACAAAGAGGCACATTTTGAGAT
Source organism: Bos mutus (assembly GCF_027580195.1). Taxonomy (NCBI): domain Eukaryota; kingdom Metazoa; phylum Chordata; class Mammalia; order Artiodactyla; family Bovidae; genus Bos; species Bos mutus. The sequence goes on from NC_091646.1 coordinate 52,642,533, forward strand.
GGTAAAATTTTCTCCCCTCCAGGAATTTTCATAGGTTTACTAATTGATTAAATTCTACCACTTTATTTGAATTTGTTGTTTTTTAGCCTGGTGAGAAATCTATCCTAATTGAGTAGCAAGATAATATTGAAATCTCTTCCCTCCAACTTATACTATGTTTTAGTTGGACACTTTCTTTTGCTTTTTAATTTTAATTTTTTTTTCAATTTTATTGAGATATAGTTGACATATAACTCTGTATAAGTTTAAGATACACCACATGATCACTTTGCATACATATATTGTGAAATGATTGATGCAATAAGTTTATATCCCTAGTACTTATTTTATAGACCACCTTTATTTTTTTATTTTTATTTTTTAATTTTTTTATTTTTCTAAATTAATTTATTTTAGTTGGAGGCTAATTACTTTACAATATTGTAGTGGTTTTTGCCATATGTTGATATGAAGCAGCCATGGATTTACATGTGTTCCCCATACTGAACCCCCTCCCACCTCCCTCCCCATCCCATCCCTCTGGGTCATCCCAGTGCACCAGCCCTGAGCACCCTGACTCATGCATCAAACCTGGACTGGCGATCTGTTTCATATATCTTAATACACATTTTACCACTTTTACTTATTGTCTCCTATTCCACCCATACCCCTGCCTCTCTTAATCCCAAATCTGGTCTGTTTCTCTTGAGTGTTTTTTTTTTTTTTTCCCTTTAGTTTGCAAAATGTGGTTTTAAATCAGTCCTTTTTTTGAAATTGAAGTATAGTTGACATACAATATAATGTTAGTTTCAGGTGCATGACATACTGATCAAACATTCAAATACATTATGAAATGATCACCACTATTAGTTCAGTAACCATCTGTTACCATACCATACAAATTTATTAGAGTGGAATTGCTGGATGATGCAGTAGTTCTGTTTTCAATTTATTGGTAGCAACAATTTATATTGCCATGAGCAGTGCAAAAAGGTTGCATTTTTTCCCTCCACATCCTTACCAACATGTGTTATTTGTCTTATTGATGACAGCCATTCTGATAGGGCTGAGGTAATATCTCATTGTGGCTTTTATTTACATTAGTTTATTTACATAACTAGTGATGCTGAGCAACTTTTCATGTGTCTAATGGCAATCTGTATGGCTTCTTTGTAGAAATGTATATTGAGGTCCTCTGACTATTATTTAACTGGATTTTTTAAATACTTAATTTTGTGACTTCTTTATGTAATTTGAATATTAAACTACTCTCAGATGTATCATTTATAAATATTTTTTCCCATTTCATAGGCTGTTGATGGTTTCCTTTGCTGTTCAAAAACTTTTTTGTTTGATGTACTTCCATTTATTTATTGTTGCCCTTGCCTGAGGAAACAGATCCAAAAAGTATTGCTAAGACTGATGTCAGATGACACTAATGGTAAAGAACCTACCTGCCAGTGCAGGAGATGTAAGAGATGCCAGCTTGATCCCTGCATTGGGAAGATTCCCTGGAGTAGGAAATAGCAACCCACTGCAGTATTCTTGTTGGAAAATCCCATGGACAGAGGAGCCTGGCAGGCTACAGTCCATAGGGTCACAAAGAGTTGGACATGACTGAAGCGACTTAGCACACAGCACACAAGACTGATGTCAAAGCATGTGCTGCCTATTTTTTTATTCTAGGAGATTTATGGTTCCAGGTATTATATTTAAGTCTTTAGTTGATTGAGGTTTTTTTTGTATATCATTCAAGGAATGGTCCAGTTTCATTCTTTTACATGTAGCTGTCTAGTTTCCCCAACACCTTTTATTAAAGAAACTGTTTTTTTCCGCATTGTATATTCTTGCCTCCTGTGTCAAAGACTAATTGACCATATAAGTGTACTTTTATTTCTGGGCTTTGTATTCTGTTCCATTGATGTATGTGTTTGTTTTTATGCTAGTACTATTCTGGGCATCCCTAGTGGCTCAGTGGTAAAGAATCTGCTTGTAATGCGAGAGACCTGGGTTCAGTCCCTGAGTTGGGAAGATCCCCTGGAGAAGGGAATCCCCACTCCAGTATTCTTGCCTGGAAAATCCCATGGACAAAGGAGCCTGAAGGACTAAAATCCATGGGGTTACAAAGAATCAGACACGACTGAGTGACTAACACTTTCACTTTTCATACACTGCTTTGATTGGTATAGCTTTGTATGATAGTTTACAATCAAGTAGTGTGACACATCCAGCTTTGTTCTTTCTCAAGATTGCCTTGACTATACTGGGTCTTTGTGTTTTCATACAAATTTTAGGATTATTTTTTCCAGTTCTCTGAAAAATGCTATTGATACTTTTGTTAGGAATTGCATTAAATCTTTATATTACTTTGACTAGTATGGTCATTTTAACAATATTAATTCTTCTGGTTGATGACCATAGTACACCTTTCCACTGACCTTTGTCATCTTCTATTTCTTTTCAACAATTATAGTTCTTAAAATTACAGGTCTTTCACCTTCTTGGTTAAATGTATTCCAAAGTATTTTTATTGTTTTTGATGCCATTGTAAATAGGATCATTTTCTTTATGTTTCTTTCTGATAAATCACTATTTTGTATAGAAATTCTACAGATTTCTGTATATTAATTTTGTATCCTGCAAATTTTATGAATTCATTTATCCTAATAGTTTTTCTTTTGTAGAGTCCTTAGTGTTTTCTGTATATAGTATCAAGTCATTTGCAAACTGACATTTTTCTTTCCAATTTCAATGCCTTTTCTTTTTCTTATGTAATTTCTGTGGCTAGGATTTCCAATATTATGTTGAAAAAAGTGTTTTGTCTCATTTCTGAGTTTAGAAGAAATGTTTTCAGCTTTTCACCATTGAGTATCCTGTTATCTGTGGGATTGTCATGTATGGCCTATATTATGTTAAGGTTTATTCTACCTATACCCACTTAGTTAAGAGGTTTTTTCACATGTGAATGTTGAATTTGTCAAAAGCTTTTTATGTATCTATTGAGATGATCATATGACTTTTATCTTTCATTTTGTTAATATGGTGTATCTTGTTGATTGATTTACAGATATTAAAATACACTTGCATCCCTAGGATAAATCCCATTTGATCATGGTGTATGATCCTTTTTATATATTTGTGGATTCCACTTGCCAGTATTTCATTGAGGATTCTTGCATCTATGTTCACCAGGGATATTGGGATGTAATTCTGTGTTGGTGTGTGGAATCTTTGTCTGAATTTGTTATCAGAATGATAATGGTCTTGCAGAGTGTGTTCTCAAAGCATTATGTATTTACTGGCCCCATCCTGCAAGTTTTATGTTTTTGACAGTATCGTTTGCATCTTTTATTTTGTGTGCTGCTGCTAAGTCGCTTCAGTCGTGTCTGACTCTGTGCGACCCCATAGATGGCAGCCCACCAGGCTCCCCCGTCCCTGGGATTCTCCAGGCAAGAACACTGGAGTGGGTTGCCATTTCCTTCTCCAATGCATGAAAGTGAAAAGTGAAAGTGAAGTCGCTCAGTCGTGTCTGACTCCTATCGACCCCATGGACTGCAGCTTATCCTCTGTCCATGAGATTTGCCAGGCAAGAGTACTGGAGTGGGTCACCATTGCCTTCTCCATTATTTTGTGTATATCTTACTAATTTGTGGATATAATTTTAGTTGTTTCATCTTTTAATTTGCATACTGGTTATATAGTCGATCTGCTAATTTTAGTGAATTTTTCCCTTTACCAGTTATTTTTTTCTTTCATAATTTTCTTACTTCTAATTATGTTTGTTTTCTGTTTAAAGAAGTCTTTAATGTCTCCTGTGAGGTCAGTTTAACAGTAACTCCTTTAGCTTTTGCTTATCTCAGAAACTCTTTATCTCTCCTTCAACTCTGAATGATAAATTTGCTAGATAGAATATTCTTGGTTGTAAGTTTTTTCCTTTCAGTACTTTGAACATGTGCTAATTCCTTCTGGCCTTGTAAAGTTTCTGCTGGAAAGTCAGCTGATAGTGATACCCTGATAACTCAGTTGGTAAAGAATCCACGTGCAATGCAGGAGACCCTGGTTTGATTCCTGGGTCGGGAAGATCCACTGGAGAAGGGGTAGGCTACCCACTCCAGTATTCTTGGGCTTCACTTGTGGCTCAGCTGGTAAAGAATCTGCCTGCAATATGGGAGACATGGGTTCAATCCCTGGATTGGGAAGATCCCTTTGAGAAGGGAAAAGCTACCCACTCCAGTATTCTGGCCTGGATAATTCCATGGACTGTATAGTTCATGGAGTCACAAAGAGTTGGACACAGCTGAGCAACTTTCACTAGGTCACTATATGTAACTAGTTGTTTTAACTTGCTCTTTTTAAGATTCTCTCTTTAAGTTTTGACATTTAATTATATTTTATCTTAGTGTGGGTATCTTTGAGTTCATCTTGCTTTGGATGCTCTATGTTTCCTTTACATAGATATGCATTTCTTTCACCAGCTTAGGAAAGTTTTCAATTATTGTATCTTCAGAAAGGACAGATTTTCTGTCCTTTTCTCTCTCTTTTCCTTCTGCTGCTGCTGATGCTGCTAAGTCGCTTCAGTCATGTCCGACTCTGTGCGACCCCATAGATGGCAGCCCATCAGGCTCCCCCGTCCCTGGGATTCTCCAGGCAAGAACACTGGAGTGGGTTGCCATTTCCCTCTCCAATACATGAAAGTGAAAAGTGAAAGTGAAGTCGCTCAGTCCTGTCCGACTCTTAGTGACCCCATGGACTGCATGCAGACTACCAGGCTCCTCCATCCATGGGATTTTTCAGGCAAGAGTACTGGAATGGGGTGCTTTTCCTTCTAGGACCCCCATAATGTGAATGTTACTACACTTGATGTTATCCATGATGTTCCTTAAACTACCCTCATTTTTTGGTTTATTTTTTCTTCTTGTTGTTCAACTTGGGAAAATTCATTAACCTTTCTTCCAGATTTCTGATCCTTCTGTGCCATCTAATCCACTGTTCATTCTTTCTAGCATAGTTTTCTTTACTATGTTCTGCAGCTCTGATTGGTTCTTTCTTATATTTTCTCCTTGTTGAAATTCTCAATCTGTTCCTCCATTCTTCCCTTGAGCTGTTTAAATTTTTATGATCATTACTTTGAATTTCTTACCTGGAAGGTTGTTTTCCTCTGTTTTTTTTTTTTTTTTGTAGTTCTTTTTGTGGGAATTTTTGTTGTTCTTTCATTTGGACCATATTCCTTTGTCTCCTCATTTTTCCCAATTCTCTGTATTCTATGTATTAGCTAAATCAGCTACATCTCCTAGTCTTAAAAGAGTGGTTTTGTATAGAATGTGTCCTGTGGGATCCAATAGTTTGTTCCCCTCAGTCACCAGAGCCAGGTGATCCAGGAGCATCCCCTGTGTGGACTGTATTTGTCCTTCTGTTGTAGTGAGGCCACACTTGTTGCAAGGCCATTATTATGTGGGGCTGTCCCTGAAGCAGCTGGCTGTAAGGACTGGTCACAACTGTCGCTAGTTCTCTGGTGTGCAAGGCTGGCCCTTGGAGGGGCAATGTTGCTATCTAAGGCATCTGTTGGTTCTGGCAAGGTAGGGAGCCCCTTTAGAATGTGGCTCTGGTGCTTGTCAGGATTGATGCAGCATGGGGTTACAGTGAAGGGGCTCCACTGCTGGCTGAGGCTGCCAGCTAGGACTATGGAGATGGGGGACTGTTTTGGAGGGGCTATGCTTTTGATTAAGAACAGCTATTGGTTCCTGGTGGAGTAGGGGGAGCCACTTTGCAGGAGCCCTGGCTGTCAGATCCATAAGTTAATACAGATCAGATTGAGTGGTGTTAATTGATTAGATGGGAAGAGAGAAATTATATCTGCCAGTGCTAGGACAGCTTGGTAGAGGATGAACCATAAATAAACCAACAAAAAATGGTACCCATCAGCTCTTCTGTACCCACAGAAAGTTCCAACAGATCCCTCTGCCCCTTAAGCATATTCTAGAATTAGTCAATGAATCTCCACCTATGACTCAATTGCTTTTCAGACTGCTACCTCTGAGCTAGGATATGGTTGACTGAAGTTTTGCATCTGCTTTTTAAGAACAGAGTCTTGGTTTCCTGCAGCCCTCTGGCTCTCTTGGATGTAAGCCCTATGAGTTTCCAAAGCCAGATATTATTGAGGCTAGTAGTCTTCCTGGTGCAATTTACCTGGCCTGGGGAACCCAAGTACTGCATGGAGCCCTCAGTTCAGAGGAGCCTCTTAAGCTGTGGCATCTCTTCTGCATTATGGGATGCAGTGCTGGGAGAGTGGGGCCTGGCCAGACTGTATCTCTGCCCCTCTTACCTATCTCATTGTGGCTTTTACTTTTTACTTGTGGAAGATCTTTTGTTAGTCTTCAGGTAATTCTCAGAAATAGACTGTCCATATATAGTTGTAATTTTGGTGTATTCCTAGGAGGAGAACCCAGGATCTTCATACTCTACCATCTTGTCTCACCCTCTTGAATATAACATATTTAAAGTTAGTTTTCATTCTTTCCAAATTCTCTTTAAACATTTTGATATCTCCAGTTGTTTTTATAACTGATAAGAAAAATTCATTTTGCACACTCCAATAAAAATTGGAATTTCCCAGCAATGCTGTCTTACTCTACAGTGTCATTTTTCTTAACAGGTACAACATTGGAGGAATTCAAGTTATAATTTTTTCCTCAAACCCCACACCAATAATTTCTGCCTGCTTGAATAAAGCTATTCCATGGCCATTTACCCAGCTCTAGTTGTCATTGTAGATATGGTACTATGAATAGAAAAACATTATTCATTCGTTAAATCATTCCTTTTACTTCATTATCATCCCATACATATGCCATCATACTGGATAGGATTTTTAAAGACATTCTAAATGCTAATGATAGCTTTTTCTAACAGCACTTTGAGTATGTTAAATAGCTTGCAGTTTGCATCCCATCAAAAACACAAAGCAACAAAGTATCACATTGAAAAAAATGTGTTTTTTTTTTCATTTCCATTATTAAAAGTACCAGTTAGTTCTAAGATATACAAGTGTCACAGACAACTGGCCTGGCCCTAGGAAAAAAATATAGTTCTTTATAGAACTGTAACTCTCTAAAAATAATCTTTAGAAGATTTCCAAGATAAACAGTATATCCCTTTTCTTGAATTTCCCAATTCAGAAAAGTAAAGTTGTTCTAATTTAATCTCAGAGCATCAGAGTATGGCTGATACTTCTTGATACATAAGTATATTAAATATTAGCATATCTTTTTCTACATGGAATTCCAGACCCTTATTAGCCCCTACCCTGAAAAACATATTTGATGTGGAAAAGACAAAATAATTGTCTTTAGGCATAATGTTATAGTTAGTGTATTTTTAGAATGCAGTAGGATCTGATACCTGTGATTTTTTACTTTAAAAATATTGCTTTTCCTTTGGGCTGAGTGAGTATTTGAAAGCTCACTATCAACATTTTGTTTTTAATTTTAGCTCCTTAATGGAATTAGTTAAGAGAATAAAAATAATTTTTAGAGTCTACAATCATAAATGCAAATTTTCAGTCTCATATAATGTAAAAAATAAAATGAAGAAAAAATTTACTGTTGTCCAATATATTTATTTATATTTTCTGTTCATCTTTTTGGTTTTTCTCTCTTTTAGAATAGTTGTTCAGAATTTGTTTTTGATAATTAGAGATTTTTCTTTAAGCTTCAAAAGTTATATAATACTTCATATTATATTTTAAATTCTTATCAAATTTGGAAAACCTGTATAGGTTTTTTCCTATATAAGTTGTAAGATAAAATGGAATTTTCTGCCTACTAGCTTCTGTTGGGCTTCTATTGTCTATATACTAATGGTACTGGGTGAAATAATTTCTCTCCCTGCATTTATGTCATGATAGTTGAGTGACAGGATAAGCAGGAGAATTCATCAAATTCTTCCTACACTGAGACAGTTAGCAATAGCTTAACTATCACCAGAATAATTGGCAAACACAAACATATCCCACTAAAACCAAACTAAATATGTCACCCTATCTGTTACCTCTTCTGAACTGGATTCTAAAATTATCTGGAGCCATTCCAATATGAGGGAAAGTGACAACTAAGTCAAATGACAACAATAAAACAATTTGGTGGCAAGTTTGATATCCTTTATTTAAGGGAAAAAATCCATGAATTGGGAGAGTATATGCCTCATAAGCAGTAGATCAGTCCTCTAGAGGGATTTTTGCGCAAGAGTGAGTTTTACGAGCATTAAAAACAGCAACATGGAAACTGCATCACTGGCTAGGAGGTCAGTGATTTCCTGGTAAGTCTAGTGAGTTCTGTTTTGTAGGGTAAGATACGCCAGCTAAAGTTGAGTTGGAAAATTGTGATAGGGATATACATTTTCTTGACAGGGGCCTCCCATAAACGTAGGTTGACTTAGATTTAGGTTTGTGACATGGTCAGGCCATTGGGGCAGCCTACATTCTGTGTGTTCAAATGTAGGAATTAACTCTATCAAGCAGAATTCTAAGTAACATTGTTCTTTAAACAATTGGAGTTAAATTATCTTTGTAATGCCTTCATTTTCCCTGATTTTTAAAAGCTAAGAGCTCCCAATACCTTCTCTTGATTGTAAGTTAAGTTTTTCTTAACAAAGATATAGCTTTTTATAGGCTACTGCTCTGTATTTGGATTTTCTTTGGTTGGATGGAAGATTTGTCAGAGACTGGTTTCCATTTTATGCTCTTCTCATCTCCATCTTACATTTTCAATACTAACTGGTGATTACTAGAATAATATTCCATACTTAGGCTTTACCTGAGTGTTGCTGCTCAAATTATACATTTGTTACCACATATGAAGCTATAGTACCTCATTTTGTACAAAAATTACCCTTTATCTTTAGGATAAACTGCCCAATTAGATGGGGCCTCTGAGGGCAAGCTTTTCTAGGTAAAGGGAAGCAAAATACCATCACTAGTGAAAAGATATAAGCTTTGGACAATTGTATGGTTGGATAACTTAGATGTCATAGGGCTTAAAATTTATAATTTAAATTTTGATTTTGCTTTATATTTGATTACCAACAGTATCAAATAGAGAGTGACAACAATGATTTTTATTAACCTTAAATTATAAAGGTCTCTTCTTATTTCCCCCAAAGGAGTACCACAGCTCCCTATCAAATTTAAAACTGAGTGCAACGACAAAGTCTGCACAGGCTCCTCTGAGTTCTTTTTCAACTAGACCTCAACTATTAGAGTTCTATGTTCATGTGCGCATTGTCAAATTTTAGTCAGAATCCCAATTAGTTTAACAAGAATCCCCCATCCTCTGTATTTGATCACTCTTGATATCTAGTTGGGTCCCTTATGTTTCACCCTCTCCTGAGTGATGTCTAATCAATCATCCTGGCCTGCTTTCAGCAAGAATCCTGTTAAGTCAGTTTAACCAGAATCACCCCTTACTCATGATGTTTCCTCTAGGTAATTTTTCACCCACTTGATTACAACTTGTTCCTTGACTGTATTTCCCATTTTTTCTTGTATTCAGGGTTGAACCCAATCTTTCTCCCCCACTATAATATCCCTCTACCTATCACAATAGTTCCCCTTTGAATAAAGTCTTCCTTACTATCTTTAGCAAGTATCATGAATAATTTTGTCTTTTACAAAAGTACAATAGAAAAGCAAGGATATTTTGTGGGCATTTGGAATAAAAAAGGGGAAAAAACCACGTATGTAACAGCCAAAAATTATTATTTATCTAAGGTTTTTTGTTTCTATAATAGTGTTCATTCTGTATTCCAGACATTCCTACACACACTGAAGGGATTTCCCAAATCACTGTTCTCTTTAATGTCATTGAAGACTAGCCTTTAACCTCTAAAGTTCTGCCAGGTTTGAAATAGCTTGAATCAAACACTGGTTCAAGGGGTTTAATATAAAGAAGTTGAATCAAAGTTTCAGAACTGAATCTAGATTCAACATCATAGAACTAAGAATATGTTTAGTTATATTTTCTAGCATCTATCTGCCAGAGTATATTGTAAAGATGGGTATCCTTATCATGATTAATAAATTTAAAAGTAAATAAAGTCATAACCAAATTGCTGGCAGAAATGTTTCCAATAAAATCTTTGTGACATCTATTTTTGTGTATTTCAAAAACTGTGTTTGTTTCAAAATGTATCGTTAGGATTCCTGGTCATGAATTTTTCTAAAATAATCTGATTGGATTAGCATAAAAACACAGCAAACATTCAATGAATCATAATACTTATATGGAGTTACAGAAATATTACTTCAAATCTAATAACTTTTAGTACATTATCCCACATTCAGCTATTATACCAAAATGAAATGGTTGTTTCTAAAAAATTTTAGAGAAGACACCACAATTCAAAACATTTTAAATAATCTTTTCTTTCTACATTTTTCTGATTATAAAAGTGATATATTTTTATGAAAATATACTTAAAACAGTGGAGAGATATATAAGGCAAAAAATGAAAAGTAATCTGTAATTTTCACCCAAAATAACCACTTGAAATAGTGTTTCAAACTCTGGACAACAGAGGTAAGAAAAAGCTTAGGAAGGGGATTTTTTAAATTAAAACTTTCTTGCTTTGATTGCTCAGACATTAAGAATCTACCTGCAATGCAGGAGACCTGGGTTTGATTCCTGGGTTGGAAGATCCCCTGGAGGAGGGCATGGCAACCCACTCCAGTATTCCTTCCTGAAGAATCCCCATGGACAGAGAAGCCTGGCAGGCTACAGTCCATGGGATTGCAAAGAGTCAGACATGACTAAGCCGTGTTTCTTGGTGAGATTTGAAGAAACAAAAGCTTATTGAATAAATCAAAATCAATTGTTTTTTTGCTAACACATTAAAATTCATTTTGTTATTTAAGGAATTTCTACCTTTGAAAATGATCCTTGTGTTCTTAATATACCAATATCGAGAAATTGTTCTCTTTAAGCATTAAAATTTTGCATATGACAGCACCTAGGATACACTTTCATTGTAGTATGATTTTTAACATAATGCAGTGATTTTCTAAAGGAAATTTCAATCAAAATGAAAGTAGGACTTAGCAAAATATCTCGATCTTGAAAATTATGAGGCTCTATTTGTAGTTGTTTTGCAACTAGCTTCACCTTTCTCTGGCTCCATTTCTTCATTTTTTTAAATGATAAAATTATCTGCCATGGCCAGTTTATAAAAGTGTTATCAGTAACAGATGAGTTAAAGATTAGAAAATGTTTTGAAATGATTTTAAGGAAAAAAATGAACAACCATAGTCTTTCTTTTAATTTTAATTGCAATATTGGTTATGTTATTTTTGTTACTTGGAGCAAACATTCTATTTGCTAATCTCATTATGCAAATCTAAAAAGTTACAGCAAATGTCCTTAGAGTACAAACATCCAGGAGAGAAGAACTAGTACTTTTCCTCAACATGCAAACCACTATAAGATATAAAAGAAACACAAGATCTCAAGGAGGTGAGTTTATACTCTACCACTTAATAATTATTATGATCTTGGGCAATTCACATTACCAGTAAAGATCTTGACTGCCTCATCTTAAAAAATGGGGATAACTGCCACCTTCCAAACTACCTCAAAAAAGTATTAGAAGGTGTAAATGAAGTGATGTATGAGAAAGCATATTGAGTTCTCCAAAGTGCAGTCCTAACATAAGGGGATTTCAACTCTACAGTTAAAATACTCTATTGTATCCTGTACTCTATGGTGGAAATATTATAGAGATTCTGAATTTTATTTTCCTTTCTCTAAAGGTTACTATTTTTTTTAATATGGGTAAATAGTTGATTTGTCTGAACTCAAAACCTAAATTCAGAAACATTAGTTCTTCTAGCTTTCACTTGGCAGCTTGAATTCTGTCTTATGTATACATTGTTCAAAAGTCAGTCAGAGATTTAAGTTGACCTTGTATATATAATTAGATAGAGCTCCTTATTTATGTTTTTTTCTTTTATGGAATTTTCTCCCCTACTTTTCAGATGCTGTGATTATCCCAGATTTTGTTTTTTGGTTAAGCCAGGAAAGCTGTCAGGTTTCTATGTGCATTTTGGTCTTCCAGCACTAGACTTGGACTTCTTTTCAGGCTAAACGCCATACAAAATGGGATACTCATTACTATTCCTTCTATCCAGCTGTCAACTCTATCATCTTTCTTCATCATAACCTTACTAGAATGTGAAACCGTATTGAAGTCAGAGACAGGGCATTCTGAATAAAGGCAGGAAATACATTTCACTCAGGTGAGAAAAATCTCAGTGGAAGAAACCCTTGCTTTGGCAGGTTAGTGGAAAAAGCAGAGACTTGCCTGAAAACAGATTGCTGCTGGAAATTCCCAAACCCACTCATAGTTACTGGAGAGGTGTAGGCACTAAGAAACCATCTGATTTTTTTTTACCAGGTTTAAAATGAGGAATGGATTCAGAATTCTTTTCTGGATCAATGATACTTTGGTTCCTATGTTTCTGTTTATGTAGTAAATACATAAATAGCAACTGCCTAGTGAGAGTGGCAGAGCAGTAAAGAATCCACCTGCAGTGCAGGAGATCTGAGTTAGATCCCTGGGTCAGGAAGATCCCCTGGAGAAGGAAATGGCAACCCACTTCAGTATTCTTGGCTGGGAAGTGTCATGGAAAGAGGAGCTTGGCAGGCTACAAGTCCATGGGGTCACAAAGAGTTGGATATAACTTAGCAACTAAATAATAAGTGACATTTCCATAGACTCCTCAAAATGTGAGGTCTGGAACAGAATTCTTCCTTTCCTCTTTTTTTTTTTTTTTTTTTACTGCAAGTTCACTATTCATCAGTATCCCTGCTGCTAAGTCGCTTCAGTCATGTCCGACTCTGTGCGACCCCATAGACGGCAGCCCACCAGGTTTCCACGTCCCTGGGATTCTCCAGGCAAGAACACTGGAGTGGGTTGCCATTTCCTTCTCCAATGCATGAAAGTGAAAAGTGAAAGTGAAGTCGCTCAGTCGTGTCCGACTCTAGCGACCCCATGGACTGCAGCCTACCAGGATCCTCTGTCCATGGGATTTTCCAGGCAAAAGTACTGGAGTGGGTTGCCATTGCCTTCTCCACATCAGTCAGTATCCCTACCTATAGCTTATAGACAACCCAGAAAATTCCATTCAAATTTTCAAGTTGCATAACATCAAAAATCACTACCTAAATATAAAACGATGCTGGCTTGCTGCACAGAGGGCTCAGAGTTTTGTAAACCATAAGCTTTGACTGTGGACATGGAGATTTTTCTGATGTACGACTTACCACTTCACACCTAGCCTCCATCCCCAGTACATGATACATTTGTTTATAGCCTATTTTTGGAAGCTTCCATTTCCTGTTTGAACACATTCCTATCACTATACCCCCATCCCTTAAATCACTCTACTTTCATCTATTTGTTTCATCTATTAGTCCAAAATTTTAGGACTTCTCTCTTCTTTCCTTCAACTGAATCTCTTGCTTCTACTTCTAAAATGAATCCTGAATATAACACTTGTGTTTACACCTACCCGTTATCAAGCCATATCTTTCGCCTTGAGTACTGTAACATCTTCTTGTAGAAGCCTGCCAATTTCTACTGTGGATCATCTTTGTTCTACTCTTCACAAAGTAGGCAGAATTACATACATTTTAAAATTTCTTTTAGTAAATACTTGGTAGATAAAAAATAAATATATGTAAACTTTAAAGAATTACACAAGAGTATCAGTTATGTACCTACTACCCAAATTAAGAAAACAAAACAAAACAGTGTCTCTGTGGTTTCTTTGCTGATCTCATACTTTGTTCTCCTAACTCTGAGGTAATTTACTACTCTGAATTTTGAGTTTGTCATTTCCTCTCACTTATTTTTGTTTATTACAGACTGTGATCTTACTACCCTATCATCAATAAGTGGAGTTTATTTACCCTCCCTTAGATGATGGACTAGTGTTTGTGACTTGCTGAACCTTTATGTGGTAGCAGAAACATTCTGTGACAAATAAGCTTAGTTTGAAAAAATCTTGAGGAGTTTTTTTTGTTTTTTTTTTTTTTTTTGCCTCTTGACATACTCCTTTTTTTGCTGTTCTCTCTCAGGACACATCCTCTCAGAATCCAGTTGACATGTTGTGAAAAGTTGATGACATGTGAAGTTTTATGCATTCTCTTTGAAAGACAGTCCTCGGTGAACCCAGTCTTTGAGTTGAAACAGTTCTTGCAACAGATATGAATGAAAAAAGACTTCAGATGACTTCAGTCCCCAATTGTTCAAGTTATCCTAGCCATTCAAGTCTTTCAAGTTGAGGCTCCAGCTATCTCAGAGGAAAACTAAGCCATCCCTACTGTGCCTTGTCTGAATTCTTGTCCCACAGAATCCATGAACATAAAAAAACAACAACAACAAAACAAACTGATATCTACTTTTTGTCACCATGTTGGGCAAGACTTTTATGTACGATTTATAACCTGAACATCTTTTTATTCAGTAATCTCTCTACTGTTCTACCACTTTTCTCAGCTGTCATCCTTTTACTGAACTATATTTGGCAGAATCTCCTTTAGTTAGATTCAGTCAGTAGCAAATGTTCTCTGTCTTCTTTTCCACTCTTGAGAAATATAGATTATATCATCCTCATATCCTTTTTTCCTTGTTGCCTTTTGTGTCCCAAATCTGGATAATCTCTAGGCATATATCTTCTAGCTTACTGATTCTCTCCTAAGCTGAGTCAAATCTGATATGCTGTCCATGAGTCATTATTTTGTATTATTATATTTAGTTATACAGATATTTTCCAGCCTGCTTGACTAATTTTATCGTCTTTTACTTGGTAATAACATTTTCAAAAGTTTAAAAATTATTTAAAATTTCAAATATACAGCACATATTTTGAACCTTAGAATTGTACTATCTGAAGATATTGCATGTGTGATTTGCTGTTTGTTTCTGCTGACTCTTGGTCTTAGTATCTTGTTCGATTTTTAAATTTTTGTGTTCTACCTTGCATGTACTGTGGTACTAGTGATTTTTCCTTAAAAAGGTACCCATTGTCATTTCTTGGGTGCATGAGTGAATATGAATTCCTCTAGATTAATTTTTATGGTTGCTTCTGGTCTGGTCATGCTTTTGTGAACACTACCAGTTGTAGAGTACTTTAATTCTAGGAATGAATTGTTTTTAGACCAGAAAGGTAATGAAATTCTGGATAAAAGCCCATACATGTCTTGCTCATGGTTATAAATTCTAAAAGAAGTTATTTCCTTCTTCTGCAATATACTTATCCTTGAAGATCACTGAGTAAAGAAATTCATTTTTTCTATCTCCTTTCTCCCTCTCCGTGAGACTAGATTTTTACTGGTCTATCAAATTTACCATGTCTTTCCTAAACAATCTTTGACCTATTGTTAAGCCTTTGTAGCAAACATTTAAGGTATTTTCTTTTCTTTTTTTTTTTCAGAAACCAAGATATTTTATTTAATAGAAATTTTTAGCCTTAGCTATTATTCATGTGTAGTTATAAATTTAACATGTGAAAATAGACTAAGGATAAGGTAAAAATGCAACTAATATCTAAGTCCAAACACCCTTGATTTTTTTCAAGTTTTAGATTTTCCATTTAATTCTTTTTAGTAGTTTCTATTCTTGGTTAAGCTTGCTTATATTCCATATACTGTGTGTATATTTTTATTTATGTACTTGAATATAGTTATAATAGCTGTTTTAAAATCTTTCTCCGATAATTAAAATTTCTGATTGTCTTGGTGTTAAGATTCTTTGGCTACCTTTTCTTTTCATCAGTCTTATTTTCCTGTTTCTTCCTGTAACTAGTAATATTTTATTGTATCTTGTACTCTATGGTTGAAGTATTATAGAGATTCTGGATTTTATTTTCTCTTCTCTGAAGGTTAATAATTTTTGTTTATTTGGGTAAATATTTGATTTGTCTGAACTCAATGCCTAAACTCAGAAACATG
The DNA here is from genome assembly GCF_027580195.1 of Bos mutus. Taxonomy (NCBI): domain Eukaryota; kingdom Metazoa; phylum Chordata; class Mammalia; order Artiodactyla; family Bovidae; genus Bos; species Bos mutus. Next base: position 52,658,513 of record NC_091646.1, read on the forward strand.
TTTAGTTCTTCTAGCTTAGCTTGGCTGCTCGAACTCTGTCTTATGTACACATTGTTCAAAAGTCAGCCAGAGATTTAAGTTGATCTTATATACAGAATTAGAGCTCCCTATCTATGGATTTATCTTTCATGGAATTTCCTCTCTTATTTTTCAGCTGCTGTGATTATCCCAGATTTTGTTTTCTGGTTAAGCCAGGAAAATTGTCAGGTTTCTATGTGTATTTTGGTCTTCCAGTACTAGACTTGGGACTTCTCTTCAGGCTAAATGCCATACAAAATGGGATAATCACTAATACTCCTTCTATCCAGCTGTCAACTTATCTTCTTTGTTCACCTGCCAATGTCTTCAAGTAGTTTTTTTTTTTTTAATGTGTTTTTTAGAGTTTATAGTTTTTTTTCCCTTAATTTTCAGGATGATTAGTCTAACATATTCTATTCAGCCACTTCCAGAAGTACAATCTAGAGATTAAATTAATATTCTAGACTGGCTTATTTCTAAATCTCTCAGAATCGATTTATTTCGTTGGCATTAATGGTTTCTGTGGGGGTCTTATAACAGTCTTTATAATTTGAGTGGGCCCTGAAATTTATGAAATCTAAAGACTGGGCCCTTTACATTTATGAGATTTATGATGTTTAGAAAGCTGAGTGCCAAAGAATTGATGCTTTTGAACTGTGGTGTTGGAGAAGACTGTTGAGAGTCCCTTGGACTGCAAGGAGATCAACCAGCCCATCCTAAAGGACATCAGTCCTGAATATTCATTGAAAGGACTGATGCTGAAGTTGGAACTCCAATACTTTGGCCACCTGGTGTGAAGAACTGACGCATTGGAAAAGACCCTGACACTGGGAAAGATTGAAGGCAGGAGGAGAAGGGGACAACAGAGGAAGAGATGGTTGGATGGCATCACCAACTTGATGGACTTGAGTTTGAGCAAGCTCCAGGAGTTAGTGATGGACAGGGAAGCCTGGTGTGCTGCAGTCAATGGGGTTGCAAAAAGTCAGACACAACTGAGTGACTGAACTGAACTGAGATTTATGACCTGTCTCTTAAGCCCCATGAGGCCATGAAAACTAAAATTCAAGTTCATCATATGTGGAAAATTCTCTTCATGTATAAGTTTATTTCTGTGCTCATCTGTTTCCTACTATCATTAATTTAAAAAAATTGGAGTATAATTGATTTACAAGGTTGTGTTACTTTCAGGTGTATGACAAAGTGAATCAGTTATACATATATACACTTCTTTTTAAGATTATTTTCCCATATAGGCCATTACACAATATTGAGTAGAGTCCCCTGTGCTATGGAGTTGGTTAATGTTGGCTATCTATAAAATAGATAGCCTGAGACTAAGCTAGAACTGTCCTTGAGTGTCTCCTGTGGAGGTACAGGTCAGCAGTGGCCTGCCACAGGGGCAGGAGCTCTGAGTACAGCAGACCAGGGTATGGCATAAGCCCTCCTGGAGGATGTCACCATTATCCCCAGAATGGAGCCACCAGAACTTACACAGGACTGGGAAAACAGACTCTTTGAGGACACAAACAGAACCTTCTGTGCAACAGGACCCAGAAGAAAGGAGCAGTGGCCCCAAAAGAGACTGACCCAGACTTACCTGTGAGTGTCCACGAGTCTCTGGGACAGGCGTGGGTCAGCGGTGGCTTCCTGCAGGGTCGGGGTCACTCAGTGCAGCAGTGTATGCATGGGACCTTTTGAAGGAGGTCACCGCTGTCTTCATTACCTCCACCATAGTTTGGCTTCAGGTCAAACAACGGGGAGGGTACAGTCCCACCCATTAACAGAAAATTGGATTAAAGATTTACTGAGCATGACATCACCCATGAAAACAAGACCCAGTTTCCCCTTCAGTTAGTCTCTCCCATCAGGAAGCTTCCATAAGCCTCATATCCTTCTCCATCAGAGGGCAGAAAGACGGAAAACCACAATCACAGAAAACTAACCAATATTATCACATGGACCACAGCCTTGTCTAACAGAGTGAAGCTATGAGCCATGCCAGGTAGGGCCACACAAGATGGACAGGTCATGGTGGAAAGTTCTGACAAAATGTGGTCCACTAGAGAAGGGAATGGCAAACTACTTCAATATTCTTGCCTTGAGAACCCCATGAGCAGTATGAAAAGGCAAAAAGATAGGACACTGAAAGATGAACTCCCCAGGTCGATAGGTGTCCAATATGCTACTGGAGATCAGTGGAGAAAAAACTCCAGAAAGAATGAAGAGACAGAGACAAAGCAAAAACAGCACCCAGCTGTGGATGGGACTGGGGATGGAAGCCAAGTTCGATGCTGTAAAGAGCAATATTGCGTAGGAACCTGGAATGTTAGGTTCATCAGTTCAGTTCAGTTCAGTAGCTCAGTCGTGTCCGAATCTTTGCAACCCCATGAATGGCAGCATGCCAGGCCTCCCTGCCCATCACCAACTCCTGGAGTTCACTCAAACTCACATCCATTGAGTCAGTGATGCCATCCAGCCATCTCATCCTCGGTGGTCCACTTCTCCTCCTGCCCCCAATCCCTCCCATCATCAGAGTCTTTTCCAATGAGTCAACTCTTCGCATAAGGTAGCCAAAGTACTGGGGTTTCAGCTTTAGCATCAGTCCTTCCAAAGAACACCCAGGGCTAATCTCCTTCAGAATGGACTGGTTGGATCTCCTTGCAGTCCAAGGGACTCTCAAGAGTCTTCTCCAACACCACAGTTCAAAAGCATCAGTTCTTCGGCGCTCAGCTTTCTTCACAGTCCAACTCTCACATCCATACAGGACCACTGGAAAAATCATAGCCTTGACTAGACGGACCTTTGTTGGCAAAGTAATGTCTCTGCTTTTCAATATGCTATCTATGTTGGTCATAACTTTCCTTCCAAGGAGTAAGCGTCTTTTAATTTCATGGCTGCAGTCACCATCTGCAGTGATTTTGGAGCCCCCCAAAATAAAGTGATGGGACCAGATGCCATGATCTTCGTTTTCTGAATGTTGAGCTTTAAGCCAACTTTTTCACTCTCCTCTTTCATGGAGAAAGAAGATGATGAAGAAAAAACCTCAAAGCATTTCCAAGCAACTGATTAAAGTTTAATTTTTTGAAAGCCATTGTAATTTTAGATTTCTTCATTTTTTTTTTTTTTTGGTCTTTTAAAAAATTCTTAATTTCTACAAGGAGTTCTTTTTTTCTTTATTAACTGTTGAGATTATTCTTCCATACCTCCCAAAGCAAGGGAATATATATTCTCTTAAGTCAGTGGCCTTCAGATAGGGTATTAATTCTGTCCTTGTTCTTCCATTTGGTGTAAGTAAATTGCTCTATGAGTCATCTAATAGGTTCAATGTGGATTTGGATAACGGAACATTGGTTAAAACAAAAACAAAACAAAGTATTGCTTTCCAATTATGCAGCAAATCACTTTAGCCCCAAGGATACAAAATGTTTACTTAGCAGTTGGGGGAATTTCTTGATGTTATATTAACACTAGGTGGGCTTTCCTAGTGTTCTTTGAATCAAATTATATCTTAAGTGATCAATTTTAATTATATCTTTTCCAATTTTCAAAATGTTTCCATTATGATCATAAAGGAAATAAAAACACTCTCCATTTTATAATCTGATCAGACAGACTCTCTATGAAACTTAAAGGCATCTAAATAACACTTATTATCCTCACCAACAGGAGAGAGAATTTCAACTGTAGTTTCAACCAAGGAATATTTGGATAGATAATTAAATGTTGTAAAGTTAGTGATGAAATTGACAGTGAGGAATAAAATGGAATTTTAAGAATTTCTAGCAAAAGTTTTCAGAGAAGACAATGGCACCCCACTCCAGTACTCTTGCTTGGAAAATCCCATGGATGGAGGAGCCTGGTAGGCTGCAGTCCATGGGGTCGCTATGAGTCAGACACGACTGAGTGACTTCACTTTCACTTTTCACTTTCACTTTTCACTTTCACTTTTCACTTTCACTTTTCACCTTCACTTTTCACTTTCACGCATTGGAGAAGGAAAGGGCAACCCACTCCAGTGTTCTTGCCTGGAAAATCCCAGGGACGTGGAAGCCTTGTGGGCTGCCGTCTATGGGGTTGCACAGTCAGTTGCATGACTGAAGTGACTTAGCAGCAGCAGCAGCAAAAGCATTTAGTAAGTACCATACTATAAGCTAGTACCTAACTCTGTACTTAGTGAAGCCTTTTTTTTATAACTGTACAAAAGCCTTGGAGATAAGATAAATTAGAAATATTTGGGCTTAATCTTTGCACAGTACCATAGTCAGTAATATGGTAATAAAATTTCTGTAAAAAATGGCATACCAAATTAAATCAGGAAAAATTCACAATAAAAAGAAAAATACTCTCAACATATCTGACTGTTGGTGTAGGGAACAGGGAAAGCTCTTGCAAATTCAGTTTAAGAGACTAAGGAAAAACTGTTCCTTGGAGTGGCCAGTGAAAAGGAAGAAATTATTTAGCAATTTGAAGATGGTGCAACTTGGCCTTCTAATATGGCGAGTCACAGTCCATGGCTTACTTGGCTCAGGATGCTATAATAAAGTACCATAGACTAGGTGGCTTATAAAGAACAGAAATACATTATTAATATTGCTCACAGTTCTGGAGACTGGGAAGTCTAAGATCAAGAGGACAGCATGATTGGGTTCCACTGAGAACCCTCTCCTGGGTTGCAGACTGTGACTTGTATCCTCACATGGTGAAAATAAGGCTGACTAGATTGCTGGAATCTTAATCCCATTCATGAGGGCCTCTCTCTCATGAGGTTCCCAAAGCTCCAAATACTATCACTCTTGAGATTATGGTTTCAATATATGAAATATTTTGGGCTTTAATTTTTATAATCACAAGCGCATTGTAATTATTTCTGGTCACTTTGAACAGGGGAATTTAACTGATGATCCAAAGGTGAAGTAGTTCTTATCTTTATTTTCATAATGTGATCCTTATTTTTTTTCTGCCATCTGAAATAAATATTATTAATAAGAACAAATAGTACCTGAGTATGAATTATTAAAAGATAAATGAATGGTAATTCAATTAATTTTAGTATAAGAGCTTCAAGCTTTAATGTATGTTTTAATATTTCATTCAAAAGCTAAAATGTCATTACATGTACATTTTAATTGAAATCAATACACTTAAGCTTTCACTCATGATTTCCTGATGAGAAACACGGTGCTACCTTGACTACTCAACTATTAACCAATTATAAATTTAAAACTTTATTTTAATTATTATGAATTGCCTAAAAATGTAAATAGTAAAATTATTGTATGTCTAGAATTATTAACAATATCGTCCAGATAAACAAATGAAGGCAGTTGTCTCATGTTGGTATTTTTATTATATTTGTCTTGGGATATAAAGGTTGATTGTCCTAATAATAGCTTCTGAAATAGTGAAGAAGTAAAACTAAAATGTTTCATTGGTAGTCAGAAGAACAGAATGTTATAATATTTTATGTATATATGAAACAGATATGTAAAATGGATATATAGTATATATATAATTAATATATATAACTGATATGTAATATATATATAACTGATAATATATTTTTAAACATAACTATATATATAATATATATATTTATATAAAACATACCAGTTTTATGAATGTATCAGTTCAGTTCAGTCGCTCAGTCGTGTCCCACTCTTTGCGACCCCATGAATCGCAGCATGCCAGGCCTCCCTGTCCATCACCAACTCCCGGAGTTCACTCAGACTCACGTCCATCGAGTCAGGGATGCCATCCAGCCATCTAATCCTCTGTCGTCCTCTTCTCCTCTTGCCCCCAATCCCTCCCAGCATCAGAGTCTTTTCCAATGAGTCAACTCTTCGCATGAGGTGGCCAAAGTACTGGAGTTTCAGCTTTAGCATCATTCCTTCCAAAGAAATCCCAGGGCTGATCTCCTTCAGAATGGACTGATTGGATTTCCTTGTAGTCCAAGGGACTCTCAAGAGTCTTCTCCAACACCATAGTTCAAAGGCATCAGTTCTTCGGCGCTCAGCTTTCTTCATAGTCCAACTTTCACATCCATACAGGACCACTGGAAAAACCATAGCCTTGACTAGACTGACCTTTGTTAGCAAAGTAATGTCTCTGCTTTTCAATATGCTATCTATGTTGGTCATAACTTTCCTTCCAAGGAGTAAGCGTCTTTTAATTTCATGGCTGCAGTCACCATCTGCAGTGATTTTGGAGCCCCCAAAAATAACATCTGTCACTGTTTCCACTGTTTCCCCATCTATTTCCCACGAAGTGATGGGACTGGATGCCATGATCTTCGTTTTCTGAATGTTGAGCTTTAAGCCAATTTTTTTCACTCTCCTCTTTCACTTTCATCAAGAGGCTTTTTAGTTCCTCTTCACTTTCTGCCATAAGGGTGGTGCCATCTGCATATCTGAGGTTATTGATATTTCTCCTGGCAATCTTGATTCCAGTTTGTGTTTCTTCCAGTCCAGCATTTCTCATGATGTACTCTGCATATAAGTTAAATAAGCAGGGTAACAATATACCGCCTTGACGTACTCCTTTTCCTATTTGGAACCAGTCTGTTGTTCCATGTCCAGTTCTAACTTGCTTCCTGACCTGCATACAGATTTCTCAAGAGGCAAGTCAGGTGGTCTGGTATTCCCATCTCTTTCAGAATTTTCCACAGTTGATTGTGATCCACACAGTCAAAGGCTTTGGCATAGTCAATAAAGTAGAAATACATGTTTTTCTGGAACTCTCTTGCTTTTTCCATGATCCAGAGGATGTTGGCAATTTGATCTCTGGTTCCTCTGCCTTTTCTAAAACCAGCTTGGACATCAGGAAGTTCACGGTTCACATATTGCTTAAGCCTGGCTTGGAGAATTTGAAGGATTCAATAAATTTCAATTTCTCTTCATTTCCTTGATAATACTCTCTGCAAAAAGGGTAGTGTCTTATGATAGTATCATTCCATTTGCTAAAAATATTTTATGTATATTAAGATTATAACATGGGCTTCCCTGGTGGCGATAGTGGTAAAGAACCTCCTTGCCAATGCAGAAGACATAAAGTGATGTGGGTTCAATACCCGGGTCAGGAAGATCCCCTGGAGGAGGGCAAGGCAACCCACTCCAGTATTCTTGCCTGGGGAATCCAATGGACAGAGGAACTTGGTGGGCTACAGTCCATAATGTTACAAAGGGTTGGACACGACTGAAGCAATTAGCACAATGCAAGATTATAACATAAAGAGTATAAATTATAAGTGTATAGTGTGCTGAATTTTAAAAAGGTGAATAAGTCTAGGTAATCAGTACCTGTGTTAATAAACAGAACCCCAGAAAACACCCCCATGCCCTCTTTTATTCACTAATCCTCAGGGATATTTTATATAAATAAGTACATACTCTTCTGTTTTTGACTTTATATTGCCTTAAAATCATGTTTGTTAGATACATCTATGTTTTTTGTAGTTGTAGAGCATTCTTGGTTTTCCAGTGTTTGTACCAATTTATACTCCCACTTTGGCCACCTCATGCGAAGAGTTGACTCATTGGAAAAGACTCTGATGCTGGGAGGGATTGGGGGCAGGAGGAGAAGGGGACGACAGAGGAGGAGATGGCTGGATGGTGTCACCGACTCGATGGACGTGAGTTTGAGTGAACTCTGGGAGTTGGTGATGGACAGGGAAGCCTGGCGTGCTGCAATTCATGGGGTTGAAAAGAGTCGGATAAGACTGAGTGACTGAACTGAACTGAACTGATACTCCCACGAGCAGTGCATTAAAGTTTCAACTTTAGATTGAAAGTAAAATAATAGCCATGGATTAAAATAGAGTAACAAAATGCAAAGCACATTAATTAGAGGCAGCAGGCATTAATGAAAGAACCCTGGAATGACTGGTTTCTTAGGTTCTAGTATAGGCCCTTCCAGTAATTCTCTATGTGATCTTGGGAAAAACCTATTAGAGCATAGATTTAACATCTTTGATTCAAGCATTTGAAGAGTTATGGCTCTTCTCTTTAGGAAAATAATTCACATGCAAACACAATTATAAATATATAGTTTTGAGGGTGGAATTCATAGAGCCCACAATGGGAGTGGTGACTAGGACTTATCATGAACCATGGCTAATAACATCTGAACTAAGGAACAATATGGCTGAGTAGAAAGATCCTGGGCTCACATCCTCCCCTGGACGTGCCAAAACTACAACTAACTAACTACAGATAAACTAATTCTGAGAATGACTTGAGTAAGTAAGTAAGTATTAGTTGCTAAGTCATGTCCAACTCTTTGCGACCCCATGGACTGCAGCCCACCAGGCTTCACTGTCCATGAGATTTTCCAGGCAAGGATACTGGAGTGGGTTGTCATTTCCTTCTCCAGGGGACCTTTCCTGCACTGCAGGCAGATTCTTTACTGACTGAGCTACAAGGGAAGACCGAGAATGACCTGAAGACTAAAAGAACAGGTTTTCTATCACTAAAGATAAAAAGGAAAAGTCATTCTAAGGTGGGTAGCAGGGACAGAAATATAGTCTGGCTAGGACCCACACCATCAGTCACAACTGTGGCTCATTGTTGGAGGAGAGATCATAGTCTTGGAGGTTCCTGTGAAAGCCTAGGGTTCCAACCTCACATTGGGCTACTCAGCCTAGGAAACATGCACTAGGAATATGAGCCCCCATCACACTTGGCTTTGAAAACCAGTGGCACTTATGTCTGGGAAAACTGGAGGGCTATATGAAAAGGATACTCCACTCTTAAGGGGCACATGCAAAAACATTTGCTCCAAATTCCCAACATAGAAGAACCTCTTTGTAAAGCATCTAGATCATATGTGGAGATTCACTGACTAATTGTAGAGTGTGTGCTTGAAGGGCAGGGATCTGTTGGAACTTTCTATGGGTAAAGAGATGGTGGGCACCAGTTATTGTTGTTGTTTATTTATTTGTGGCTCACCCTCTGCTTAGCTAGCTCAGTACTGGCAGGAATCATTTCTGACTCTCACCATCTAACCAATGGCATCACTTGAGCTGCCCTGAGTTCAACTACAGATCTGGACACACCTAGAGTTCCTCCAAAGTGGCCCCCTCACCCTGAAAAACCGAGCAGCCATATTTAGCCAGCAGTGGAACCCCACACACACAGCGCCAAGCATCCTTGTGCCCCACCAGTCACAGTTGTCAACATCGGCTAGCAGTGGAGCCCTTCTAAAATAGCCACCTACCCTGCTAGACCTAGTGTATGCTCTTGGTCCATATCAGCAGCCCCATAAATTGGCTCCTGACCTCTGGGTCGACCCTGCACATGTGAGCATTAAACCAGACCAGAGCCACAGCCAGAATTGCACACTAGTGTACCCATAACTAGGCAGTGCAGTCACAGCAGGAGGACACATGCAGCCCACATAGGGGAAATCGTGGAGTTCCTGGCTCTCAAGAGTAGATGAGACCATGCAACTTGGTCCCACATGGCACCTGCTACACAAAGCGACTCCTTCAAGAACGGGAAACGTAGCTGACCTAATAATATATAGGAATAAACACAGGGCAAATAAGGAAACAAATATATTCCAAATGAATGAACAAGATAAAACTTCAGGGGGGAAAAAAACTAATGGAGAAAAACAATGTTCTAGATAAGGGGTTGAATGTAACGATCATAAAGATAATCAGTGAACTCAGGAAAACAGTGGAGGAAGAGAGAATTACAGCAAAGAGGTTAAAAATATAAAAAGAGCCAATCAGAGCTGAAGAATACAATAACAGAAATTAAGAAATACTGGCCAATATCACTGATGAACATAGATGCAAAAATCCTTAACAAAATTCTAGCAAACAGAATCCAACAACATATAAAAAAGATCATACATCATTACCAAGTGGGCTTTATCCCAGGGATGCAAGGATTCTTCAATTATCGCAAATCAATCAATGTGATACAACACATTAACAAATTAAAAGATAAAAGCCACATGATTATCTCAATAGATGCAGAGAAAGCCTTTGAAAAAAAAGCAACATCCGTTTATGATAAAAACCCTTAAGAAAGCAGGAATAGAAGGAACATACCTCAACATAATAAAAGCCATATATGAAAAACCCACAGCAAACATTATCCACAATGGTAAAAAATTGAAAGCATTTCCCCTAAAGTCAGGAACAAGACAAGGATGCCCACTCTTATCACTGCTATTCAACATAGTTTTGGAACTTTGGGCCACAGCAATCGGAGCAGAAAAAGAAATAAAAGGAATCCAGATTGGAAAAACTGGATTAAAACTCTCACTGTTTGCAGATGACATGATCCTCTACATAGAACACCCTAAAGACTTAACCAGAAAATTACTAGAGCTAATCAATGAATAGAGTAAAGTTGCAGGATAAAAATTAACACACGTAAATCCCTTGTGTTCCTATACACTAACAATGAGAAAACAGAAATAGAAATTCAGGAAACAATTCCATTCACCATTGCAACGAAAAGAATAAAATACTTGGGAATAAATCTACCTAAAGAAACAAAAGACCTATATATAGAAAACTATAAAATACTGGTGAAAGAAATCAAATAGTACACAAATACATGGAAAAATATACCAAGTTCATGGATCAGAAGAATAAATATAGTGAAAATGAGTATACTACTCAAAGCAATCTATAGATTCAATGCAAATCCTATCAAGCTACCAATAGTATTTTTCAGAGAATTAGAACAAATAATTTCACAATTTGTATTGATTACAAAAAACCTCCAATAGCCAAGCAATCCTGAGAAAGAAAAATGGAACTGGAGGAATCAACCTGCCTGACTTCAGGCTCTACTACAAAGCCACAGTCATCAAGACAGTATGGTACTGGCAAAAAGACAGAAACATAGATCAATGGAACAAAATAGAAAGCCCAGAGATAAATCCACACACCTATGGACACCTTATCTTTGACAAAGGAGGCAAGAATATACAATGGAGAAAAGATAATCTCTTTAACAAGTGGTGCTGGGAAAACTTGTCAACCACGTGTAAAAGAATGAAACTAAAGCAGTTTCTAACACCATACACAAAAATAAATTCAAAATAGATTAAAGATCTAAATGTAAGACCAGAAACTATAAAACTCCTAGAGGAAAACATAAGCAAAACACTCTCTAACGTAAATCATCACAGGATCCTCTATGACCCACCTCCCAGAGTAATGGAAATGAAAGCAAAACTAAATAAATGGGACCTAACTAAACAAAAGCTTTTGCACGATGAAGGAAACTATAAGCAAAGTGAAAAGACAGCCTTCAGAATGGGAGAAAACAATAGCAAAGAAGCAACTGACAAAGAATTAATCTCAAAAATATACAAGCAACTCCTGCAGCTCAATTCCAGAAAAATAAGTGACCCAATTTAAAAATGGACCAAAGAACTAAATAGACATTTCTCCAAAGAAGACATACAAATGGCTAACAAACACATATAAAGATGCTCAGCATCACTCATTATCAGAGAAATGCAAATGAAAACCACAATGAGGTACCATCTCATGATCAGAATGGCTGCTATCAAAAAGTCTATAAACAATAAATGCTGGAGAGGGTAAAGAGAAAAAGGAACCCTCTTACAACTGTTGTTGGGAATGCAAACTAGTACAGTCACTATGGAGAACAGTGTGGAGATTCCTTTAAAAACTGGAAATAGAACTGCCATACGATCCAGCAATACCACTGCTGGGCATACACACTGAGGAAACCAGAATTGAAAGAGACACGTGTATCCCAATGTTCATCACAGCGCTGTTTATAATAGCCAAGACATTGAAGCAACCTAAATGTCCATTGGCAAATGAATGGATAAGAAAGCTGTGGTACATAAACATAATGGAATATTACTCAGCTATTAAAAAGAACGCATTTGAATTCATTCTAATGAGGTGGATGAAACCAGAGCCTATTATACAGAGTGAATTAAATCAGAAAGAAAAATACCAATACAGTATATTAATGCATATATATGGAATTTAGACAGATGGAAACAATGACCCTATATGTGAGACAGCAAAAGAGACACAGATGAAAAGAACAGACTGTTGGACTCTGGGAGAAGGCGAGGGTCAGATGATTTGAGAGAATAGTTTTGAAATATGTATATTATCATATGTGAAACCTATCGCCAGTCCAGGTTCGATGCATGAGGCAGGATGCTCAGGGATGGTTCACTGAGATAACCTTGAGGGATGGAATGAGAAGGGAGGTGGGAGGGAGTGTCAGGATGGGACATGTACATCCATGGCTGATTCATGTGAGTATATGGCAAAAACCACCACAATATTGTAAAGTAATTAGCCTCCAATTAAAATTTTAAAAAATTTAAAAAAAAAAGAAGAACTACACTAGAGGGAACCAACAGAAGAGTAGATGATGCAAAAGAATGGACCAGTAGTGAGGAAGACAAGCTAGTGAAATCATGCATTGGAACAGCAAAAAAAAAAAAAAAAAAAAAATGAGGATAGTTTAAGGGATCATTTGAACAGTATCAAGTACACTAATATTCACATTATATTTTAGGAGTCCCAACACCTAGACACAGTATAATTAACATGTCAAAACTTAAAGCTAAAGATAGAACTTTCAAGCAGTTAGAAAAGGAGAACTAGTTACATATAGAGGAACCCTTCCAAGATCATCAACTGCCTTTTCAGCAGGAACTTTACAGGCCTGATGAGAATGGCATGACATATTCAAAGTACTAAACAGAAAAAAAGAAAAACCTTGCAACCAAGAATATTCTGACAAGGTTATCATTCAGAATTGAAGGAGAGATAGAGTTTTCCAGGTAATCAAAAGAAAAAGGAGCTTATCAATATTAAACTGACCTCACAAGAAATGTTAAAAATATTCTATTTAAAACATCTTTTAATAGAAAACACCAAAAGTACAAATATTAAAAATTATGAAAGGTAAATAATTTCACCAGTAAAAGCAGAAATATATTATACGGTTAGTGGATCAACCAACTATAAGGTATAAACAAAAAAAAGGCAAAATTAGTAAATGTATATATCTAAAACAATTATTTAAGAGATACACAAAATAAAAAGACTTAAAAAAATAACATCAGGAGTGTAAAATGTTGTGTTGGGAGTAAAAATGTAGCGCTTTTAGAATGCACTCAAATATAAGCATGAACTTATACTGCTATATAAACATGCTATATAAGAATCTCATGGTAACCACAAAACAAAAACTTATAATAGGGGGAGGCATCAAGATGGCAGAATAAGAGGATGCAGAATTCTCCTCACAAGTACATCAAGAATACATCTACAAATGGAACAATTCTCATAGAGCACCTGCTGAACATTGGTGAAAGACCTTGGACACCTAAAAGGACAAGAACCCCCCCCCCACCACACAAACACACACACACACACACACAACCAACTATACTGAAAGAAAGAAAAAAAGGAGAGAAAATGGGAAGGGACCAGTACCCCTGGCAGGGAACTGAAGGTAAGGACAGGTTTCTGCACTCAGAAAAGCTTATTGAGGTGGGGAAATCACCTGAGGCAGAAAGCGACCTTTGGGAGATTATAAGGGAATGGAGCAACCAGACAATGAAAGATAGGACAAAGCCCCAGCAAGTCCAAATTCCACTAGCGAAGCAAATTCCACTAGATTTTTAATGCTCAAGAATAATCTTCTTTGGAAGAAGACCTAAATAGAAATCTCTCTAAAGAAGACATCAGTTCACTTCAGTTCAGTCACTCAGTCATGTCTGACTCTTTAGACGCCATGGACCACAGCACACCAGGCCTCCCTGTCCATCACCAACTCGCAGAGTTTACCCAAACTCATGTCCGTAGAGTCGGTGATGCCATCCAACCATCTCATCCTCTGTCGTCCCCTTCTCTTCTTGCCCTCAATCTTTCCCAGCATCAGGGTCTCTTCAAATGAGTCAGCTCTTTGCATTAGGTGGCCAAAGTACTGGAGTTTCAGCTTCAGCATCAGTCCTTCCAATGAACACCCAGGACTGATCTCCTTTAGGATGGACTGGTTGGATCTCCTTGCAGTCCAAGGGACTCTCAAGAGTCTTCTCCAACACCACAGTTCAAAAGCATCAATTCTTCGGTGCTCAGCTTTCTTTATGGTCCGACTCTCACATCCATACATGACTACTGGAAAAAACATAGCCTTGACTAGATGGACCTTTGTTGGCAAAGTAATATCTCTGCTTTTTAATATGCTGTCTATGTTGGTCATAAATTTCCCTGCAAGGAGTGTGCGTCTTTTAAGTTCATGGCTGCAGTCACCATCTACAGTGACTAAGGAGGCACCAAAAATAAAGTCAGCCACTGTGTTCACTGTTTCCCCATCTATTTGCCATGAAGTGATGGGACCAGATGCCATGATCTTCGTTTTCTGAATGTGGAGCTTTAAGCCAACTTTTTCACTCTCCTCTTTCACTTTAATTAAGAGGCTCTTCAGTTCTTCTTCACTTTCTGCCATAAGGGTGGTGTCATCTGCATATATGAGGTTATTGATATTTCTCTCACCAGTCTGGATTCCACCTTGTGCTTCCTCCAACCCATTGATTTTCATGATGTACTCTGCATAAAAGGTAAATAAGCAGGGTGACAATATACAGCCTTGACGTACTCCTTTTCCTATTTGGAACCAGTCTGTTGTTCCATGTTCAGTTCTAACTGTTGCATCCTGACCTGCATACAGATTTCTCAAGAGGCAGGTCAGGTGGTCTGGTATTCCCATCTCTTTCAGAATTTTTCACAGTTTATTGTGATCCACAGTGTCAAAGGCTTTGGCATAGTCAATAGAGCAAAAATAGATGTTTTTCTGGAACTCTCTTGCTTTTTCCATGATCCAGCGGACGTTGGCAATTTGATCTCTGGTTCCTCTGCCTTTTCTAAAACCAGCTTGAGCATCTGGAAGTTCTCGGTTCATGTATTGCTGAAGCCTGTCTTGGAGAATTTTGAGCATTACTTTACTAGCATGTGAGATGAGTGCAATTGTGCGGTAGTTTGAGCATTCTTTGGCATTGCCTTTCTTTGGGATTGGAATGAAAACTGACCTTTTCCAGTCCTGTGGCCACTGCTGCTGCTACTGCTAAGTCACTTCAGTTGTGTCTGACTCTGTGTGACCCCATAGACGGCAGCCCACCAGGCTCCCCCTTCCCTGGGATTCTCCAGACAAGAACACTGGAGTGGGTTGCCATTTCCTTCTCCAACGCATGAAAGTGAAAAGTCAAAGTTAAGTCACACAGTCGTGTCTGACCCTCTGCGACCCCATGGACTGCAGCTTTCAAGGCTCCTCCATCCATGGGATTTTCCAGGCAAGAGTGCTGGAGTGGGGTGCCATTCCGACTGCTGTTATCCAAATTTGCTGGCATATTGTGTGCAGCACTTTCACAGCATCATCTTTCATGATTCGAAATAGCTTAACTCGAATTCCATCACCTCCACTAGCTTTGTTCATAGTGATGCTTTCTAAGTTCCACTTGACTTCACGTTCCAGGATGTCTGACTCTAGGTCAGTGATCACACCATCGTGATTATCTTGGTCGTGAAGATCTTTTTTGGACAGTTCTTCTGTGTATTCTTGCCACCTCTTCTTAATATCTTCTGCTTCTGTTAAGTCCATACCATTTCTGTCCTTTATCGAGCCCATCTTTGCATGAAATGTTCCCTTGGTATCTCTAATTTTCTTGAAGAGATCTCTAGTCTTTCCCATTCTATTGTTTTCCTCTACTTCTTTGCACTGATCACTGAGGAAGGCTTTCTTATCTCTTCTTGCTATTCTTTGGAACTCTGCATTCTGATACTTATATCTTTCCTTTTCTCCTTTGCTTTTCACTTTTCTTTTCACAGCTATTTGTAAGGCCTCCCCAGAAAGCCATTTTGCTTTTTTGCGTTTTTTTCCATGGGGATGGTCTTAATCCCTGTCTCCTGTACAATGTCATGAACCTCAGTCCATAGTTCATCAGCCACTCTATCTATCAGATCTAGGCCCTTAAATCTATTTCTCACTTCCACTGTATAATCATAAGGGATTTGACTTAGGTCATATCTGAATGGTCTAGTGGTTTTCCCTACTTTCTTCAATTTAAGTCTGAATTTGGTAATAAGCAGCTCATGATATGAGCCACGGTCAGCTCCTGGTCTTGTTTTTGCTGATTGTATAGAGCTTCTCCATCTTTGGCTGCAAAGAATACGATCAATCTGATTTTAGTGTTGACCATCTGATGATGTCCACATGGACATCATGTACTTCAAGTGTTTCTTGACTTCCTACTTTTGCATTCCAGTCCCCTACAATGAAAAGGTCATCTTTTTGGGGTGTTAGTTCTAAAAGGTCTTATAGGTCTTCATAGAGCCATTCATCTTCAGCTTCTTCAGCATAACTGGTTCGGGCATAGACTTGGATTACTGTGCTATTGAATGGTTTGCCTTGGAAATGAACAGAGATCATTCTGTTGTTTTTGAGATTGCATCCAAGTGCTGCATTTTGGTCTCTTTTGTTCCTCTACACAGAAAACCCTAAAGATACCACCAGAAAATTGCTAGAGCTAATCACTGAGTATAGTAAAGTTGCTGGATATAAAATTGACATGCAAAAATCCCTTGCATTTCTATACTAACAATGAGAAAACAGAAAGAGAAATTAAGGAAACAATTCCACTCACCATTGCAATTAAAAGAATATAATACTTGAAAGAATATAATACTTAGGAATACATCTACCTAAAGAAACAAAAGACCTATATATAGAAAACTATAAAAGAGTTATGAAAGAAATCAAATGTGACACAAATTGATGGAAAAATATACTGTTTATGGATCAGAAGGATCAATACAGTGAAAATGAGTATACTACCCAAAGCAATCTATAGATTCAATGCAATGCCTATCAAGTTACCAATGGTATTTTTCACAGAGCTATAAAAAATAATTTCACAATTTATATAGAAATACAAAAAACCTTAAATAGCCTAAGTAATCTTGAGAAAGAAGAATGGAACTGGAGGAATCAACCTGCTTGAGTTCAGGCTCTATTACAAAGCTACAGTCATCAAGACAGTATGGTGCTGGCACAAAGACACAAATATAGATCAATGGAACAAAATAGAAGGCCCAGAGATAAATCAACACACCTATGGAAACCTTATCTTTGACAAAGGAGGCAAGAATATAGAATGGAGAAAAGACAATCTCTTTAACAAGTGTTGCTGGTAAACTGGTCAACCACTTGTAAAAGAATGAAGCTAGAACACTTTCTAACACCATACACAAAAATAAAATGGATTAAAGATCTAACTGTAAGATCAGAAACTATAAAACTCCTAGAGGAAAACATAAGCAAAACACTCTCTGACAAAAATCACCTCAGGATCCTCTATGACCCACCATGCACAGTAATGGAAATAAAAGCAAAAATAAACAAATGGGACCTAAGTAAACTTAAAAGCTTTTGCACGATGAAGGAAACTATAAGCAAGGTGAAAAGACAGCCTTCAGAACGGGCGAAAATAACAGCAAATGAAGCAACTGGCAAAGAATTAATCTCAAAAATATACAAGCACCTCCTGCAGCTTAATTCAAGAAAGATAAATGACCCAATTAAAAAATGCGCCAAAGAACTAAACAGACATTTCTCCAAAGAAGACATACAGATGGCTCACAAATACATGAAAAGATGCTCAACATCACTCATTATCAAAGAAATGCAAATCAAAACCACAATGAGGTACTATCTCACACTGGTCAGAATGGCTGCTATCAAAAAGTCTGCTGTTGCTACTGCTGCTAAGTCACTTCAGTTGTGTCCAACTCTGTGCGACCCCATAGACATCAGCCCATCAGGCTCTGCTGTCTCTGGGATTCTCCAGGCAAGAACACTTGAGGGGGTTGCCATTTCCTTCTCCAATACATGAAAGTGAAAAGTGAAAGTGAAGTTGCTCAATCGTGTCTAACTCTTAGTGACCCTATGGACCACAGCCCACCATGCTCCTCCATCCATGGGATTTTCTAGGCAAGAGTACTGGATTGGGGTGCCATTGCCTTCTCTGATAAAATGTCTACAAACAATAAATGCTGGAGAGGCTGTGGAAAAAAGGGAACCCTCTTACACTGTTGGTGGGAATGCAAACTAATACAGCCACTATGGAAAAGGGTGTGGAGATTTCTTTTAAGAAAATGGAAATAGAACTTCCATATGACCCAGCAATCCCACTGCTGGGCATACACACTGAGGAAACCAGAATTGAAAGAGACACGTGTACCCCAATGTTCATCACAGCACTGTTTACAATAGCTAGGACATGGAAGCAACCTAGATGTCCATCAGTAGACAAATGGATAAGAAAGCTGTGGTACATATACACAATGGAATATTACTAAGCTATTAAAAAGAATGTTTTTGAATCAGTTCTAATGAGGTGGATGAAACTGGAGCCTATTATACGGAGTGAAGTAAGTCAGAAAGAAAAACACCAATACAGTATATTAATGCATATATATGGAGTTTGGAAAGATGGTAACAATGACCCTATATGCGATACAGCAAAAGAGACACAGATATAAAGAACAGAGTTGTGGACTCTGTGGGAGAAGGCAAAAGTGGGATGATTTGAGAGAATAGCATCAAAACATTTATATTACCTGATGTTGAAGCTGAAACTCCAATACTTTGGCCACCTGATGCGAAGAGCTGACTCATTTGAAAAGACCCTGATGCTGGGAAAGATTGAGGGCAGGAGGAGAAGGGGATGACAGAGGATGAGATGGTTGTATGGCATCACTGACTCAATGGACATGGGTTTGGGTGGACTCCGGGTGTTGCTGATGGACAGGGAGGCCTGGTGTGCTGTGGTTCATGGGGTCGCAAAGAGTCAGACACGACTGAGTGACTGAAGTGAACTGATGTGAAATAGATTCCAGTCCAGGTTCGATGCATGAGACAGGGTGCTCAGGGCTGGTGCACTGGGATGACCCTGAGGGATGGGATGGGGAGGGAAGTGGGAAGGGGATTCAGGATGGGGGGCACATGTACACCCATGGCTGATTTATCTCAATGTATGGCAAAACTGCTACAATATTGTAAAGTAATTAGCTTTCAATTAAATAAATTAATTTTTTTAAAATATGGAATCACATAGTATGTAGCTTTTTGAGATGTTTTTCTCTGTAGCGTTTGTGTTTCTCAAGTTCATTCAAGTTGTTGTATGTATCAATAGTTCATTAATTTGATGTATGACTAGTATATTCCTTAGTAAGAATGAACCACAGTTGATCCATTCTCCCATTGGAAGAAATACAGGCTGTTTCCAGTCTGGGGCTCTAACACATAAAGCTGAAGTGAACATTCATGCTTAAATTTTTATGTGAACATAAGCTTTCATTCCTTTGGGCTAAAAAACTGCTGCCTAATTCAACATCATGAAGATGTATTCCTTTTTTTCTCAGCATTTTATACCTTCAGCTCTTACATTTAAGTCTCTGATCTATTTTGAGTTAGTTAATATTTACATATGGTATAAGGTAGACATCTAAATTCATCTTTTGCATGTGTATATACAATTGCCCCAGCACCATTTTTCAAAGTATATTGTTTGTCATTGAATTTTCTTGGCACCCTTGTCAAACATCCATTGACCAGAATATAACGGTTTTCTTTGGGGCTTTCCATTATGTTCCTTTCATCTTTTTTTCTATTTCTGTGGCAGTGCTAAACTGACTTGATTACTGTAGCTTTGTAAGAAGTTATGAAATCAGAAATTGTAAAACTTCCAATTATATTTTTTTCAAAGTTTGGCTGTTTTGGGTCCTTTGTGTTTCCTTATCAGTTTTAGGATCATCGTGTCATTTTCTACAAAAAGGCCTCTGGGATTCTGACAGGTATTTCATTAAATCTGTAGATTAACTTGGGCAGTATTGCTGTCCTAACAAAATTAAATCTTGCAATCCATGAACATATGATGTCTATTTATTTAAATTTTCCTAAACTACATTCAACATTTTTGTTTTGTAGTTTGTATACAAGCCTTGTATTTCTTTTGTTGAACATATTTTTCCGATTTTTGAATGAATTATTTTCTTAATTTTTGATGTTTTCTGTCTACTATGTATCAGTTTAGTTCAGTCGCTCAGTCGTGTCCAACTATTTGTGACCCCATGGACTGCAGTACGCCAGGCTTCCCTGTTCATCACCAACTCCTGGAGCTTGCTCACATTCGTGTCCATCGAGTTGGTGATGCCATCCAACCATCTCATCCTCTGTTGTCCCCTTCTCTTCTCCTGCCTTCAATCTTTCCCAGCATCAGAGTCTTTTCCAATGAGTCAGCTCTTCGCATCAGGTGGCCAAAGTATTGGAGTTTCAGCTTTAGCATCAGTCCTTCTAATGAATATTCAGGACTAATATCCTTTAGGATTGACTGGTTGGTTCTCCTTGCAGTCCAAGGGAATCTCAAGAGTCTTCTCCAATACTACAGTTCAAAAGCATCAATTCTTCAGTGCTCAGCTTTCTTTATGGTCAAACTCTCACATCCATACATGACCACTGGAGAAAACATAGCTTTGACTAGATGGACCTTTGTTGGCAAAGTGATGTCTCTGCTTTTTAATATGCTGTCTAGGTTGGTCATAGCTTTTCTTGCAAGGAACAAGTGTCTGTAATTTCTTGGCTGCAGTCACCACCTGCAGTGATTTTGGAGCCCCCCCAAATAAAGTCCAAGTCTAGTACATATAAATACACCTAATTCTGTGCATTGTTTATGTATCCTTCAACCTTGCTGAAGTTATTTTTAGCTTTGGCTAGAACTTCAGTGTTGAAAAGAAGTGGCAAGAACAGACATCCCTGTTTTGTTTCTCAGATTATTGACAAATTTTCAGTCTTTCATAATTAGTATGATGCTAGCTGTAGATTTTCTATCAATGCCTTTATCAGGCTTAGAAATTTCCCTTTCGGCTGGTGTGAAATGGTACCTCATTGTGGTTTTGATTTGCATTTCTCTGATAATGAGTGATGTTGAGCATCTTTTCATGTGTTTGTTAGCCATCTGTATGTCTTCTTTGGAGAAATGTCTATTTAATTCTTTGGCCCATTGTTTGATTGGGTCGTTTATTTTTCTGGAATTGAGCTGTAGGGGTTGCTTGTATATTTTTGAGATTAGTTGTTTGTCAGTTGCTTCATTTGCTATTATTTTCTCCCATTCTGAAGGCTGTCTTTTCACATTGCTTATAATTTTGAGTATATATATTTTTTTTAGATAATGAAAGGAATTTGAATTTCAGATGTATAATTGGTTATTAATTTTATTGAAGTTGCCTTGTAGTAAGTCTCTTTGCTCTCAATGCTATCAAGATTCTCTCTTTGTTTTTAAACAGCTTGATTATGAATGTGTATTTGTGGGCCACTTTGAATTTACCTCATTTAGAGTTTGTTGAGCTTCTTGGATATATGTATAAATGTTATTCATCAAAACTGGGATTTTTGGTCAGCATTTCTTCAAATACTCTTTTTGCCTCTTTCTTCTAAGAATCTAACTATATGTATGTTGGTGGGCTTGATGATTTGCCACAGGATTCTGAGGCTTTGTTTATTTATCAACATTACTTTTTTTCTGTTCCACAGGCTGAATAATCTTTATTAACTTAAATTCAAGATGACTGCTTATTTATTCTGCCAGCTCAAATCTCAAATTGAGTCCCTCTAATAAACTATTTTATTTCAGTTTTTGTACTTAAAACTCAAGATTTGTATTTTCAAAATAATTTAATTATGTGTGATAAGTTTCTAGTAAACATAATACATAAAAGCCTCTTCAGTTCAGTTCAGTTCAGTCGTTCAGTCGTGTACGACTGTTTGTGACCCCATGAACTGCAGCATGCCAGGCCTCCCTGTCCATCACCAACTCCTGGAGTCCACTCAAACTCACGTCCATTGGGTCGGTGATGCCATCCAGCCATCTCATCCTGTGGTGTCCCCTTCTCCTCCTGCCCCCAATCCCTCCCAGCATCACAGTCTTTTCCAATGAGTCAACTCTTCGCATGAGGCAGCCAAAGTATTGGAGTTTCAGCTTTAACATAATTCCTTCCAAAGAACGCCCAGGGCTAATCTCCTTTAGAATGGATTGGTTGGATCTCCTTGCAGTCCAGGGGACTCTCAAGAGTCTTCTCCAACAACACAGTTCAAAAGCATCAATTCTTCGGCGCTCAGCTTTCTTCACAGTCCAACTCTCACATTCATACATGACCACTGGAAAAACTATAGCCTTGACTAGACGGACCTTTGTTGGCAAAGTAATGTCTCTGCTTTTCAATATGCTATCTAGGGTGGTTATAACTTTCCTTCCAAGGAGTAAGCATCCTTTAATTTCATGGCTGCAGTCACCATCTGCAGTGATTTTGGAGCCCCCCCCCCAAAAAAAAATAAAGTCTGACACTGTTTCCCCATCTATTTCCCATGAAGTGATGGGACCAGATGCCATGATCTTTGTTTTCTGAATGTTGAGCTTTAAGCCAACTTTTTCACTCTCCTCTTTCACTTTCATCAAGAGGCTCTTTAGTTCATCTTCACTTTCTGCCATAAGGGTGGTGTCATCTGCATATCTGAGGTTATTGATATTTCTCCCGGCAATCTTGATTCCAGCTTGTGCTTCTTCCAGCCCCGTGTTTCTCATGATGTACTCTAATTATCAATAACACACATAATGCTAAGAGAGTAAATTTTTAAAATTTTCACTTCACCAAAAAATTTTTAACTATGTGGGGTGATGAATGTATTAACTTTATTGTATTCAGTTCAGTTCAGTTGCTCAGTCATGTCCAACTCTTTGCGACCCCATGAATTGCAGCATGCCAAGCCTCCCTGTCCATCACCAACTCCCAGAGTTCACCCAAACTCTTGTCCATCGAGTCAGTGATGCCATTCAGCCATCTCATCCTCTGTCATCCCCTTCTCCTGCCCCCAGTCCCTCCCAGCATCAAAGTCTCTTCCAATGAGTCAACTCTTTGCATGAGGTGGCCAAAGTATTGGAGTTTCAGCTTTAGCATCAGTCCTTCCAAAGAACACCCAGGACTGATCTCTTTAGAGTGGATTAGTTGGATCTTCTTTCAGTCCAAGGGACTCTCAAGAGTCTTCTCCAACACCACAGTTCAAAAGCATCAGTTCTCCGGTGCTCAGCTTTCTTCACAGTCCAACTTTCACATCCATACAGGACCACTGGAAAAATCATTGGCTTGACTAGACAGACCTTTGTTGGCAAAGTAATGTCTCTGCTTTTGAATATGCTATCTAGGTTGGTCATAACTTTCCTTCCAAGGAGTAAGCATCTTTTAATTTCATGGCTGCAGTCACCATCTGCAGTGATTTTGGAGCCCCCCAAAATAAAGTCTGACACTGTTTCCACTGTTTCCCCATCTATTTGCTATGAAGGATGGGACCAGATGCCATGATCTTAGTTTTCTGTTATTGTATTAACACATATCAAATCATTTCACTGGGTACCTTAAACATATACACTGTTATATATTAATTGCATCTCAATAAAACAGGAAGAACCCCCCCAAAAATTTATTTAATTTGCAAACAGCAATAGTGAATGCGTGTATATCCGCCCACCCACCAAAATAAAGGAACACATGTTATCTCCATGTGTATGTATAAATGGTGTTTATCAACATAGTGTTTCTACTGTGTATGTTTTACTTTTGGGAACTACATTGATGAATGCTTAGAGAGATTACATATTTTTATATTATAAGCAATATTATATGTGAATATTCCTATATGTGCTTTTTAAAAAATTTATTTATTTTAATTGGATGTTAATTACTTTACAATATTGTATTGGTTTTGCCATACATCAACATGAATTCGCCACAGGTGTACACATGTTCCCCATCCTGAACCCCCCTCCTACTTCCCTCCCCATATCATCCCTCTGGGTCTTCCCAGTGCACCAGCCCCAAGCATCCTGTATTCTGCATCGAGCCTGGACTGGCTATATGTGCTTCTTTTCATACTTTTGAAATTGTTCTTTGAATGGAATTATCTATTTATGGTAAATTTCTAGTAGAGTTGCTCAGTCAGTGAATCTACAATATTTATACATATATTGCCAAAATGTTTTACAGCAAGATCAAATCAATTTTTACTTTGATCAATACCAAATGACATTGTTTACTTCCTCCTCCTTTTCCCAATATACTGGGTAAAAGAGTAATCACACTCTTGGTTAATCTATATTGATTAGTAATGAAATCAAATAAGTTTATAGCTTTAAAATATTTTTGTATTTTTCTCTTTTTCATTCTTTTTTATACAATTGCCTGTACATGCCCATTGTACATTTTCTGATAAAGTATTTTTCTCTCCTGGATTTATAACATTGTAACAGACTTTTGTATATACAACATAGAAGAGCTTTTTAATATGCAAATGTTTCCCAGATAGTAATTTGCATTTAAATTCTGCTTATTTCCATCTTTGGGCATACAGTATATAGCTGCTTAACATGTTCATATAATACAATGTCTTTTTTGAATTTTTTTCTTCTAATTTTATTGAAATATAACTGACGTAGAGAACTGTATGAGTTTCAGGTGTACGGCATTAAGATTTTACTTATATATATATAATGAAATGATTACCAGAAAAGCTTAGTGAATATCCATCATGAGATAAATACAAAGTAAAATGATTTTTCCTTATAATGATTATTATCAGGATTTACTCTTTTAACAACTTTCATATAAAACATACAGCAGTGTTAATTATACTAAATCATGTTGTATATTACATCCCTAGTGCTTATTCATCTTAGAAGTAAAAGTTTGTTAAGTGTTGACTGCTGCTGCTGCTACTGCTGCTGCTAAGTCACTTTAGTTGTGTCCGATTCTGTGTGACCCCATAGATGGCAGCCCACCAGGCTCCCCCTTCCCGAGATTCTCCAGGCAAGAACACTGGAGTGGGTTGCCATTTCCTTCTCTACCTTCATCTAATTCTCTGTTTCCCAACCCCCACCTCTGATAACCACAAATCTGATCACCTTTCTCCATGAGTCTGTTTTTTTAAGTATAATTGACCTACAACAGTATATTAGTTCCTAGTGTATTTGAAATTTGACATTTGTATACATTGCAAAATCATTACCATGATAAGTCTAGTTACCGTCTGTCACCATACAAAGATACTATATTATTACTGACTACATTCCCCATTCTGTAAATTTCATCCCTGTGACTCATTTCTTTTGTAACTGCTAGTTTGAACATCTTAATTTCCCTCATCTATTTCACTCATCTCCTCACCTTTCACTCCTTTGGCAACTACCTGTTTATTCTCTGAATCTAGGACTCTGTTTCCATTTAGTTATGTCTGTTCACTTGTTTGGTTTCTAAGATACCATATGTAAGTGAAATCATGCAGTATTTGTCTTTGACTTATTTCACTTATCATAATGCCCTAGAAATCCATCCAAGTTGCTGCAAATGGCAACATTTTGTTCTCTTTTTATGACTGAGTAGTATTCCATTGTATATATCCATTTATCTTTATCCATTAATTTATGGGCATTTAAAATTGGCTATTGTGGATAATGCTGCAATAAACATAGTTGTACACATATCTTTGAATGAGTTTTTTTGTTTTCAGTGGATAAATACCCAGGAATAGAATTGCTAAGGTCATATGCTAGTTCTATTTTTAATTTTTTAAGGAATCTCTATACTGTTTTTCATAGTGGTTGCACCAATTTACATTCCCATCAACAGTGCCAAGGTTTCCTTTTTCTCCACATCCTCACCAACACTTATTTGTTGTCTTTTTGGATAATAGCCATTCTGACAAGTGTGAGGCCGTAGCTCACTGTGGTTTTAATTTGCATTTCCCTGATGATTAGTGTTGTTGAGCATTTTTTCATGTGCCTGTTGGTCATTTGTCTGTTTTCTTTGGAAAAAATGTCTTTTCAGGTCCTCTGCTCATTTTCAATCAGTTTTTTTTTTTTTTTTGATGTTGAGTTCTAGGAGTTATTTGTATATTTTTGGATATTAACCCTTTATCCAATATATTGTCTGTGACTATCTTCTCCTAGTCAGTAGGTGGCCTTTTTATTTTGTTGATAGTTTCATTTTCTGTGCAAAAACCTTTTTAGTTTGGTATAGTGCCATTTGTTTATTTTTGCTCTTCCTTGAAGAAACAGATAAAAAAATTATTATTAAAATTGACATGAAAGATGGTACTGTGTATGTTTTCTTCTAGGAATATGTTTTGTTTCAGGTCTTGGATTTAAGTCTTTAATCCATTTTCACTTTGATTTTGTAAGAAAGTAATCCAGTTTGATTCTATTACCTGTAGCTATCCAGTTTTCTCACCATCATTTATTGAAGAAGTTGTCTTTTCCCCATTGTATATTCTTGCCTCCTTTGTTATAGATTAATTCACCAAATAAGTGTGAGTATATTTCTGGGTTTTTTATTCTGGTCCACTGATATCTATCTGTCTGTTTTGTGCTAGTACCATACTGTTTGGTTACTGAAGCTCTGTAGTATAGTAGAAATCAGGAAACATAATATCTCCAAATTCGTTGTTCTTTCTCATAATGACCTTGGCTATTTAGGATCATTTGTGTTTTTACACATATTTTAGAATCATTTGTTCTAGCTCTGTGAAAAATGCTGTAGGTGTTTTGATAGAAATTGTATTGAGTCTGTCAATTTCCTTGGTTACTATGGTCATTTTAACAATATTAATTCATCCAATTTATGAACAAGATATATCTTTCCATTTGTTTGTGCTATCTTCAAATTCTTTAATTAGAGCTTCTTTTATTTCCTTAATTAGATTTATTCCCAGGTATTTTATTCTTTTGATGCAATTGTAACTGGGATTATTCACTTAATTTCTTTTTGATAGTTAGTTGTTAGAGTGTAGAAATACAATAGACTTCTGTGTATTAATTTTGTATCCTGCAACTTTTCTGAATTCATTTCTTTCTGTGGATTTTTGGTGGCATCTATAGGATTTTCTATACATAGTATCATGTCAGCTGCCACTTCCACTGTATAACTGTAAGGGATTTGATTTAGATCATACCTGAATGGCCTAGTGGTTTTCCCTACTTTCTTCAATTTAAGTCTGAATTTTTCAATAAAGAGTTTATGATCTGAGCCACAATCAACTCCTAGTGTTGTTTTTGCTGACTGTGTAGAGCTTCTCCATCTTTGGCTGCAAAGAATATAATCAATCTGATTTCCATATTGACCATCTGGTGATGTCCATGTATAGAGTGGTCTCTTGTGTTGTTGGAAGAGGGTGTTTACTATGACCAGTGCATTCTCTTGGCAAAACTCTGTTAGCCTTTAACATAAATAGATGTTGAATTTTTGTTGCAAGCTTTTTCTACATCTATTGAGATGATCATATAATTTTTATTCTTTGTTAATATGGTGTATCTGAATATCATATCAGTCGTTCTCTTAATGGTCTCTATCTTTAATGCCATACATAGAATGGCAGTTGTCTTCTTCTTTATATTTAAATATTCACCAATATTTACTGGCTCTTTATTTTTTTTCATTTTAGCCCTTTGCCTTTTTTTACATCTGGAAATTATTTATATATACTATATGAAAAAGGATTTAACTTTTGATCAAATTATTAACTAGTTTTCCACCTATTAAATGATTCATATTTTCCCACTGATTTGAAGCTACCTTTAGCATATACTAAGAACTTGCATGTAATTGCAACTGTTTCAAACTTTCTACTCTATTCTAAAATTTTTTCTTGCGGCAATGACATTTTAAGTTTTGTTTTTTTTTCCTTTTATAGTATGTTTTGGAAGTCTGCCACTAATTTTTATTATTCTTAAAAGCATTTCCACACATTTGTTATTTTTCATTTCAAATAAACTTAATCATTTAAAATATTTATGTCCTTTAGTAAAATTTTTAGATCTTTATCATGAGTCTGGCATGTTACCTAGTTTTATATCTAGGTACTTTCCTTTATTTCTGTGTAATATGAAGGAGATTTATTCTATAATTCTGATAAAGAAAAGTTCTTGGTTTTTCATATTTAACTCATATAAAGTACTTGAATTGATTTTAAAAGTTCTTTAGTCTGATTTTTTTTGTGTTTTCCTTGTATTCAGTCATAATGTCTGCAACTAATGGTAATTGATAGTTATATCTTTTATATATTCATGTATTTACTTAACCTTACTGCATTGATTAAAAATCTACAACACATATTTTCCTATAATAATCAAAGTGCTATTATACCCAATTATCTTTTTTCCTTTTTTAAAAATCTTTTCTCCTTTGACTTAATGAGGGTGTCTGTAGTATTTTATAAATAAGATATTGTTTATTTTATGTTTAGAATATGCATTTTATAATATCAAGGATTATTCTTTGCACTCTAATTTGTCAAAATTTTAATTTTTTTCAACTAAGAATGGATTTGGAATTTATCAAATAGGTTTTTAGTATCTTTCAGTACAGTTTTTCTTCTGTGATATGCTAATATAATTAATCATATTAAATCAGGCTTCCTAATATTTTTCCATTCATGCTTTTATTTTCTGATATGTGTTAAAGAGGTTTTTTTTGTCTTTTTAATTATTCAAACATTTTAAATGTTTAAAAGGGATAACCTTGATATAAAAATATATTGTGAAACAGCAGATGTGCAAATATGATTGCCTTTAAGTTTTATGGAAATGCATAATCAGGATCTTTGCTGGATGAGGTTGATCTGTAAAAGACAAGAGGAAAGCTGGAATATAATGCCATTTCTACCCCTACTTGTCTTCATTGCTTTACCTCTAAAGAAGTGTTCTGTTAAAATATTTCACTTATTTAGATGTTGTTGTATAAGTGGTTGTAAGAATTTGTATGAGTATTTCTGTCTGTCTATGCCTATCTATGTGCATACAATGTATACAGTATTTTTTGTCCTAGAACATAAATTTCCTCTTCTCCTCCAGCCTATCAGTGTTGCTCTCCAACTGATTCTGGGCCCCACTAAAACTTTTTAGGGTTTCCTAGGCTACATGTCTTTATTTATCTTATTGAATGGCTGTACTTCTTTTTCCTAGTCTTAGAAAATAAGAGAATCTAAAAACCAACAGAAGCTACTGTATTGAACACAATGGAGGTTTTTGTGGGAATGTAAGACTGTCACCTGCGATTGACTCAGTTTCTTTTCAACCGTGTCCCACTCTGATCTGTCAGTCTGATCCTTAATCCTTAGCTCATTTATTCTTTTGTAATAAGTTAACTGAGATAAAGTAAGTAAATGATTCAGTTAGCTTTCTAAGTGTTATTCAAGCACCATTATCATCTATATTTTTATTTTTCCCAGTGAATTTCTTAAGTGTTCTTAAGAAAGTTAGCTTAGAATTTATTTAATTTTATAAGGAAAATGACTAAACATCATGGTTTAAAGCATATTATTATTGATAAAACACACATTTGTTGCTGTTTCTTACCCTAGACTTTTTTTTCCTATCACAGCAGATGATTATTGTTGTGGCAAAACATTCAAAATGAACAAATTTCAATGTGATATCTATAAACATCTATGCATATTTTAATTCAAAATGTAGTGCTTTCTTTTCTTTTTAAGAGCTCCAATTATAAATTATTTGTCACAAAATATAATTTAGAAATAAATCCAATTGTTAATATATATCAACTTCATGTTTGTAAAACAAAAGAAAAAACTCTTTGTAAAGGTGCAAGAAAAAGAAAAGAAAAGAAAATGCATTAATATTTATCTTTCATGAGACTTTAATTCTACCTGCAATGTATGCTATAATATCATATCCAATCAGGTAACCATTTAGACTTAAAATAAATTTTAAGACTTTTTTCTTGCTATTTTTCTGTCATTTGTTTAAAACTTCAAGTATAAAAGAAATAATAAATGACTGTGTATATAGGAATTAACGTTCCTTGTTTCTTATGTTTTCTGAGATTGTCAAGAGAAACTAAAACTAAACTGAATCAGTAATATTTTTAATACGTTCTTATATTGTAGTTGGTTTTGATAAAAAAGTAGCAATGACATAATGTTTGTTTAATGGTGATGTATATCACATTTAAAAGACATACTTATAAGATGGCCTTATTTAAATTTGACTTTAGTTTGAAAAAATTCAGAGCTACCTGGAAGCAGATTTATATGGTATTTTTATCACTAGAGCAGAAGATTGTTTTGCCACTGTTGTTAACATTTGTGGTATTAAAAACAAAAGAGAGAGTAATTTAAATTCAAACAGACTCTGCTACAGCTTATTTGTCCAGACAGAAATTACTTCTGAATTTAATTACCTTGTATCAAAGAATGATCATAGAAATTAAGTCTGCAACATCAATGTCAATTACTTTTTCTTTTTAAGGGTTAGCTAGAATACTAAATAGAAGTCATTTATAATAGCATTTCCATTGTTTTTCCAAAGAATGCACATAGAACAATATGAATATAAATAAGCAAAGTATTTCTCACTCATTGTCCCTAATAATTCCTTATTTCTTTTACAACTTTAGCCTTTTACTTAGTGTTTCACAAATTGCTTTGTGATTCACATGCATTAGTAGCACTTAAGGTATCAGTTAAAATGAAGACTTCTGAGTTCTGTTTCAGGTGGGCTAAGTCAGAATCTCTAGATGTGGGCCTGGGAATATTAATTTTTCATTTCCCAGGGTGATTCTGAGACTCAGTAAAGGTTGTGAACCACTCTTTTAAGGGTACAGGTTTTGAAAATATCCTCTACGTATTCCTCTTGACACAGCCACACCCATATGTATGCTAATAGCTCCAAAACCTTTATCTGTAGCAAGAATCTCTTATGACAGCCAGACTATATTTAACTCTTTATCACTCCACATGACTCACAGCACACACACACATACATACTGCTCCCCCTTTGATCTGTGCTCCTCTTGAAATCAAATGCCAACCACCCATCACAACATGATGCCAACCACAATGACTTAATCACCAAGTCTTGTCAGTTCTATTTTTTCATGTATTTTAATCTATCTACTTCTCTCTTGATGGATAACATCAACATCTTCTTCACTGATTTCCCTAGTTCTTTTTGGTCCCTCTCCAAAATTTTCTCTAAGCAACAGCAATAGTAATCCTTTTAAAATACAGATATGATCATGTAACTTCCCTGCTTAAAACCCACTTCACTGGTCCCCTATATACATCAAGATAAAAGTTCACATTTACTAAATTCTCATAACTACTCATCATCTTCGTCTTTATTTTTCTGTTTATCTTATCATTCTTCCATCTCTCCATTGGTACATTTTGTTCCAGCCTTAGAGAAATAACAATTTTCAGTTTTAGGAATAAGCTATGCTGTCTCTTTTCTCCATACAAGGTATCAAGTCATTATGAAAATTTCCACTTACTTGTTTCATTTTCTAGATGTAAATTGTTTACCTCTCTGTCCCCAGTGCCAAACACAGTTCC
Source organism: Bos mutus (assembly GCF_027580195.1). NCBI lineage: Eukaryota > Metazoa > Chordata > Mammalia > Artiodactyla > Bovidae > Bos > Bos mutus. The sequence continues at coordinate 52,690,003 of NC_091646.1, forward strand.
TAATACATAGTACCAGCTCAGAAATTCTTCTTGATTGACTATATAAATGAGTAACAATGTTTATTTGTATATATTAATAATACATAATATAGCATTTAAAGACATGGATTCTGGAAACATTCAGTTAAACTCTGGCTTTGTGACTTATATAGCCTTAAAAAAACTTAAATTTCTCTGTGTGTTATATCACTAATCTTAAAAGAGTTATAATAATAGGCTCTATCCCTTGAGACTTTCATGAAGACTCATATATGAGAAAATACATACAAAATTGTTAGAAAGTGTCGAGCACACAGATGGTACTCAATAAAGTAAAAAGTGAAAGTCTCTCAGTCTTGTCTGACTCTTTGCAACCCCATGGACTGAAGCCCGCCAGGTTTCTCTGTCCATGGAATTCTCCAGGCAAGAACACCGGAGTGGTTTCCCTTCTCTAGGGTATCTTCCCAACCCAGAGATTGAACCCTGGTCTTCCGCATTGCAGGTGGATTCTTTACCAGCTGAGCCACCAGGGAAGCACAATAACTCAATAAATGTTAACTACAATTTTTCTTTCATGCTTCAAGATTTATTCCCCACCTCTAAGATAATTAATCATTTTATCTATTTTAATTTTTTTTCTTATGCTCTCAGCTATCATCTTGGAAAATTCATATTAATTTTAGTCTATCTATTAATATAATAGATGTCTCTCCATACCCTATTTCAGTTTAGAAGTTCTTCTCTGTATCTTTCCTAATTGACATTGTTAGGTATGATGAGCAGAATTTTAAATAATATCCTTGATGAGTTGATATACTCAAAAGAAAAATATGTTTAGTTTCTATAGAATTTCCTGATAGTATGGAATACTTCCTTATCTTGGTAACTATATCAATATTTTGGGGTAATAACTTCAGGGAACAGAATATCAGAACATTAAGATCATAATAATTTCTTGGAGGCATAATTGATAGTTCTAACCTACGTATCAAATCCTGTGCTTGAATAGGAGTTTTGCTGACAACAGAAGGATTTTTTTGTTATTTATGTTGAAGAAAATTAATAAATGTTTCAGTCTTTGGGCAGACCTATCCCAATATACTATTTCTCACTTGGTCAGTTTTTTAAAAGATTTATTAAAGCTAAGAGGTTAAGTTTTATAAGATGAAGGAGATGGAAATTTTATATAAATTTGTATGTAAAAATTTATAGTATTTTATAAGATTTGAATCCTGATTTTGCTTTGCCTATTTCAGACTGTATATTATCATTTCAGAAATTTCCAAAATAATAGTTTCCTAAATAATATACTTTTTAAAATGTTTCACAGAAATCATATAAATTAAAGGTGTTAAGGGACAGTTTAACTTTTTCCAAAACAAATAAAAGAATTAGCAGTTTAGACACAGAAAAGATCTCAGAAATTGTCTATCCCAATTCACAGACATACAGAAAGAGGACCAGAAGATTTTTATGACCTAGCAATGTCACACAGCTGGACAAGCGTCAAGATCAAACTTGTGTGCTCCAAATTTATTGTTTCTGTTAAACAACAATACTAATCATATTGGTTTATTATAATAGGAAATATTTATAATTAGAAACAACAATGGCAGAATTGACATGGAGGGGAGAACGCTACAGCACAACCTAAAATGACCAGGAGACATAATTATAACAAAAGAATTTTTATAATGAGGTAAAGTTTATATCTTGTTAAGAACTTTAGCAATACCCATATACATCAAAAAGTTCTGAAATTGGTCTTTTATTGGGGAGGACAAGCATTTATATGCAGGGCAATAAATAAAAATTATTTTGAAATTTTAGAGGGAGGTTTATTTTTAAAATAAATCTTATAAAATTCTGTAAATAGCAATTATCTTATAAAATGAACAACCACAATCTGAATATGTATCTACCCAAGGAGATTTCAGCATGTCACTGGAACAAATATATATGTGTGTGTGTGTATGAATTTTGTCACAGTGGTGACAGCAGTAAGAGAAACTTCCAGCACCTATCTCCAAGGAAACTGCATGGAGCCAATCTATCCAGAAGTCGTGACCTCTCTCACAGGGAAAAGGACATCAAGTAAGTGCCTTGCTACTCCAGTTGTGTAGGCCATAGCTAGAGAAACCCAGTTCTCACCAACAGTACCCCAAGTACTGAGATGGAACCTCTATGACTGAAAGGAGACAGGAGTTGAGAGAAAGACAGATGAGAATTTCAAAGGGTATTAAAGGGATTTCATTCTGTCAACCTAGAAGCCTCTGGTAGTAACACATCCTGGGATCTCCCTACTAGAGCACCCCAGAAACTCTGAGTGCTAAACACTTGCCTCACTCAACTTTGTGGATGGCTCCTTGTGCATGGGCTGTGTGGCATGGTGAGAGAGAACTCTCGTAGATAGGGAGTATACTCTTAAATCAGGCATGGTCTGTGAGCAAGGGAGAAACCACAGACTTGAGCTATAGAGCAAGCTTCTGAAAAAAGAGAAGTTTTCAGTAGCCATACTGGCTAGTTGTAAGAATCAGAGAGGACATAAAAGCTTAAGAATTCTGCCACAAAAGGGAACAGTTAAAGTGGATCAGGTATATCCATACAAAGTTGGAGAAAAGGAGGTTCCTTAAGAAACTAAGAAACTAAAAACAGAGCTACCATATGACCCAGAAATCCCATTCCTGGGCATATATCCAGAGAAATATATGGTTCAAAAGGCTACATGCACCCCGATATTCTTTGCAGTGCTGTTTACAGTAACCAAGACATGGAAGCAACCTAAATGTCCATGGACAGATAAATGGATTAAAAAGCTGTTGTGTGTGTGCATATATATATATAGGCTTTCCAGATGGTGCTAGTGGTAAGGAACCTGCCTGCCAATGCAGGAGATGTAAGAGATGTGGGTTCAATTCTTGGGTCAGGAAGATCCCTTAGAGAAGAGCATGGCAACCCTCTCCAGTATTCTTGCCTGGATAATCCTATGGACAGAGGAGCCTGGCGGGCTATAGTCCATGGGGTTGCAAAGAGTTGGACACTGAGGCAACTTCTCACTCTCAAACTTACATTCTCTCTCTCTCTCTCTCTCTCTCTCCCCTGATGGCTCAGATGGTAAAGAATCTGTCTGCAATGTGGGAGACCTGAGTTTGATTTGTGGGTTGGGAAAATCCCTTAGAGAAAGGAATGGCAAATCACTCCAGTATTCTTGCCTAGAGAATTCCATGGACAGAAGCTACAGTTCATGGGGTCACAAAGAGGCAAACACAACTGAGTAACTAACACTTTCTTGCACTTTCATACACACACACACACACACACATACATACATGCATATATACTCACACATATAATGGAATATTACTCAGCCATGAAAAAAAATGAAATGATACCATTTGCAGCTACATGAATGGACCTAGACACTATCAGACTGAGTAAAGGCAAATACTAAGTCAAAGGCGGATATCATATGATATCACTTATATGTGGAATCTTCGTCTAGTCAAGGCTATGGTTTTCCCTGTGGTCATGTATAGATGTGAGAGTTGGACTGTGAAGAAGGCTGAGCACGGAAGAATTGATGCTTTTGAACTGTGGTGATGGAGAAGACTCTTGAGAGTCCCTTGGACTGCAAGGAGATCCAACCGGTCTAAAGGAGATCAGCCCTGGGATTTCTTTGGAAGGAATGATGCTAAAGCTGAAACTCCAGTACTTTGGCCACCTCATGCGAAGAGTTGACTTATTGGAAAAGACTCTGATGCTGGGAGGGATTGGGGGCAAGAGGAGAAGGGAACGACAGAGGATGAGATGTCTGGATGGCATCACTGACTCGATGGACATGAGTCTGAGTGAACTCCGGGAGTTGGTGATGGACAGGGAGGCCTGGTGTGCTGCAATTCATGGGGTCACAAAGAGTCGGACACGACTGAGCGACTGATCTGATCTGATCTGAAAGTGTACAAATGAAGTTATTTACAAAACTGAAATAGAGTTACAGATATAGGAAATAAACTTATGGTTACCAGGGGGTAAGGGGAAGGGGCAGATTGGGAGTTTGGGATTGATATGCTGCTATATTTAAAATGGTTCAGCAACAGAGACTTACTGTATAGCACAAAGAACTCTGCTCAATAGTCTGTAATAACCTAAATGTGAAAGTAATTTGCAAAAGAACAGTTACATGTATGTGTACGACTGAATCTTTAAGTTCTTTTTTAAAAAGACATTTAAAAGTATTAAAATTAAAAATTAAATGGAAATAAAAGACAGGAGACAAAAAATGCTGGGAAGGATGTAGGGAAAAGGAAACCCATGTACACTATTGGTGGGAATGTAAATTGTTACAGCCACTATGGAAAACAGTATGGAGGTTCCTCAAAAAAATTAAAAATAGATCTACATATGAGCCAGCAATAAGTTTCTGGGTATATATCCAAAGTTTTCCAAATTTGCTGGCATATTGAGTGCAGCACTTTCACAGCATCATCTTTCAGGATTTGAAATAGCTCAACTGGAATCCCATCACCTCCACTAGCTTTGTTCATAGTGATGCTTTCTAAGGCCCACTTGGCTTCACATTACAGGATGTCTGGCTCTAGGTGAGTGATCACACCATCGTGATTATCTTGGATGTGAAGATCTTTTTTGTACAGTTCTTCTGTGTATTCTTGCCATCTCTTCTTAAATATCTTCTGCTTCTGTTAGGTCCATACCATTTCTGTTGTTTATTGAGTCCATCTTTGCATGAAATATTCCCCTGGTATCTCTAATTTTCTTGAAGAGATCTCTAGTCTTTCCCATTCTGTTGTTTTCCTCTAATTCTTTGCATTGATCACTGAGGAAGGCTTTCTGATCTCTCCTTGCTATTCTTTGGAACTCTGCATTCAGATTCTTATATCTTTCCTTTTCTCCTTTGCTTTTTGGTTCTCTTCTTTTCATAGCTATTTGTAAGGCTTCCCCAGACAGCCATTTTGCTTTTTTGTATTTCTTTTCCATGGGGATGGTCTTGATCCCTGTCTCCTGTACAATGTCACACACCTCCGTCCATAGTTCTTAAGGCACTCTATCTATCAGATCTAGCCCTTTAAATCTATTTCTCACTTCTACTGTATAATCATAAGGGATTTGATTTAAATCATACCTGAATGCTCTCCTGGTTCTTCCTACTTTCTTCAATTTACTTCTGAATTTGAGAGTAAGGAGTTCATGATCTGAGCCACAGTCAGCTCCCGGTCTTGTTTTTGCTGACTTTATAGAGCTTCTCCATTTTTGGCTGCAAAGAATATAATCAATCTGATTTCGGTGTTGACCATCTGGTGATGTCCGTGTGTAGAGTCTTCTTTTGTGTTGTTGGAAGAGGGTGTTTGCTATGACCAGTGCGTTCTCTTGGCAAAACTCTATTAGTCTTTGCCCTGATTCATTCCGTATTCCAAGGCCAAATTTGCCTGTTACTCCAGGTGTTTCTTGACTCCCTACTTTTTAAAATATCACAAAATTTACTGTTTTTAGTCAGGATCAAGTCATTTTTCTTGTATAAACACAAGTTGGATTGATGGAAACTTTCAGCTTTTAGAATTCTGAAAAATGTTGATTTTGACAATTTTTGCCTGTTTCTTCATTGCTTTTATGGAGGAGGAGTGTTTAGACCATTCAGATATGACCTAAATCAAATCGCTTATGATTATGCAGTGGAAGTGAGAAATAGATTTAAGGGCCTAGATCTGACAGAGTGCTTGATGAACTATGGAATGAGGTTTGTGACATTGTACAGGAGACAGGGATCAAGACAATCCCCATGGAAAAGAAATGCAAAAAAGCAAAATGGCTGTCTGGGAGGCCTCACAAATAGCTATGAAAAGAAGAGAAGTGAAAAGCAAAGGAGAAAAGGAAAGATATAAGCATCTGAATGCAGAGTTCCAAAAAATAGCAAGAAGAGATAAGAAAGCCTTCCTTAGTGATCAATGCAAAGAAATAGAGGAAAACAACAGAATGGGAAAGACTAGAGATCTCTTCAAGAAAATTAGAGATACCAAGGGAACATTTCATGCAATGATGGGCTCAATAAACGACAGAAATGGTATGGACCTAACAGAAGCAGAAGATATTAAGAAGAGATGGCAAGAATACACAGAAGAATTGTACAAAAAAGATCTTCACGACCCAGATAATCACGATGGTGTGATCACTCACCTAGAGCCAGACATCCTGGAATGTGAAGTCAAGTGGGCCTTAGAAAGGATCACTATGAACAAAGCTAGTGGAGGTGATGGGATTCCAGTTGAGCTATTTCAAATCCTGAAAGATGATGCTGTGAAAGTGCTGCATTCAATATGCCAGCAAATTTGGAAAACTCAGCAGTGGCCACAGGACTGGAAAAGGTCAGTTTTCATTCCAATCCCAAAGAAAGGCAATGCCAAAGAATGCTCAAACTACCACACAATTGCACTCATCTCACATGCTAGTAAAGTAATGCTCAAAATTCTCCAAGCCAGGCTTCAGCAATACATGAACTGTGAACTTCCTGATGTCCAAGCTGGTTTTAGAAAAGGCAGAGGAACCAGAGATCAAATTGCCGACATCCACTGGATCATGGAAAAAGCAAGAGAGTTCCAGAAAAACATCTATTTCTGCTTTATTGACTATGCCAAAGCCTTTGACTGTGTGGATCACAATCAACTGTGGAAAATTCTGAAAGAGATGGGAATACCAGACCACCTGACCTGCCTCTTGAGAAATCTGTATGCAGGTCAGGAAGCAACAGTTAGAACTGGACATGGAACAACAGACTGGTTCCAAATAGGAAAAGGAGTATGTCAAGGCTATATATTGTCACCCTGCTTATTTAACTTACATGCAGAGTACATCATGAGAAACGCTGGGCTGGAAGAAGCACAAGCTGGAATCAAGATTGCTGGGAGAAATATCAATAATATCAGATATGCAATGACGCCACCCTTATGGCAGAAAGTGAAGAGGAACTCAAAAGCCGCTTGATGAAAGTGAAAGTGGAGAGTGAAAAAGTTGGCTTAAAGCTCAGCATTCAGAAAACGAAGATCATGGCATCTGGTCCCATTACTTCATGGCAAATAGATGGAGAAACAGTGGAACCAGTGTCAGACTTTATTTTTGGGGGCTCCAAAATCACTGCAGATGGTGACTGCGGCCATGAAATTAAAAGACGCTTACTGCTTGGAAGGAAAGTTATGACCAACCTAGATAGCATATTCAAAAGCAGAGACATTACTTTGCCAACAAAGGTCCGTCTAGTCAAGGCTCTGGTTTTTCCTGTGGTCATGTATGGATGTGAGAGTTGGACTATGAAGAAGGCTAAGCACCTAAGAATTGATGCTTTCGAACTGTGGTGTTGGAGAAGACTCTTGAGAGTCCCTTGGACTGCAAGGAGATCCAACCAGTCCATTCTGAAGGAGAGCAGCCCTGGGATTTCTTTGGAAGGAATGATGCTAAAGCTGAAACTCCAGTACTTTGACCACCTCATGCAAAGAGTTGACTCATTGGGAAAGACTCTGATGCTGGGAGGGATTGGGGGCAGGAGGAGAAGTGGACGACAAAGGATGAGATGGCTGGATGGCATCACTGACTTGATGGATGTGAGTCTGAGTGAACTCCGGGAGTTGGTGATGAACAGGGAGGCCTGGCATGCTGAGATTCATGGGGTCGCAAAGACTTGGACATGACTGAGTGACTGAACTGAACTGACCTGATCTTAATGTCTCAGAAGTCCCTATTTCCCCATTCTAGGAGAACCATGGATGGTTATGTTTGGTGAAATTTGAATTTCTCTAATTTTCATTTTTTAAAGTCACATTTATTTTCTTATATTTCTCTTCTAAGTCTTTCTAGTTTTCTTTCCCCTTCAGGACTACTTCCCTTAGTTCACAAAGCATTGTCATAATAGCTACTATTAGTGGGTTTTATTTATTGGATAATTATAACATTTGGGTCATCTCAGGGTGAATTGTGTTTTCCCTTGAGAATTTGTCAAAATTTCCTTGTCTTTGATATTGAACATATTTTAATTGTCTCTTGGACATTTTTAATATACAAAGATTCTGAGTCTTTAAAAAATCCTGTGAGTTTTTTTAGATTGTCAATTGAACCAGTTAGATTTAGGCCACGTGTTTCAACTTGCCTTCTTTTGGCTGTGATTCTAATTTAAGTTCAGTTTCCAAAGCTTTAACAGTACCGTTTGGATCTGTCCACAGAGACTTTGGGTATGCTGTATAGGGTCATATATGATGCACAAACAATTTGGATATGAGTCCAGAATACATTGGCAACTTTATGGGATCCCATTTTCAAGTCCCTTCTTCTCCCTGATCTCCCTCACATTCTCCATCTCACAAAGGTCCTGCCTCTTGGTTATTGCACTGTAAAACCAGGGTGTTTTTACTTTCTGCTTTGTCACAAACTTCTATATCTGGCTATGTTTCTAGGGTCAAGTGGCAGGAGGGTAGAGAGAGAATAAGCAACAGACTTGCCCCCACACTATCTTTGGGCCACAGTTCTTCCAATAATAGAGAAGAATTTTCTGTCCTCAGAGTTTTAGGTGCCTGCTTGCCTATTGCTGTACCACTACAACAGTGCTGTAGTACCAGGAATGGGGCTTGTGACATTCTCCTTCCCCTGACTCAGCCCAGAAAGAGATGACTTCTGAACTTCTATCTGTACTTGTTGCAATTCCAGGAAAAGGCCATATTTGAGTCTAAGTCGGGACCTACAGAAGTGAAAAAAGAAGAAAAATTGGTGATTCAGTGCCAGATTGTTCATTCTTCCAGTTCTGATTTTTCCCAGCTCCATCTTGCTACCATTTATTTTTCAGACACCCCACATAGCTTCTCCATTCAATCTAAGGGATTTTAGTTGCTTTCAGTATAGGGGAGAGCCAGAGTGGAGTATGTTTACTCTGTTTTCACAGGAACTGACACTCTGTTATTTTTTGAGACATTGGAAATCATTTCTGTTATTAGTTAGAAATATTCTGTAAATTCATTCAAGCTTACCATATAAAAAAATTGTGTGCAATGAACTTATGATGGTGTAAATAGCATCCTTGATTTTAAAAACTGATTGAAAAACAGCACTCTTAAAAAAAGGAGGATTGAAAACTTATTTCCAGGGACATATTTTTATTCATATGTTACAATATGGGATGAAATAAGTTCTTCTACTCTCCCTTTGCAGTTATGAGTAAGCCCATCCACAATATACCTCTTCTTTAGTTTGCTGTGACTTGAAGTGAAAGTGAAGTGAAGTTGCTTAGTCATGTCTGACTCTTTGTGACCCCATGGACTGTAGTCTACCGGGCTTCTCTGTCCACGGGATTTTCCAGGCAAGAGTACTGGAGTGGGTTGCCATTTCCTTCTCCAGGGGATCTTCTGACCCAGGGATCTAACCCAGGTCTCCTGCATTGAAGGCAGATGCTCTACCCTCTGAGCCATGAGGGAACTGTGACTTGAGGACCTAGTCAAATAAGTATTAGTCGCTCAGTTGTGTCTGACTCTTTGCGACCCCATGGACTGCAGCCCACGAGTCTCCTCTGTCCATGAGATTTTCCAGGCAAGGATACTTGAGTGGCTTGCCATTTCCTTCTCCAGGGGATCTTCCCAACCCAGGGATCAAACCCAGGTCTCCTGCACTGCAGGTAGATCCTTTACCGACTGAGCTACAAGGGAAGCCCTGGTCAAATAATGCTTATCATTAAATATTCTCCCACGTAATCTCAGACATTCAAAACACATATGAAGACATCTCCAGTGAAATTGTACTGGTAGCCCTAATACTAATAAGTATGTGAGTTTTACACACAAGATCATTATTCTAAAGCTTAAATTTCTCATTTGTGTAATATTACAAATGGGAATTATGTTCTTGGGGAAAATCCAAGGGAGCTCTCACACCTCTAAGTGAGGACAAAATAATCCAAATGCAAACAATGCTCAAATTGATGGTTTTATGCAAGTTCAGTCTGAACTACTGCCTAGATTAGTTTTTATCTGTTTTGGGGGTCAGGGACCTTTTAAAAAATCAAATGAAACCTAGGTCCATCTTCCTAGAAAAATGTATATAGATAGGTGTGTATATAATATTTACATACATTTTCAGAGGTTCCATATACTCCTAAAGCCTAGATTAAAAATAAAAAAAACCCTTGCCGAGACCTGGGTTCGACCCCTGGGTCAGGAAGATCCCCTGAAGAAGGAAATGGCAACCCACTCCAGTACTCTTGCCTGGAAAATTCCTTGGATGGAGGAGTCTGCAGGGCTACAGTCCATGGGGCCCCAAAGAGTTGGATACAACTGAGCGACTTCACTTTCACTTTCTTTCTTGCCCTAGAAATGAAAATTCCATAAATTCGTATTTTCAGCCCCTCTTTCTTGAGTTCCAGACTTTTATTTTTGATTATGTATGAGAAAACTCTGCCAGCTGTTTATGAATACTGCAGCCACCTCAAATTGAACTGTCATACCAAACTTGCCACTTTACCCCATTTTTCTTTTCCCAGTTAATGGATTCACCATCTACCTAGTCACCAAAACTAAAAGCCTAGGAGTCATTTCTACTTTAAAAAAAATTAATTTCAGCTGTTCCTTTTCACTTTAAAAAAATTATTTACTTGTTTATTTTTGATTGTGCTGGGTCTTCGTTGCTATATCCAGGCTTTCTCTAATTGTGGTGAGTGAGGGCTACTCTTCATTGCTATGCATGGGCTTCTCATTGCAGTGGCTTCTCTTGTGGAGCATGGGCTCTATAGGGCATGGTCGTTGTAGCACATGGGCTCAGTAGTTGTGACTTGCAAGCCCTGGAGTACAGGCTCAGTAGTTGCTCTGTGGCTTGTGGAATCTTCTTGGACCAGGGATCAAACCTGTGTCCCCTGCACTGACAGGCAGATTCTTATCCACTGTACCACCAGGACAGTCCCCTAAGAGTCATTTCAGAATCATCTCACACACACCTTGCTTACAATCAAAACTAGCCCTGTGCATTGTGCCTACTAAGTACAGCCTAAATCTATTCCCTCATATTCATTCCCACGGAAACCTGACAGAAACCCTCATTATGTTCTATCTCATCTATTGTAGAGGGTTCTTAAATTGGCTTTCTGCCTCAATTCTCCCATATGCATAATATCCTTCACACTATTGTCAATTATATTTCTAAAACATGAATTTGAATATTGCATTCTCCTTCTGCTGCTTAAAGCAGTGATTTGCAGAAATAAAATAGAAATCAGCAGATTCCTGTTTATCAAGTGAGATGTCTTGTGGAAGCTCAATATATTAAACAGAAAAAAAAAGGGATAATACTGGTTCAACATATTATTTACCAAACATGCCATATTATGAATCTCCCCATGTGTGGGGAGCCTGTTTAAAGCAGCACTGGTCAAAGACTCACTTTAGTCTTACTCAGGCATAAGTTCCATAGAAACTTAGGGCATAGCAATCCATATGGTTTGCAAGTGCCAGGTGATTTTTACAAACAAACAATTTTGTAGAGGGATGGTATGGGGAGGGAGGAGGGAGGAGGGTTCAGGATGGGGAACACATGTATACCTGTGGCGGATTCATTTTGATATTTGGCAAAACTAGTACAATTATGTAAAGTTTAAAAATAAAATAAAATTTAAAAAAAAAGACCAAAAAGGTAAGGAAAAAAAAAAAAAATACTGATTGAATTAGGCCTAGGCAGCAAATCTAAGTAATTTAAAATGACAGAAAATGGGACATCACAATTTGACGCTGATTTATTTTTTAACCTACTTTCTTTTATGCAGCATTTGACTATTCACAATTCTTTGAATTTTCCACAATGCATCTTGGTTGACATACCTTTGCATATCCAATTTCCTACTCCCAATGCCTTTCCTCATTTGTTGTTTTCTTGTCCTTGGAAAAATGAGAAGAAAGGTCGACTTCTCTGTGAAACGTTCCGTAACTCTTTCTTTATAGAACTTATCATATTATACATCTCAGTTTCTACCATCAGCTTGATGGCAAGTACTATGTCTTATCTCTATTTGTGTCTTTTACACATAGCACAATATTCCAATACATAAAACCACTCAATTTTGCGTGTTAAATATTGAATTCATAAATTCATAAATCAATGAATCAATCCATGAATTGATATTAAGGATACCTATGGATCCTTACTAAGGATCCAACTAAGGATAACAACTAAGGATAATAAATATCTTACTTAAAAAAGAAAATATAATTATTTGCAAAAAGTAAAGCATAGGGCTTACATTATTTAGGCCATAATTTATTTTAAAACACTTTGATATAAATCAAGTAATGAAGACATGGATGTGGGTCAACATTAATGTATAACCCAGAAGGAGTTGGTTAGCATCTGGAGTACTCTTATTTGGGGATCCACATTCCTGTAGTGGAGAGTTATCATTCCAAGGGTATGCTTCAAGTTTTGCAAGTATTTCTATCTAGATGTACAGCATAGGATTCTTTAATTAGCATAAGAAATACGTTTTTTTTTTTTTAATTTTTAGTCCTTGATGGTTATCCATTTTATCTTTTAAAACTTATTTTGTATCAATGTATAGCTGATTAGAGAAGGAAATGGCAACCCACTCCAGTATTCTTGTCTGGGAAATCCCATGGACAGAAGAACCTGGCAAGCTACAGTGCATGGGGTTGTAAAGAGTCAGATATGACTGAGCAACTAAGCAGAACCAATTAACAACCAATGTTGTGACAGTTTCAGATGAATAGTGAAGGAACTCAGGCATACATATACATGTATCCATTTCCCCCAAACTCTCCTCCCATTCAGGCTGCCGCATAAGATTGAGCAGAGTTCCATGTGCTATACAGTATGTCCTTGTTGGTTATCGATTTTAAATATAGCAGTGTGTACATATCCATCCCAATCTCTCTAACTATCCCTTCCTCCCATCCTTCCCATCTGGCAACCATAAGCTCATTCTTGAACTCTGTGAGTCTTTCTATATTGTAAGTTCATTGGTATCATTTATTTTTAGATTCCACATATAAGGGATGTCATACAGTATTTGTCCTCTGTCTGACTTACTTCACTCAGCATGACACTATCTATTGTTCAGTCTTTCAGTCGTATCCGACTCTTTACAATCTCATGGACTGCAGCACACCAGGTTTCCCTGTTCCTCACAATCTCCCAAAGTTTCCCAAGTTCATGCTCATTACATTGGTGATGCCATCCAGCCATCTCATCTTCTTGGTAGCTTACAGTGAATGGTGTTGGATTCATGATCTCCACAGATTTAACTTCGGGACCAGGGACCAGGTTTGATCACTCAAGGGCTTTTGTACAGCAGAGTTTTATTAAAGTGAAAAGGGACAGAGAGAGCTTCTGACATAGACATCAGAAGGTGGGCAGAGAATGCCCCCCTTGCTAGTGTTAGCAAGGGAGTTATATACGTTTTAAATTTGTTATTGCAATAAATCTAAAGAATGTCTCAAGGTTGTAAAGATTTTACTAGACTCACTCCCACAATATGCATTTTAAGATAACAGGATTAGTCAGAAGGTTTTCAAGAAGCAGAAACTTGTCCTCAAGCAGGATACATTATTGTTATAAATTCTTACTAAGGAATGTAGGAAAAAAACTTTGTCTCTTCCTCCTCCTTGAGAATTTCACACCCCTATCTCCTCCTTGAGAGCCCCAGACCCCTTTCCTCTCCTCAGGGACCCCTGAGGAGAGGGGGTGATAAGAAGTCTCTTCTTATCACCCTGCCTAGGAATTGATTCTCTCACTCTGACACCATCTTCTCCTTCTGCCCTCAATCTTTCCCAGCATCTGGGATCACTACCTTGTTGTGGCGAAGGGGCTTGTGTAACTCAATGAATTTATGAACCATGCCATATAGGGCTGCACAAGACAAATGAGTCATAGTGAAGAGAGTTCAGAAAAAACATGATCCACTGAAACTACCCCAGTGTACTTACTGTGAGAACTTCATGAACTGTGTAAAAAGACAATGATACTCTCTAGATGTATCCGTGTTGCTGCAAAGGACATTAAGAAATAAGTTTTTGTTGATAATATTAGAATAGTTCAAAATTCTAGGTGGCTGGAAAGTTGAACTGCAAACAGATCAAACCAGTCAATCCTCAGAAAAATTAACCCTGAATATTCATTGGAAAGACTGTTGGTAAAGCTGAAGCTCCAATACTTTGGCTACCTGATGTGAAGAGCTGACTCATTGTAAAATGCCCTGATGCTGGGAAAGATTGAGTGTGGCAGAGGATGAGATGGTTAGATAGCATCACCAACCCAATGGACATGAATTTGAGCAAACTCTGAGATAGTAGAGGACAGACGAGCCTGGTGTGCTGCAGTCCATGGGGGTGCAAAATGTCGGTCATGATATAGTGACTGAACAATAAGAACAAGAAAATTGTACAGGAAACTCCAACCCTTGTGAACAAGGATCTGGGAAGCTCAGTCACCTGATCACTTCAAGAAACCTCACTAGATCCAAGACACTGGACTGACACGAATCCTCCACCTTAAATATAGAAATCTTGTTTTATGAAATTAGAAGACTTGCTGATCCTGCCATCAGAACATTGGTGCATCCATTTCTAAAGTAAAATTTACACCTTACGTGCAAAATGTTATCTAACTTTTTTAAGAGATAAATGATAAGGACTTCAAAGTACATGGAAGAACAGATTGTATGACTTTTCTTTTTTGTCTGATAATGTATGGCAGAACTCAGCCAGATACTAGCTTTCATTGTAATATGCCATCTGGTAGTGAGGTCATCAGAAGAATATATATAACTCCTACTTATATTTCCCTACAACTTTTTTATTTTGAAAAATATTGAACTTACACAAAAGTTCCAAGGATAATATAATGAACTACCACATATCCTTCACCTAGATTTACCAGTTACGAACATAAGATTATTTCACATTTGAGCATTTTCTCTTTTTTATATGTGTGTGTCTCCCCAAACCCCATATGTACTTGGTGCTTACTTTGAGAGTATTGTGTCTTGTTCTTCAGTTGCTCAGTCATGTCCAAATTTTTGTGACCTCATGGACTGCAGCACTCCAGGCTTCCCTGTTCTTCACTATTTCCCAGAGGTTGCTCAAACTCATGTGCATTGAGTCGATGATGCCATCCAACCATCTCATCCTCTGTCACCCCCTTCTCCTCTTGCTGTCAATCTTTCCCAGCATCACTCTTTTCCATTGAGTCAGCTCCTCGCATCAGGTGTCAGAGTATTGGAGTTTCAGCTTCAATCCTTCCAATGAATATTTAAGGTTGATTTCCTTTAGGATTGACTAGTTAGATCTCCTTGCTGTCCAAGGGACTCTCAAGAGTCTTCTCCAGCACCACAGTTTGAAAGCATCAGCTCTTTGGTGCTTAGCCTTCTTTATGGTCCAGCTCTATTATCCATAGATGACTACTGGAAAAACCATAGCTTTGACTAGATGGAACTTTGTCAGCAAAGGAATGTCTGCTTTTTAATACACTGTCTAGGTTTGTCATAGCTTTTCTTCCAAGGAGCAATCATCTGTTAATTTGCTGGCTGCAGTCACCATCCACAGTGATTTTGCAGCCCAAGAAAATAAAGTCTGCCACTGTTTCCATTTTTTTTTTCTCATCTATTTGCCGTGAAGTGATGGGACCAGATGCCATGATCTTAGTTTTTTGAATGTTGAGTTTTAAGCCAGCTTTTTCACTCTTCTCTTTCACCTTTATTAAGAGGTTCTTTAGTTCCTCATCACTTTCTGCCATAAGAGTGGCATCATCTGCATATCTGAGGTTATTGATATTTCTCCCACAAGTCTTAATTCCAGCTTGTGATTCATCCAGTCCAGCATTTCACATGATGTACTCTGTATATAAGTTAAATAAGCAAGGTGACAATATACAGCCTTGACGTACTCCTTTCCCAAGTTGGAACCAGTCTGTTATTCCATGTCCAGTTCTAACTGTTGCTTCTTGACCTGCATACAGATTTCTCAGGAGGCAGGTAGGGTGGTCTGGTATTTCCATCTCTTTGAGAATTTCCCACAATTTGTTATGATCCACACAGTCATTTTAATCTAGTCAGTTAAGCATGAAGATGTTTTTCTGAGACTCTCTTGCTTTTCCTATAATCCAAGGGATGTTGGCAATTTGATCTCTGGTTCCTCTGCCTTTTCTAAATTTAGCTTGTACATCTGAAAGTTCTCAATTCACGCACTGTTGAAGACTAGCTTGAAAGATTTTGAGTATTACCTTGCTAGCATGTGAAATGACTGCAATTTGTGCAGTAGTTTAAACATTCTTTGGCATTGCCTCTCTTTGGGATTGGAATGAAAACTGACCTTTTTCACTTCTGTAGCCACTGAGTTTTCCAAATTTGCTGGCATATGAGTGCAGCACTTAACAGCATTGCCTTTTAGGATTTAAAATAGTTCAGCTGGAATTCCATCACCTCCACTTGTTTTTTTCATAGTAATGCTTCCTAAGGCCCACTTGACTTCGCACTCCAGGATGTTTGGCTCAAGGTGAGTGATCTCTCAATCATGATTATCCAGGTCATTAAGACCTTTTTTATACAGTTCTGTGTATTCTTGCCACTTCTTCTTAATATCTTCTTCTCCTGTTAAGTCCTTACCATGTCTATCCTTTATCGTGCCCATCTTTGCATGAAGTGTTCCCTTTGTATTTCTGATTTTCTTGATGAGATCTCTAGTCTTTCCCATTTTGTTGTTTTCCTCTATCTCTTTGCAGTGATTACTTAGGAAGGCTTTCTTATCTCTCCTTGCTATTCTTTGGAACTCTGCTTTCAGATGAGTGTATCTTTCCTTTTCTTCTTTGCCTTTCACTTCTCTTCTTTTCTCAGCTACTTTTAAGACCTCTTCAGACAACCATTTTGCCTTCTTGCATTTATTTTTCTTGGAGATGGTTTTGGTCATTGCCTCTGGTACAATATTATGAATCCACCCATAGATCTTCAGGCACTCTTTTAGATCTAATCCCTTGAATCTGTCACTTCCACTGAATAGTTGTAAGGGATTTGATTTAGGTAATATCTGAATGGTCTAGTGGTTTTCCCTACTTTCTTCAATTTAAGTCTGAATTTTGAAATAAAGAGCTCATGATGTGAGCCACAGTCAGCTCCTGGTCTTGCTTTTGCTGACTGTATTGAGCTTCTCCATCTTTGGCTGCACAATATATCTATCTGATTTGGGTATTGACCATTTGGTGATGTCCATATCTAAAGTTGTCTCTTGTGTTTTTGGTAGAGGTATGGTGTCTATTTCATAATAATTCACTCCTAAATTCTTCACCATGTATCTTCTAAAAACAAGGTCACAAGAGTGACTCTTATTATAACAAGACTATAATAATAATACTTAACACTTTAATATAATACTGTTGTTTAATATACAATCCATACCTATATTTCCTCAGCTGTCCTTTATAGATGTTTATTTCTGTATTAATAATCAAATCAAAGAAGTGTTTTCATATTCTGTTTAGTGTCTTCAATCTAGAGCAGTTACCTAGCCATTTTCTCTTTTTTGTTTTTCTCCCATTTGTTTTTCATGGGACTGACGTTTTTGAGAACTATACACAAATTGTTTTCCATATTATCTATCACTAGTCTAATGGCTTCATGATTGGATTTAGTATGAACATATTTGACAGAAATACACATAGATGATGTTTCACTCTCATTACATCACATCAGGAAGCAATACTGCCCCATTATTGATAATGTGAAGTCAGAGCACTTGATTAATATGGTATCCAAAAGATTTCTCTTGTAGAAGTGGCTTTTTCCTTTGTAATTATTAAGTGACCTGTCAGGTGATATATTTAGACTATGTGAATATCTTGTTCCTCAAGCCTCTGTCCATTGATTTGATATTTTTGACTGAAGCAATTATTACGGTGGTGTTTGTAAAATGTTGGTTTAAAAATTCTATCTTTTTAATATAGTATGACAGAATTTTCTATAAAGAACTTTTCTCCCAACTCATCCCTTTTAATGTCACTATATATTCATGAGGATTTTTTAATTCAATGTGTTTCAACCTATTGCTATTATTATAATTTTTAATAGTCAAATTGCTTCAAAAATGATTTAGTGGATTCCTCTTCAAATTGGCCCCCATAGCCTTATACTACATCACTTCATACTTTCCCTCCCCATACTTTCCCTCCCCAGACTAAATAAGCTCTTTCTCCGAGGGGTCATGGTTCTCTGATTGGACAGTAATATTTAGAAACTAAGATCTGTACAATAGGTGTCCTTAGTGTTCCTGGGATATTATTGCTCTTAGAACTTTTCACTGAGCAAGGCTTTTAGTTCATGAGTTCATACTAATACCTCTAATATTAATCCCATAGCTGAGGATTTTTCTTCTTTATAACCTATTCCGTATTTATATTTTTCTTTTCCTCCTTTAGAACTCTATTCCCTCCTAAATATCAATATATTTGCTTAATTCTATAGTTTGCATTTGTTTTATAATTACTCCTGCACACAACTGCCAACAAAAAACCTAGTAAGTGAAGTTCTTGATGTCTTTGCAGTTCTTCATGGTTTTATAATATATTGCAGTGGAAGATATATGTAGTCAGAGTAATATATTCAAGTGTTACTTGGTTTAATTCTATGTGTGGTTTTATAATTTGATTAATAATTGCATCCTTTATTTTATAGCTTAGATGTACCAGCTTTTGTTCAAATAATCTTCCAAATGTGTGCATTTAGGTTGTTTCCAATATTGCTGTGATTATAAATAATGCCACAGTGAATAAACTTGTGCATATGTCTTTTCCCCCTAATCACTGTAGAAATGCCTTGAAGTGGGATTGTTGATTCAAAAGGCAAACACATATTTACTTTTGTTAAATATTGCTGAATTTTCCACCATAAGATTAATACTATTTTGCATTCCCATTGGCATTATATGAGAGTGAATCTTTCCCCACAACCTTGTCAACAAGCTTACTGTCAAGCTTTTGAAATTTTGCCATACTAAGAAATGAGAAATGTTATTCAGTGAAGCTTTGATTTGTATTTCTCTTCTAAGTGGAGTTTACTGTATTTATGTATGTTTAAGGCTAATTGGTTTGGGGGCTAATTTCAGTGTTATTTCTTCCCTTTTTGGATTTCCCTGGTGGCTCAGTGGTAAAGAATCCACCTGCAATGCAGAAGACCCGGGTTTGATCCTTGGGTTGGGAAGATCCCCTGGTAGAGGGCATGGTAACCCACTCCAGTATTCTTGCTTGGAGAATCCCCAGGGACAGAGGAGCCTGGTGGGCTGCAGTCCATGAAGTCACAAAGAGTGCTTAGTAAGGCGTGACTAAGCACAGCACAAGGTACATCTTTTGTATGAACTATCTGTTGGGGTGTGTGTATGTGTTAGTTGTTTGGTCATGTCCGACTCTTTGCGACCCCATGGACTGTAGTCCACCAGGCTCCCCTGTCCAAGGGATTCTCCAGGCAAGAATACTGGAGTGGGTGGCCATTCCCTTCTCCAGGCTATCTGTTCATACCTGCTGTGTATTCCCTATTTTAATGAGTTTTTGATGGTTTCCTCTATTTTATGTTGTGAGACTGATGATCCTTTATCTCACATCTCACTTTCCCTTTAGTTTTCAATGCAGTAAAATATCAAAAGCATTATGAATCGCCTAATTTAGTTAGGCTGATGCAGAGCAAGTTAGTTTACTGATCCTAGCACACTGTGACTTCTAACTCAAATAAGAGGTGGCGAGATCAAGTGGACTTATTAAGAAAACCTTAATTTAAGTCCTCAGTTTGCTTATCTGTCTTGGGGAAAAATGCTGCTTACAATTTAGAATTTTTTGAATTTTAGAAAAATAATAGTTGCATAGAATATATCTTATATTACGTATGAGAGTACCACATAATCAAATACATAAATATTTCTGAAGCAAAACATATGAATATTTATACTACATGGGATACATAAAAACCATAGCTAGACACACATCAGCTCAGGTCAGGTTTTGGAATCAGATTAGTTTAGATAATACCAGGTTTTGCCACCAAATTATTTAAGAGTAAAGTTTCCAGAGGTTTTTTTTTTTTTTTTAATTGTGGGTAACAGATTTGTTTTTGTTGTTTACTTATTAAGTCGTGTCTGACTTTTTGTGATCCCATGGACTGTAGTCCGCCAGGCTCCTCTGTCCATGGGATTCCCCAGGCAGGAATAGTGGAGTGAGTTGACACTTTTTTCCCCAGTGGATAACAGATTATAGATCTATAATTCATTGAACCAGTCATTTTTGTGTTGTATTTAGTTCAGTTCAGTTGCTCAGTCATGTCCAATTTTGCAACCCCATAGACTGCAGCACACCAGGCTTCCCTGCCCATCACCAACTCCTGGAGCTTTCTCGAATTCATGTCCATCGAGTCAGTGATGACATCCAACCATCTCATCCTCTGTTGTCCACTTCTCCTCTTGCCTTCAATCTTGCCCAGCATCAGGGTCTTTTCCAATGAGTCAGTTCTTTGCATCAGGTGGCCAAAGTGTTGGAACTTCAGCATCGGTTCTTCCAGTGAATATTCAGGACTGATTTCCTTTAGGATTGACTGGTTTAATCTCCTTGCAGTCCAAGGGACTCTCAAGAGTCTTCTCCAGCACCACAGTTGGAAAGCATCAATTTGGCGCTCAGACTTCTTTATGGTCCAACTCTCATATCCATATTGGCTACTGGAAAAACTATAGCTTTGACTATATGGACCTTTGTTGGCAAAGGGATGTCTTTGCTTTTTAATACGCTGTCCAGGTTTGTCATAGCTTTCCTTCCAAGGAGCAACTGTCTTTTAATTTTATGGCTGCAGTCACTGTCCATAGTGATTTTGGAGCCCAAGAAAATAAAGTCTGTCACTATTTCCATTTTTGTGTATTGTTTGAGAAGGTTGTGTATTATTAAATAAATCTTTAAGAGAATCATTAAAAATTCAGGTAAAATGTCTGTTTAAGGAGGGAGGAGGGAGGGCGGTTCAGGATGGGAACACGTGTATACCTGTGGTGGATTCATGTTGATGTATGGCAAAACCAATACAATATTGTAAAGTAATTAACCTCCAATTAAAATAAATAAATTTATATTAAAAATAATAAAGCAAAAATATTATAAAAGTAAATTATTTAAATAAGGCTGACAGTATTAAATTACTTTGTTAAACCTCACAATCCTACCTAATCATATGAATATGGAATTATGTTCAGTGTTTGCTTAGAAATTTGAAATTACATAAAATATTTTTTCTTATTTGGGACATATTTAACATGAGTTTTTATAAAGATACATAATAACTTTCTTTCCTCCCAAATTATATATTTATTTCATTACTTGTTTATTATTGTTGTTTCTTAAGAGTTATTTCAGTCACAACTGTATCTCTAGTACTTAGAATAATATCTGACTGGCTGTAATTGCTTGACAATTATTTTTGAATGAATTCATAAATGAAAAGATACCATAAAGAGCAGACATAATGCAGGGAAACAGATATTAATTTTTCAACTTTATGTGCCATAAAACAATAGGTTGTAAACAATAATACAAAGAATAATGTTACTTTACCTCTCACTCTATCCCAATTCAGATTTTTCTAGAAATAAATTCATGTCTCTAGAGAGTGACCACATACTTCCCTTGCAAAGAGGAAGAAGTTAGCATTGCTTGAACAGGTGGAAGTTATTTATCTCAAGATGCCCTTATCTTATGTCCTTTTTTCCCCATCATCATCCCTAAAAGTAGATCGTTAGAGAAAAACTAAAACATCAACTTCTGTTATATTTTGGCTATATCTTCGATTTGTTGAGATGCCTTGGTCTACTAATATACCTTTTCTTTCTTTAAGTATTTGCTTTATTTTTCAGATTATAAAATAATACATGTTCATGACAGATTATTTAGAAAAATTATAAACCATTTGGAAAACAAGGAAACATAGGAAGAAGGAAAAGTGATCCACAGTTTTTCTCTCTTCAACAATTCATAGTGTTTTTTTTTTCTCTAATTTTATTTTATTTTTAAACTTTACATAATTGTATTAGTTTTGCCAAATATCAAAATGAATCCGCCACAGGTATACATGTGTTCCCCATCCCGAACCTCCTCCCTCCTCCTCCCCCCATACCATCCCTCTGGGCCATCCCAGTGCACCAGCCCCAAGCATCCAGCATCATGCATCGAACCTGGACTGGCAACTCGTTTCCTACATGATATTTTACATGTTTCATTGCCATTCTCCCAAATCTTCCCACCCTCTCCCTCTCCCACAGAGTCCATAAGACTGTTCTATACATCAGTGTCTCTTTTTGCTGTCTCGCACACCGGGTTATTGTTACCATCTTTCTAAATTCCATATATATGTTAGTATACTGTATTTATGTTTTCCCTTCTGGCTTACTTCACTCTGTATAATAGGCTCCAGTTTCATCCACCTCATTAGAACTGATTCAAATGTATTCTTTTTAATGGCTGAGTAATACTCCATTGTGTATATGTACCACAGCTTTCTTATCCATTCATCTGCTGATGGACATCTAGGTTGCTTCCATGTCTTGGCTATTATAAACAGTGCTGCGATGAACATTGGGGTACACGTGTCTCTTTCCCTTCTGGTTTCTCAGTGTGTATGCCCAGCAGTGGGGTTGCTGGATCATAAGGCAGTTCTATTTCCAGTTTTTAAGGAATCTCCACACAGTTCTCCATAGTGGCTGTACTAGTTTGCATTCCCACCAACAGTGTAAAAGGGTTCCTTTTCTCCACACCCTCTCCAGCATTTATTATTTGTACTTTTTAGACTCAGCATAGTATTTTTAAATATACCATATAACATTTAAAATCTTCTTTAATTAATTAATTTATTTTAATTGGAGGCTAATTACTTTACAATATTGTAGTGGTTTTTGCCATACATTGACATGAATCAGCCATGGGTGCACTATAATCATGTTCTGTATTATTACAAAATTTAAATAAACATAATTTTACTCAAAAACATAATATTCCATCTTATGGAAGTATCAAACATTTCTTAATTTTCCCTTTATCAGACATTTTAGTTGTTTCTGTTGTTCATATATTATAATGCTTTAAAGAAAGTTTTGTAAATATTCTGTTCTTGCCATTGTTCGCTTAGTCTCCCAGATGTGAAATTACTGTCAAAAGGAAGATACATAGACAAGTTACATTCTTAAGAATGTCCATAAAGGCAGGAACTCTGATAGATATCTAGCCCTATGAGGTCATTTTAAATCCCAACAAGTATCTCATAACATGAACCTGGAAACATATCCAAGAGGAATCCCATTACCCACTTGCAATATATGGCATTCTTCTGAACTACTAATTATATCCTTTGAAATTGAGGTAATTTTTGTTAAGCAATGAAGGATCTGAATGCTTGTTTTCAAGACCGTGCTAAAAAATTGCCAGAGATATGTCTTCATGTTTGCGTTTAGTACTTTCAATTTACTCTTTATTTCACTGATAGTGTTGTTATGCTATGTCTTAAAACAATTGTATTTCACTTTTTCAATACAAAGGATCATAAGAGACTACCGTGAATTCTCAATCTATTTGATTTTCCCTGGGGGTTCTGAAAACTGTTGCATTTTGGCTTACTGTTGCACATTTGCCATCTAGTGGCTAAAGTGGGAAATTGCAGACTTACACCCTCTTCAGCTGGGGGAAGAACACAATATTCACAAGAAATCCATAGGGGTGGAAAGCAAAAACTATCAATAATACTCAGTAGGAATGGGTAGGATTGCTTTATAGGGAATACCCAGATTCAGTTAGGAAAAGAGCCTACCCTAAAAGGAGGTAAGGCTCAGAGAATATCATACAGAGGATTTCCCCAGCAAATGCTACTTCATCATCCCTATTCCCAAGCTCACACTCTTCTCAGTGAAATCAGGTTCAAAGGGATATTAAAGGCAGCTTTTAAGTGTAAAACAATTCATCCAAGGCACCATGGTGTGATGGATGGGTGGATGGATGGAAGGAAGTATTTTGCTTTGGCTAGTATTTCCTAGCTGATTGTTTGAAGATGAGCCCAGATCTTGTATTTACCCTCCTATAATGTTTTCTCTATTCTCCCTCTTTGTGTGTGTGTGTGTGTGTGTGTGTGTGTGTGTGTGTGAAGTCGCTCAGTCGTGTCCAATTCTTTGCGACCCCGTGGACCGCAGCCTACCGGGCTTCTTCGTCCATGGGATTCTCCAGGCAAGAATACTGGAGTGGGTTACCATTTCCTTCTTCACCCTCTTTGTAGTTTGAGTTAATTTCTCAACAAGTAGAACATGTGGCTAAAAAAGAGCATTTGCCCAGAATTACTGTTCCTTGTGGTCATGGTTTAGTTGCTAAGTCATGTCCGACTCTTGTGACCTCATGGACTGTAGCCCACCAGGCTTCTCTGCCCATGGAATTGTCCAGGCAAGAACACTGAAGTGGGCTGTCATTTCCTTCTCCAGGGATCCTTCCTGACCCAGGGATCAAACTGGGGTCTCCCACATTGGAAGCAGATTCTTTACCAACTGAGCCACCAGGGAAGCCCTAGTTTTCCTTAGAATTAGATATATCTGGTAACTTTCTCTCTGCTCCTTAACTTTTTTCATATTATCCCAAACTAGTGGAATGACATAATTCTGAGAACATGGGTCATGCAAATTATGAGATTCTGTCTATTGATATGCAATAAAATGCTTGGATTTAAATAAATAAAGGTAAAGAGGCAGGTGAAATACAAGTAATAAAGGGATGAAGTAGTGAGTAGATGGGCATTCTTTCAAAAATTGTGAAAAAGGCTAAGAGCTGAACTGATGTTCAAATTTGACAGGACTTTTCCTTTGCTTTCAGACATGTAGGCCTGGGGAAGGATGAAGAAAATATTATATGTGGGTTAAGTTAGAGGCAGTGAAATGTTTCAATAACAGCAGATTTATTAAAAAAATATAGTGTTTGAACCATTTCTGGGTAGACAGTTACACATGGTTTTATTTACAAACTATGAAAAAAACAGTAAAGTGGTCAAATGCAGAGGTCCTCACGTTATCACCCCAAAGTATTTTGTTACATGTATTCCAAAATCATTCACCCATGCATTTATTCATTCAACAAGGACCTACTAAGTTTACTTCAAAGTTAAAACAAAAAACAGACCTTTTGATTCAACAAATCCATTGCTTAGAAATTACTCCTTGACTATACTCACAGACAAGATATGGTGATCAGTATTTTCACTGAACACTGAAATAGCAAAAAACTGTAAATGATCATCAGTGATGATTAGGTTAAACTAAAGGTAAAATAAAATTTATCTTAAAAAAAATTTATCTTAAAAATCAAAGTACAATAGAATACTTTGCCCCTATTAAAGAGAACGGAGCAGAGTTCTGTATGCTTATACAGAAAACTCTTTAAATTGTAAAACATGAAACCAAGGCAATGAATACAATAATATTTTTGTACATATGCATACACAAATATATAACCATATGGTTTCAGACATTCATTATGATAGTTTCTCACTGCTGGAGGTTACTTAAAAGTGCAAGAAGTAAAACCAGGACAAAGCCCTATTAAGTAAGATTATAAAATTTAAGACTGTTAAAGCCTAGTTTACAAAAGCTTGATCTGTTTACCCCATCTGTACCATCTTTGAAAATAAAATAGTAAAGAAAAATATGAAGTATTCACAAATACTTTTTTGAATGAACTATCATGTCTAGAAGAATAGTAGCATTTTGACAGGATGAACTAGGGCTCCAGGATCTGATTTTAGCACTTAAAATGGGACCAAAATTCAGGTGCTGGCGTTTGTAGCCAGCATCTTCTTATCATGGGGCTTCCTAGGTGGCTTGGTAGTAAAGAATCCACCTGTCAGTGCAGGAGATGTGGGTTCGATCCCTGGGTCAGGAAGATCCCCTGGAGGAGGAAATGGCAACCCATTCCAATATTCTTGCCTGGAGAATCCCATGGACAGAGGAGCCTGGTCCATGGGATCACAAAGAGTTTGACAAAATTGAGCAACTGAGCATGCATGCATGAGCTCACATCTATTTTTTTTTTTCTCTTTGAATTTTTATTGGAGTATAGTTGATTCACAACTTCTGCTACTTTCTTCTGTACGGCAAAGTGAATCAGTTATAGATATACACATATCCACTCTATTCTAGGTTCTGTTCCTATATAGATCATTACAGAATATTAAATAGAGTTCCTTGTGTTATACAGTAGGTCCTCATTAACTATCTATTTCATATATAGTAATGTAAAGCTGAAACTCCAGTACTTTGGCCACCTCATGCAAAGAGTTGACTCATTGGAAAAGACCCTGATGCTGGGAGGGATTGGGGGTAGGAGGAAAAGGGGATGACAGAGGATGACATGGCTGGATGGCATCATCGACTCGATTGACGTGAGTTTGAGTGAACTCGGGAGATGGTGATGAACAGGGAGGCCTGACGTGCTGAGATTCATGGGGTTGCAAAGAGTTGGACACGACTGAGTGACTGAACTGAACTGAACTGAATGTGTATATGTTAATCCCAATCGCCCAACTTATCCCTCCCCTTTCCCCCCTGTTAACCATAAGTTTGTTTCCTACATCTGTGTATGCTTATTACAATTAATATTCATTGAAAGAAATTGAATGAATAATACTTGCTGATTGCTTATTTTAGTTACATGTAATGTGCTAAGTACTTAATCTTTACAACTATCCTATGAGATAGATACTATTATGATTCTTACTTTACAAATGAGAAAACACACTGTCATGCCCTAACTAGTGGTGACTTCTTCAAGCATTATAACTATGAACTAGACTCAGTTTGCCTCTTTATTCTTTTATTAAAATGTCTCTGTCCTATGCATTATTCTTTCAGGAGCGTGTAGATTTTTTTCAAAGGTGATAAATTACTCTGTATGAAGTTATTTAAGCTTGATTGGAGGTTAACATGTCATTATTTACTTATTTAACAGAAGGTTGTACAAACACATAATATATTTAGTTGTGCATTAATTGATCAATTTACATGCTAGGCACTAGAGATCTCTCTTCTTTTGGCACTTACAGGTTTGTGACGCATATAGACATTAATCAAATAATTCACAAAAACATATAACTTTAAACTCTGATAAATGCTATGAAAATAAAACAGGTCAGTCAATGCCTGTATGGAATATTAGATAGAGCTTTCCTGGAGAAGCAAAATGTATCTCAACATATGAGGGACAAGTAGAAGTTAACTAAGCATATTGGAGGTGAGGCCGTTTCCCTCCTGAGAACATCAGGGGCAAAGACTCAGGAGTGGCTGGAAGCCAAGTGATCTAAAAAGAAAAGGCCTGAGCACTACACTGAGAATTGTGAGTGAAAGAGACTGGAGAGGTAGGCAGAGACTGAAACCCATATGCAACCTGGGAGAAATAAACCCAAATCAAGCAATTATACAGATAACTATAGCTCATTGTGTTAAGTGCCATAAATGAGATAAATACTACAGCAACATGTAAGGGAAAACTGTAAAACATGCTTTGAGATTCAGGTAAGACTTCCCAGAAATGGGAGCTATGAAGGATAACTAGACTAGAATGAGAAGAGGTAGAAAGGCCTGGATATGGGAGATAGCATGGTAAGTCTAAGAAACTGAGAGTGGCCTTATTATAATGAATGCTGACTTTGGCTGACAGTAGGGGAGGATGTTTGGGACATGAGTGGATATAGGAAAAAGGCTTATGGGGTCATTCAGGCTGAAATAAGATGAATAAAGGCAGTGACACAGCAGGGGAAGAAAATAAGTGACAGATTATATAGATAATAAACAGGAAAAATGACTGCTTGGTGAATTATTGTGAAGGAATAGTGTGAAGAAAAAAGAGTCAGATTTCCAACTGGAGTTACTGAGTGTCTTGAAATGCCATTCATTGTGTTACAGTGAATGGGGAACAACATAGGAAGTATGAGTTGAAGGAATTTGGGGCATGTTAAACGCCATGCTTCTATGGGACACTCATGAACGTGTCCGATTGAGAGATCTGTATCTACCTCTGCAACTGAGAATAGACATGGAGGCAGGAGTTAAAGGTTAGGCATCATCCATATATTGAAGGTGTGGAAATGAAAGTATTCATGAAATAAAAGAGGGTTTAGAATAAACATTTGAAAATAATACCATTTAAGGGATGGGAAGGAAATGAGGAGCTGTTGAAAGAAAGGAATTAAGTAACTAGAGAAAAACTAGGAAATGAGTCGTCATATAATCTAAAGAAGACATTGTAAGATAGATGGAATGATCAACATTGATAAATGTAGCAGAGAAGTCAAAGACGATAAGTCCCCTACATAGAAACCTTCAAGTGTGTTCACGTGTCCAATCAAGTAAGTTAGTTCACATTGTCTACTGTACATTGTCATGTGTGTGCATCCTCTACAAGTGGTTTTGTGCTTTTGTGTACTTTACTGCACAGTACTGTATAGAGTACAGTAGTACAGTATCCTTATTTCAAGCCCATGATGTCCAGAAGCAAGCATAAAAGCAGCAATGATGTAGCTGGTACTACTACGAGTCCCTCTTTACCAGCTGTTGTACTGTACTACTGTACTTATAAAATTACTATACTGTAAGATTTAAAATGTCTTTATTTTTTGTGTTTGTTTTTTATGTATTATTCGTGTGAAAAGTGTTATAAACTTGTTACAGTATGGTACTATATAGCTGATTATATTAGGTAGGTACCTAGGCTAACTTTGTTGGACTTAACGAACAAATTGGATTTATGAACTTGCTCTCGGAACAGAACTTGTGTGTATGTAGGGGACTTACTGTAAGGTAAATACAGAAAAGTAACCACTTGTACACAAAAGAGAAGTTTTACGTGACCTTTACATAAGCAATATCATAGAAGTAGCTGACACTGCGGGTAGTGGGATTAGAAATAAGTAGGAAGGAAATAAGACGGTGAGAATAAATAACCCATTCATAAAGTTTGGTTGTAAAAGTTATGAAGCACAAGCAGTGGAATTTCCTTCTCTTTCTCCTCTCCCTGTCCTCTTTCCTTCTTCCTTTCTGTTTCTTCCTTTTTCTTGTTTTCATCTCATTTCTTACCTTTCCTTCCCTTTTCTTTTTTAAATACATAAATGATAAGGGAATATATAAACAATAACGGGAAGGAGTCAGTATAGAAGATGGTGAAGGTCAAAAAGAGAGAAGGATAAATTGATTGTTGAGATTGGTTGCTGAGAATGATGGAGTGAACTGAAGTCAAATTATAGATGAAAAGATTGTTACTAAGAATGCAGGGTTCTGCTTTGATTCTAAAAAGTGAGGCGGAGGAAAATATACTGCTAATATTTTAGATTTCACGGTAATGCCTTAACAGAATATCTTTCTTTTCTTTTCTCAATAAGGGAAAATTCATGTTTATCAAAGGGAGACTAATAGGTGGTGGCAGACATTTGAGGAGAATGGACTAAAGGCCCTCTGGAGAATAGGAGAGAGGGAAAATGAAGGAAAGAGAAGTGTTTGGTAGTGTTTATGGCTCAGTTTAAATTGGAGACTTTAAATCTGTATTGGAAGCAGGTGATATGGTAGTGTGTTTTATCTGATGTTCAGGAATCAGAAAACAATACAGAGAATATTAAGTTAGATCCAGGTGTGGAGACAGCACATGACTGTGAAGTTTCATTAAAGTACCCTAGAAACATTCACATTGTAATCTAAACAGCATAATTTGTGAACAACTTGCAAAAGCATGTACAATGGCTCTGGCAAGACTGGTTCTTGCCAGGTGAATGCGGTGAAAGGGTAAAGAAGAAGGAGGGTGGAGAATATTCTGAAGACAGTAGAATGACATTCCATGGAAACTAAGCTAGACAGGGAAGGGGTTAATGACAGGAGGGGAAAAGTAAACGGCTAAAGCATACTGGCTGTGCCTATGAGGACAAGTGTAATGAACATTCCCATGGTATGTCTTGTGCATCTCAAGAGGGCAATTCCAATATTCCCTTCTGAAGGCCCTAACACTGTCCCTTGACCTTACTCATTTTGATATATGGCATGGTGCTGGGTCTCAAATAAGATATTGCTAGATACCAAGTAAGCTTGCAACATTCAAAGAAAATGACATTAAAGGTACAGCCTCTGAAGAAGAGAATAAAAAAGCAAACAAAAAAGCTGAGGATTTTGGAATAGAGTATCTATATAAATGAAAAAAGGGACCCCAAACTTTGTCCTTCAGTTTTCTCATTTTCAAATGCTTAATTACTGTAGTTTCAGAAGTGCAATAATTTGGCAAATGCTTCATTTGTCAAACTTATCTCCCTGTTAAAATGTGAACTTAAAGAGGTACATTAGACTTAAAAATAAATAAAAACAAAAAATCTGTATTGAGTTTTCAGGAAGATAAATGTAAAGTTATTAATCAAAATATGTGATTAAGACATTTATCAGCCAAATTGGTATTATTTGCTCTATTGAGATTTATGAATTTATTTTCAGAATTAAAATTCTCAGTATGATGGTGAAGAATGATAATAGACCTTAAAAACATAATTCAACATACTTTTTAAATTGGGAAACATGATTTAGCATATCACTTTTTTAAATTTGTAGTCTAAAATGTTTTGAGTATATGCCTAAATCATTTTGCTGTTCAATTTCCTTTGTTTCTGCTATATGCAAATAAACTATCAATCAAGGATTTCACAGTCAATTCCTTTAGGTTGAATGGTTGGAGAGCCTAAGATGGGATTCTGACCCTCGTATCTTTATCCAAATCATATAAATCATACCTGTGGATTTTCTTCCCAACTACCACTAATTTAGAGTCACAGTAAAATAATTGAATCGTTAACAGTTTGACAAAAATCATTTATTTGAAGTCACACAGTTCAAAAAAAAAAAAAAAAAAAATTTCTCTAAAAGAGAAATTGAGTTATTTTGTGTGTATGTACATGGACCAAAGATAAAATTCATTTTCCTACCTTTAGTCTCTCTCAGAATCTTAGTAAGAGCTGAAAAGAACATGGGAAGCTCTTTTTTTGTTGTTCAGTCGCTAAGTCGTGTCCAATTTTTTGTGACCCCATGGACTGCAGCATGCCAGTCTTCCCTGTCCTTCCCTATCTCCCAGAATTTGTTCAGATTCATTTCCACTGAGTCGGTGATGGCATCCAAGTCATCTCATCCTCTGTCACCCCCTTCTCTTCCTGCCCTCAATCTTTCCCAGGATCAGGGTCTTTTCTGATGAGTTGACTCTGCATCAGGTGGCCAAGTATTGCAGCTTGTTTCAGCATCAGGCCTTCCAATGAATATTTATGACTGATTTCCTTTAGGATTGACTGGTTTGATTTCCTTGCAGTCCAAGAGACTCTCAAGAGTCTTCTCCAGGACGACAATTTGAAAGCATCAATTCTTCAGTGCCCAGCTTTCTTTATGGCCCAACTCTCGCATCCATACATGGCTACTGGAAAAACCATAGCTTTGAATGTATGAACCTATGTTGGCAAAATGATGTCTCTGCTTTTTAATACACTGTCTAGGTTCATAACTTTCCTTCCAAGGAGCAAGTGTCTTTTAATTTCATGGCTGCAGTCACTGTCCACAGTGACTTTGGAGCCCAATAAGATAAAGCCTCTCACTGTTTCCATTTTTCTCCCCATCTATTTACCATGAAGTTATCTGCTACTGAAAGACCAGTAAGAAACTCCCAAGTAAACATTTTGTGTGTGTATAAAATGTTTGAACTTAATCCTGTTTGACAATCTTCCTCAATGTGCGTTAGAATAATTTGAATGTGTAAGCAATAAAGTTCCCTGGAACACAATAATATAATTTTCCTCACTAGAACTAAATGAAGTAAAATGTCTGGTTGGTGGGAATAGAAGATAATCATTTAACAATTTTAGAAGGTGAGTTTTACATACACTATTTGCCAATTTGTATATGTAGTAGTTTACAAGGAAATGCAAAAGAGAAAGCCATAATCTTGATTTTCTCCCTCTTGCAGATACCTATATCTACAACTTTTCATGAAGCTTTTGTTGTATATAATTTTCAAGTTTTTTGACCGTGGCTTGGGGGAGCTTGTAGGATCTTAGTTCCTCAACTAGGTATCAAACACATGCCCCTTGCATTGGAAGGTGGCCTAACCACTGGACAGCCAGTGAATTCCCTGAGCTATTTTCTTAAATGGGGTTTCAAAGAACCATGTGGTTGTATAAGTCACTGAGAATATACTAAAATTGAAGAAAAATTGTTCAGCATATGTGACAAAGACCTTCCTTCCTTTTTACAACCCTAGATTCTTTTCTTCTCTGATTTGAATTGTCACCCACAAAGAAATATATCTATATGATTGCTTTATATATACCTATACACATGCACCAGCATGCACATACACACACATCTACTTTTCATTAATTTTAATTTCCTTCTAAGGACATCAATTTTATAATTTGGAAACATAAACTAGTAGAAGGAAATTGTAGTTGAATTCCAGCTGGAAATCCTACTTTATTAAACAAATATCTTGTTACACATCTTTAGCTTGTTTACAGTTCTGTCCAAATGTTTGTATGGCATTGTGCCGACTCATCAAATCTGCCAGTTTTACAGAGGCACTTACTGTTCAGAAAAGATGGATCCAGATGGGTTATCTGGATAATGGCATGTCAGGGAATGTTTAACAGGAGGATTCCTACTTGCTGTTTCTCACAAGTCCTTTGTTTCTTTTTTTTTTTTATGTATAACTTTATTTTTTTTTTCTTTTCTTTTTCTTCCTTTATTTTATTTTTAAACTTTACATAATTGTATTAGTTTTGCCAAATATAAAAATGAATCTGCCACAGGTATGCATGTGTTCCCCATCCTGAACCCTCCTCCCTCCTCCCTCCCCATACCATCCCTCTGGGTCGTCCCAGTGCACTAGCCCCAAGCATCCAGTATCGTGTATCGAACCTGGACAGAGTGAAGTAAGCCAGAAGGAAAAACATAAATACAGTATACTAACGCATATATATGGAATTTAGAAAGATGGTAACAATAACCCTTTGTTTCTTTTTAAGCAGAACAGCAGGATGCTCCTAGAAACTGGGGTCATTATGTGAGACAGGCTTGAATCTCCTTTAGTAAACATTCTCTTTAGGATAAAACTGCTTAGTCTCGATCCCCTTTCTTGAGATATGGATTGTCTCCTGACCTTGTGACCATCATCATCCTTTGTTCCCTTGGTAACCGTTACTGTACATTTGGTTTTCTGATCTTTATCATTGATGAAAGAAACTTCTTGTACTACAGCCTATATATACTCACAGAAAAATCATTAAAGCACCTTTGCTCCATCAGAGCTAGGGTCCCCGTGTCTATCTTTCTTTCTTTCTCTCTCTCTCTCTCCTCGGCTGATTCCTTGGAGCGCAGAGACCCGTCTTGCTCACTCTCCTGCCCAGGCTTCTAAAACTCTCTCAAGAAAGCACCCTGTGCCTTCACCCCCCTCTAGAGGGCGCCCGGTGCCTTTGTGAGAGACGCCAAGTCCTGTGTCAAGGACTTCATTGGTTTTCTGCGTAAACCAGGGAGTATCAGCCTCTTTCTCTCTTTCACTTTCTTATCGTCGCCTCTGAACCACCAGGTTCCGGTCCATTAAATGACCCCAACAATGGCATGCATATTATCACCTTGGAAAAATGCCATCTGTCTGTGATAGACTCACATTGGTAGCCTGTGTTTTCTTAATTAGACCTTTGTTGTGTCACTGGCTACATATATAATCTTTCATTATCAGGGTGAAACCACCATGGGTTTCATGATCACTTCAACACAACTTAGTCTGGAACTCTAAAAAGTGCATGGCAAAACTGTGCATAAAGAGCATATATGTAAGAAAATATTACAACTTTGTGGGAAAGATAAATAATAATTTACAACAAACCAAACAATATGGGTTAGGAAGATCCCCTGGAGAAGGAAATGGCAACCCACTCTAGTATTCATGTCTAGGAAATCCCATGTATAGAGAAGCCTGGTGGGCTACAGTCCAAGGGGTCACAAAAGAGTTGGACATGACTTAGTGACCCAATAACAACAGCACACAATAAAGGTCCATGACTGCCACAATAGCACATGGTCTCCATACTCATACAACATTCTTTGGTGGCTTTTTGTTTGGAAGAGGAACAAGGAGGAAGGACTACAGATGGACTTTATGTAATTTGTATGAATCTGAAATAAAGTTCAACAGGAACAGAAAGTGAGCTTAAGCCTGTTACGTTATGAAGATAGGAAGGAATATATAATGGCACTGTCAACTTGCAATCAGTAATGTTGAATCCAACACTTCCCTCAAAGGCACTGTATCAAATCTATTTCAAAGAATTGGATGGTTTGTTTTCTAATCTTTCGTACATCTATTGAGAGTTGCTGACCATGCTGAGAAATGTCTTCATTTTTTAAATGTATTTTTAAAGTTTGTGTTTTATATGTTGAAGTATAGTGATTTACACAATATTGTGTTTCAGGTGTACAGCAAAGTGACTGCTATACATAAACAAAAATCTATGCTTTTTCAGATTCTTTTCCCATATAAGTTATTACAGAGCATTGAGTTGAGTTCCTTGTGCTATACAGTAGGTCCTTGCTGAACCTACTACAGTGTGCCTATGTTAATCCTTAACTCCTAATTTATCACACCCCCCACACCTTTCTGCTTTGGCAACCATAAGTTTGTTTTTTAAGTCTATGAGTCTGTTTCTGTTTTGTAAATAAGTTCATTTGTATCAGTTTTTAAGATTCCACATATTAGTGATATTATAAGGTATTTGTCTTTGTCTGACTTCACTTAGTATGATCATCTCTAGGTCTATGAATATTGCAGAAAATGGCATTATTTCATTATTGTTATTTTTTTTTTGGCTGAGTAATATTCTCTCTATGCTAAGAGATAATGTCTATTTCTTTTCTTCTAAGAAATACAGTTATATTCTACATTGGCATATTAATGTATAAGATTACTCTGAGCATTTCATATCAAATACTGTTGTGGTTCAGTCACTCAGTCATGTGACTCTTTGCCACCACATGGAATGCAGCACTCCAGGCTTCCCTGTCTTTCACCAACTCCTGGAGCTTTCTCAGACTCGTGTATGAGTCGGTGACGCCATCCAACCATCTCACCCTCTGTTGTCCCATTCTCCTCCTTCCTTCAAGCTTTCCTATTATCAGGGTCTGTTCTAATGAGTTGGCTCTTGGCATCATGTGGCCAAAGTATTGGAGTTTCAATTTCAGCATCAGTCCTTCCAATGAATATTCAGGAATGATTTCCTTTAGGATTGACTGGTTTGATCTCCCTGCAATCCAAGGGACTCTCAAGAGTCTTCTCCAACACCACTATTCAAAAGCATCAGTTCTTCAGTGCTCATCCTTCTTTATAGTCCAACTCTCACATCCACCGATGACTACTAGAAAAACCATAGCTTTGACTATACAGACCTTTGTTGGCAAAATAATGTCTCTGCTTTTTAATATGCTGTCTAGGTTGGTCATGGCTTTTCTTCAAGGAGCAAGCATCTTTTAATTTCATGGCTGTGGTCATTATCTGCAATGATTTTGGAGCCCAACAAAATAAAGTCTGTCACTGTTTCCATTGTTTCCCCATCTATTTGCCATGAAGTGATGGGACCAGATGCCATAATCTTCATTTCTTGAATGTTAAGTTTTAAGCCAGCTTTTTAACTCTCCTCTTTCACTTTCATCAAGAGGCTCTTTAGTTCCTCTTCAATTTCTGCCATAAGGGTGGTGTCATCTGCATATCTGAGGTTATTGATATTTCTCCTGGCAATCTTGATTCCAGCTTGTGCTTCATCCAACCTGGCATTTTGCATGATGTACTCTGCAAATAAGTTAAATAAGCAGGGTGACAATATACAGCCTTGACGTACTCCTTTCCCAATTTGGAACCAGTCTGTTGTCCCATGTCCAGTTCTAACTGTTGCTTCTTGACCTGCATACAGATTTCTCAAGAGGCAGGTAAGGTGGTCTGGTATTCCCATCTCTTTTAGAATTTTCCACAGTTTGTTGTGATCTACACAAAGACTTCAGGTTAGTCAATGAAGCAGAGGTAGATGTTTTTCTGGAACTCTTGCTTTTTCTATGATCCAATGGATATGACAGATTGATCTCTGGTTCCTCTGCCTTTTCTAAATCCAGCTTGAACATCTGGGAGTTCTTGATTCATGCACCATTGTAGCCTAGCTTAGAAAATTTTGAGCATTACTTTGCTAGTGTGTAAGACAAGTGCAATTGTGTGGTGGTTTGAACATTCTTTGGCTTTGCCTTTATTTGGGATTGGAATGAAAACTGACCTTTTCCAGTTCTGTGGCCACTGCTGAGTTTTCCAAATTTGTTAGCATACTGCGTACAGCACTTTCACAGCATCATCTTTTAGGATTTGAAATAGCTCAACTGGAATTTCATCACCTCTGGAATTCCAACACCTCCACTAGCTTTGTTCATAGTGATGCTTCCTAAGGTCCACTTGACTTTGTACTCCAGGATGTCTGGCTCTAGGTGAGTGATCACACCATCGTGGTTATCTGGGTCATTAAGATCTTTTCTGTATAGTTCTTCTGTGTATTCATGCCACCTCTTCTTAGTATCTGCTGTTTCTGTTAGGTGCACATATTTTCTGTCCTTTATTGTACCCATCTTTGCATGAAGTGTTCCTTTGGTATCTCTAATTTTCTTCAAGAGATATCTAGTCTTTCCCATTCTATTGTTTTCCTCTGTGTCTTTGTATTGTTCACTTAGGAAGGCTTTCTTATCTCTCCTTGCTATTCTTTGGAACTCTGCATTCAAATGGGTATATCTTTCCTTTTCTCCTTTGCCTTTCACTTGTCTTCTTTCCTCAGTCACTTGTAAGACCTCCTCAGACGACCATTTTACCTTTTTGGATTTCTTTTTTCTTGGAGATGGTTTTGATCACCACCTCCTATACAATGTCTTAACCCCCGTCCATAGTTCTTCAAGCATTTTGTCTATCAGATCGAATCCCTTGAATCTATTTGTCACTTCCACTGTATAATGATAAGGGATTTTATTTATATCGTACCTGAATGGCCTGGTGGTTTCCCTACTTTCTTCAATATAAGTATGTTCAACCCAATATACTGGGCTGAATTAAAATATGTTTATGCATATCTAAGTCAGATTGAAAACAAAATAGAGCCTTGGATGTCACTCAAGTTTCTCATTATCAAAGAGAAAGTGTTTAGTAACTGGTCACAAATTATTTACCTAATTTATATTTGTACCCCCTTATCCTAAACCAACTTTTTAATATAGATGATTAAATTAGCTGTAACATGTCTAATATTTTAAAAAATTATCTTCCTGGGGTAAAATGTCATGTTTGCATATTTGTATGAATTAAAGATATTACTTATGAGTGAAAGTCTTTCAGTCGTGTCTGACTCTTTGCGATCCCATGCACTGTACAGTCCATAGAATTCTCCAATCCAGTATACTGGAGGGAGTAGCCCTTTCCCTTCTCCAGGGGATCTTCCCAACCCAGGAATTGAACCCAGGTCTCCCACATTGCAGGTGGATTCTTTACCA
Source organism: Bos mutus (assembly GCF_027580195.1). NCBI lineage: Eukaryota > Metazoa > Chordata > Mammalia > Artiodactyla > Bovidae > Bos > Bos mutus. Next base: position 52,727,616 of record NC_091646.1, read on the forward strand.
GCTGAGCCACAAGGGAAGCCCAAAAGAGGTTACTTAATTCTCAATAACTGTAACTTTTTAATAAGTAGAAAAAATTACACTTCTTAAGAAATCTTAGAGGATTCCATACCTGGGCATGATCCCCAATTCTGGCCAGGGTAGGAACCTTTTCTCCTGTCTCTGAAAAAGTCTCCTTTAAAAATTTTCCTCATCTTTAAGCTAAAGACAAAACTGTCACAGCATTTTTTATAATACATTGGGTTGGCCAAAAAGTTTGCTCATGTTTTCCATATGATTTTGTAGAAACCCAGTATAATATCATACATAATATAATATGCCTGTAGGTATACTGTCATTCAAAATAAATTTTTAAAAAATAATCTATGTATTTAATCTCTTCTTTGCCAAAGACTATTATTACAAAAATAAGTTAATAATCAAGTGATCATGAAATTATATATATATATATATATACACACACACACTGTTTTATATTTATTTTTATTTATCTGACACAGGTAAAATTTGCTGAAAGCGTAAGTAAAAGTTTCATAAAGAAAGTGAAATTTAAAAATGAGTAGAGATTTATTAAGCATAGAAAGGGAAAATAATATAATTTTGATTATGTTAATATATTTACTTTAAAATTTTATGAAATTATTAAGTTTGTGACTTGAACGCTTATGAAAGATTTATTTTAAGTTGATATAAGGCTCATAACATAATTTGATGAACTTTTGTTCTTTGTGTAATAATTGGGAAAACAAAGTGAAAATGGTAAAACTGCTTGAAACAACGCCTCTTTCAGTGACTTGAAAGAGTAAAACTTAGTTTCTACTGTGAGATAAAAACAGCCATGACTAGGTATCTCTGAATCTTAATTTTGCTGTAGAATTTTGTTCGGGGAAAATTGCTTTATAACTAACCTAACACAACAGAATTAAAAGACGCTTACTCCTTGGAAGGAAAGTTACAGAGACACTACTTTGCCAACAAAGGTCCATCTAGTCAAGGCTATGGTTTTACCAGTGTATGTATGTGAGAGTGTATGTCATGTATGGATGTGAGAGTTGGACTATAAAGAAAGCTGAGTGCCGAAGCACTGATGCTTTTGAACTGTGGTGTTGGGGAAGACTCTTGAGAGTCCCTTGGACAGCAAAGAGATCCAACCAGTCCCTCCTAAAGGAAATCAGTCCTGAATCTTCTTTGGCAGGACTGATGCTGAAGCTGAAACTCCAATACTTTGGCCACCTGATGCAAAGAACTGACTCATTTGAAAAGCCCCTGATGCTGGGAAAGACTGAAGGTTGGAGAAGGGGACGACAGAGAATGAGATGGTTGGATGGCATCACCGACTCAATGGACATGGGTTTGAGTGGACTCCGGGAGTTGGTGATGGACAGGGAGGCCTGGCGTGCCGTGGTTCATGGGGTCTCAAAGAGTCAGACATGACTGAGCGACTGAACTGAACTGAACTGAACACAACAGGATTACTGATCTCAAACATGGCTGCCTGTAAAAAGATTATTTAGTGGGCTTTTCCAAAAAATGAGGCTTTTTACAGAGCCTCATCAACAGATGTTCTAATGCATAACCAAAGTTGAGAACCACTGGTCTAGATGATCTAAAACCTCTTCTCTTTTGAACAATCTAGTATTGTATGCTGTGTCAAATTAATGTAAAATATATTAGTAAAAGTTATTTACATGTGAAATTCTATTAAAAATGCTTATAGGTTTCTCAAATATGATAAAATCACTCCCTTAGATCAGTTATTTGGCAAAGGTAGTAACTGATAGAGTTTCTTAGGAAAATATCATTTTCAGTTTCCTATTCTACCACTTCATGGAAAAATTTTGTACTATTACCCAGCTAAATTGGTACAAAAGTAAAATTCAGTTATGTATTCAAATTGAGAAGCAAGTAGCAAGGGTAACTTAATTGAGTGGGTTAGTTTGGATTCTCTCTTTTGTGTTAGTATATGTTCAACTTATTAATAGCTAAAAATATGCATCATTTTCCATAAAATTTACATTCTGAGAAATTTTCCTGGAAAATTATTAGTACAAAGATTTCAGTTCTCTCTTATTTTCTGTTTAAACATGATTCTGCCTCTACATGGCAGATAAGCAGAGAGTTGTCAGCAGCATCAACATGAGTATACAGCCAATGTTATTCACCAATGGTCAACTATCTACTTAGAGGTTAGGGTAATGAGGCTACTAAATAAATAATTTTAAGCTTGCAAAATAGCTAAGTGGTTCTTAATATGTTATATACACATTCCTGATGTAGTTCTTGTAAATAGACAACTTTAGGAGTAAAAGTTTCCCCTTGGTATGTATTAATTTTCTTGGCTCTTCTCGTATAATACTTGCTGGAATTGAAGAAGATGCTTGGCAGCCGCTGGGTCCATTCTACCTCAGAGACGGTGTATATAATTGGCAGTAGATTCATTGTCAAGAATTTGGACATTTTTCAGTCAAGCTGATCTACCTGACAATATTCCTAATATTAATTTCATTTTTCAACCAATGTTTTTGATTGCCTGCTATGAGTGAGACATAGTTAATGATATAAATCATGACTGAATCTTTAAACACATATATTTTAGAATCAGAAAGACCCAGGTTAAATTCCTAGTTCTTCCGTTTATGTGCATTTGTTCTTGACCAATTTGCCTAAATTATTTGACCATTTCCTCATCTGTAAAACTAGAGATTAAAAATAACCACTTCACTATGTTTCTGAAAGGGTTTAGAAAATGTATGTGACCACACACAGCAGAGTTTTTAACACAAAGCAGACATCCAATCAATACCAAGTTCATTATTTCTTATGAAATTATCTACAGTTTTATCTTAGAAAAATTTTATTCAACAAATCAGATAATTTGTTTAACCAAGTTTAGTAAAAATTAACAGTGTCATCTGCTAACCAGTACTTGCATATAAGTAAGTATTGACCCATTCCAAACAGCACATGAAGGAATAATGTCTTTAGTATAATAAAGAAATACTTAAATGAGAAGAAACAACATACTAGGGAAAAATGGATGTGAACAAGAAATTCAAAGAGAAAAAACATTTATGGATAATAATCATATAAAATTATTCAGTGTAACTGAAAATTAAAGATAAATTATTGGTAAGGATGTCAGAAAAATCCCAATATATGTATTTTGCAAGCAGTATAAACTGGTATAGCATCTTTGAAGAGAAATTTGGCAACATCTGTTATGTTATAAAATGTGTATACACCTTTGACTCATATATCTATGCAAGGATATTCCTTGCAGAAATGTTTGTAAGAACAAACATTAGAAGCAACTACATGTCCAGCAGTAGAGGATTAATTAAATAAGATAAAAAGGTGCATAAAGCTAGGGATAAATCCAAATCATGTTCTATCAATTTAAAAAATATTATTGAACTTTTTGGAGTATACATTTTGGTCCTTTAAGAGCTATAATCTGAAAAGAGCATATATACATATTTCTATAAGAAATTTAATAAAATTATTAAACATCTATAAATAAATTAAAATTAGGCATAAGGAAATATTTTTATAGTGAGTAAAATCATTATATTTAGTGAAAAATACTCTGCCAAGGTTTTAATATTCTAATTATTCCAATATGGTAACAGAACGCAGCACCCAATGCTTTTATGAAAAAGGAAGTTTTAGAAAGTCCAATAGGCTAACATTATATTGGTACTTTTACAGGGTAAGCATCAAATAATTCTTACAAATTGCATTTCTATTTTTGAAATTTAGAAACAATTCATTAAAATGCTTATATTTTTATAATCTGCTTTACTTATTTAAAACCAAGTCATATTGCCAAAATTTAAGAGAAATTACATTGGGGAAGTTAGAACACTGAAATTTCAGTTCATCCTACATCAAACAGTTGGAAAGGTTAACACAAATGCAATACCATTAAATATTTAGTTCCTTGTATTTTATTTCACAGTATGTGTTCATATCTGTCAGATTTGAGTAATAGGATAACAGGATAGGTTTGTCTTCTGAAACATGATACTGACCTAGAAGTCATTATGTAAATGTCAAAAGCTAACAATGTGATCATACAAAATTAATTGTTTCTCAGGGCCACAGTTATCAATAGAAAAAAATCCTAGGATAACTTTTGATATGATTTCTTATAAATATTTCCCCAGTTTACTTGTTATATAAAATGATTTGGATGATATGGAGAAAAACAGACTGTAAGAAAGTGAAGCTTTTAGCCCAATTCTGTTTTCTTTTTGACTGGTTGCTTTATGGCTGGGATTTTAGAAAAGATATCTTTAACGAGGACTTTTGGGAAATGTCACTATTTGTTTCGGGTCACAATCTCCCCTCCCCTCATGTCACAGATTAAATTTCGATAAATTCTGGAAAAAGTGATACTTATCTTTTTAAAAAACATTTATTTATTTTTGGTTGCACTGGGTCTTCATTGCTATGCACGAGTTTTAGTTATGGAGAGCAGGGGCTACACTTCGTTGCAGTGCATGGGCTTCTCATTGCAGTGGCTTCTCTTATTGCAGAGCACAGGCTCTAGGCACGTTGGCTTCAGTAGTTGCAGCATGTGGGATCAGTAGTTGCAGCTCACAGACTCGAGAGCACAGGCTTAGTAGTTGTGGTGCACAGGCTTAGTTGCTCCATGGCATGTGGAATCGTCCCAAATCAGGGATTGAACCTGTGCCCCCTGCATTGACAGGTGGATTTTTATCCACTACGCCACCAGGGAAGTCTGGCAATACTTATCTTTAATGGTCTCAATAGCATTATTATATCTTCCTGTTCATTTCTGCCTCTCTTTCAATGTCTTGCTTCCTCTGTTAATGTCTAATCCTGTCACTCTGTTCTACATTAGGTGTCTCTGAGAAGCAGTATTTTTCTTTAAAAACACACACACACACACACACACACAAAATTCCTTCGTAGTAACACAAAAATCCTTCATAATCCTTCAGAGTAATTAATTTTTATTTTTTAATATAAATTTATTTATTTTAATTGGAGGTTAATTACTTACAATATTGTATTGGTTTTGCCATACATTGACATGAATCCACCATGGGTGTACATGTGTTTCCCATCCTGAACCCCCCTCCCACCTCCCTCCCCAGACCATCCCTCTGGGTCATCCCAGTGCACCAGCCTTGAGCACCTTGTCTCATGCATCAAACCTAGACTGGCGATTCGTTTCACATATAATATACATGTTTCAATGCCATTCTCCCAAATCATCCCACCCTCGCCCTCTCCCACAGCGTCCAAAAGACTGTTCTATACATCTGTGTCTCTTTTGCTGTCTCACATACAGAATTATCATAACCATCTTTCTGAATTCCATATATTTGCGTTAGTATACTGTACTGGTGTTTTTCTTTCTGGCTTACTTCACTCTGTATAATAGGCTCCAGTTTCATCCACCTCATTGAAACTGATTCAAATGTATTCTTTTTAATGGCTGAGTAAAGATGGGAATACCAGACCACCTGACCTGCCTCTTGAGAAACCTATATGCAGATCAGGAAGCAACAGTTAGAACTGGACATGGAATAACAGACTGGTTCCAAATAGGAAAAGGGGTACATCAAGGCTGTATATTGTCACCCTGCTTATTTAACTTATATGCAGAGTACATCATGAGAAATGCTGGGCTGGAAGAAGCACAAGCTGGAATCAAGATTGCTGGGAGAAATATCAATAACCTCAGATATGCAGATGACACCACCCTTATGGCAGAAAGTGAAGAGGAACTAAAAGGCCTCTTGATGAAAGTGAAAGAGGAGAGTGAAAAAATTGGCTTAAAGCTCAGGATTCAGAAAATGAAGATCGTGGCATCTGGTCCCATCACTTCATGGGAAATAGATGGGGAAACAGTGGAAACAGTGTCAGACTTTATTTTTTTAGGCTCCAAAATCACTGCAGATGGTGACTTCAGCCATGAAATTAAAAGATGCTTACTCCTTGGAAGGAAAGATATGACCAACCTAGATAGCATATTGAAAAGCAGAGACATTACTTTGCCAACAAAGGTCCGTCTAGTCAAGGCTATGGTTTTCCCAGTGGTCATGTATGGATGTGAGAGTTGGACTGTGAAGAAAGCTGAGTGCCGAAGAATTGATGCTTTTGAACTGTGGTGTTGGAGAAGACTCTTGAGAGTCCCTTGGACTGCAAGGAGATCCAACCAGTCCATCCTAAAGATCAGTCCTGGGTGTTCATTGGAAGGACTCATGCTGAAGCTGAAACTCCAGTACTTTGGCCACCTCATGCGAAGAGTTGACTCATTGGAAAAGACCCTGATGCTGGGAGGGATTGGGGGTAGGAGGAGAAGTGGATGACAGAGGATGAGATGGCTAGATGGCATCACCGACTCAATGGACATGAGTTTGAGTGAACTCTGGGAGTTGGTGATGGACAGGGAGGCCTGTGTGCTGTGATTCATGGGGTCACAAAGAGTCGGACATGACTGAGCAACTGAACTGAACTGAACTGAATTGAATATTCCATTGTGTATATGTACTACATATTTCTTATCCATTTATCTGCTGATGGACATCTAGGTTGCTTTCATGTCCTGGCTATTTTATACAGTGCTGCGATGAACAATGGTGTACCCATGTCTCTTTGAATTCTTGTTTCCTCGGTGTGTATGCCCAGCAGTGGGATTGCTGGGTCGTAAGGCAGTTCTATTTCCATTTTTTTTTTAAGGAATCTCCACACTGTTCTCTGTAGTGGCTGTACTAGTTTGCATTCTCACCAACAGTGTAAGAGGGTTCCCTTTTTGCCACACCCTCTCCAGCATTTATTGCTTGTAGACTTTTGGATAGCAGCCATTCTGACTGGCATGAAATGGTTCCTCATTGTGGTTTTGATTTGCATTTCTCTGATAATGAGTGATGTTGAGCATCTTTTCATGTGTTTTTTAGCCATCTATATGTCTTCTTTGGAGTAATTAATTTTAAAATTAACTTTTTAATTTCACATTTGTTTGTTTACTTTGTATCCTTCTTCTTTGCTGAATTCACTTACTAGTTCTTGCCATGGTTGTGGATTTATAGGATAATGTACACATCAGTACACACTCTTTTACTTCTTCCTTTCTAAGTGATTTTTTTAATGTATTTCTTTTCTTTTTTTTTGCTTTAATATAATGACTTGAACCTCTAGGACAATGCTGGACAGCAATTGTGTGAGTGTGCATTCTTGCCTTGTTCCCAGTCTATAGGGCAAAATACTCATATTTGCACCATCAAGTACAATATTAAGTTTTCTGCAGATATTCTTTATCAAATTGAGGGTGATTTTCTTAAAAGGGTTTTTTGGGGGGAATTGGATTTTTATCAAGTGCTTTTTTTTAATCCATTGATATTATCATATGGTTTTACTCCTTTAATCACATGATATACTGGTTTTCATTTATTGATTTTCCTTGTCAAGCATTTCTGTATAAAGCATACTCAGCTACAAGGTGTTAGCCTTTTTATATACTGGTAAATTTGGTTTGCTTTAATCCATACTGACAATCTCTGCCTTTCCTTTCTTTTCCTTTTGATGTCTTCTTTTGTGTTAAATTGAATATTGTTAGCAGATAGACCACTCAGAAAATCATTGCAGTAATCCAGGCAAGAGGTAAAAGTGGCTAGGATCAGGTGAAATTGGAGAAAGGGATCAGATCTGAGACATATTTTTGAGGTAGAATTGATAATTCTTACATATGAATTATACATACATATATATGTATATACATAATATATGAAATAATATCTGAACAGTAGCATACTGCTTGTTTGAACATAGTAGGCAGTCAAAAGATGTTAGTTTCCTCTTTTACATGATCCCTGGCAACATTTGTAACTCCAGTTAGACTAGTCTCCTAACTGTCCCATCAAACACACTATGTTCACTCATGTCTTTATTTGCCTTTTATTATGTTTAATTTCTACATCCTCTGTTTAAGAGATTAATTTCTTGTCAATTGCTTTGTTTGCAAATATTTTCTCCCATTTTGTGTGTTGTCTTTTCATTTTTGTTTATGGTTTCCTTTGCTGTGCAGAAGTTTTTAAGTTTAATTAGGTCCCATTTATTTATGTTTTTATTTTCATTACTGCAGGAGGTAGATAAAATCAATTTATGTGAAAGAGTGTTCTGCCTATGTTTTCATCTAACAGTTGTATAAGTATCTTGTCTTACATTTAGGTCTTTAATTCATTTTGTGTTTATTTTTGTGTATGGCATCAAAGAACGTTCTAATTTCATTTTTTTACATGCAGCTGTCCAGTTTTCCAGCACTATTTATTGAAAAGACTGTCTTTCATTGTACCATCTTAACCTCCTTTGTTGTAGATTAATTGACAATAGATATGTGGATTTATTTGTGGGCTTTCTATCCTGTTCCATTGATCTATATTTCTGTTTTTGTGCCAGTACCATAGTGCTTTTTGATGACTGTAGCTTTGTAGTATAGTCTGAAGTCAGGGAGCCTAATTCCTCCAGTTCCACATTTTTTTTTTTTTAAACAAGATTGCTTTGACTATTAAGGGTATTTTGTGTCTATATACAAATTTAAAGATTTTTTTTTTGGTCCTAGTTATGTGAAAATTCCCATTGGTGATTTGACATGGATTGCATTGAATCTCTAGATCGCCTTAGGTAGTATAGTCATTTTGACAGTATTGATTCTTCCAGTCCAAGGACATGGTGTATTTATCCTTCCATCTGTATTCACTTCAATTTCTTTTATCAGTGTCTTACAGTGTCTTACAGTCCTTAAGTAGGTTTATTTCTAAGTATTTAATTCTTTTTGATGCAGTGACAAATGGAATTGTTTCTTTAATTTCTCTTTCTGATCATTCATTGCTAGTATATAGAAATGAAACAGATTTCTGTGAATTAATTTTGTATCCTGCAACTTTATCAAATTCACTGGTGAGTTCAGTAGTTTTTTCTAGCATCTTTAGGATTTTCTATGTATAGTATCATGTCATCGGCAAACAGTGACACTTCTCTTCTTCTTTACTAATTTGGATTCCTTTCATTGCTTTTTCTATGGTTACTATGGCTCGGACTTCCAAAATCATGTTGAATAAATGTGGTGTGTGTGGAAATTCTTGTCTTGTTTCTGGTCTTAGAGGAAATGCTTTCAGCTTTTCAACACTGAATACGATGTTAGCTGTGGGTTTGTCAATGTGGCCTTTATTATATTGAAGTTGTTTCCCTTTATGTCCACTTTCTGGAGAGTTTTTGTAATAGATTGGTGTTGAATTTTGTCAAAAGCTTTTTCTGCATCTGTTGAGATGATCATATGTTTCTTATTCTTCAATTTGTTACTGCTGTGCATCACACTGATTGATTAGTGTGATAATCATTATTAGAGAAATGCAAATCAAAACTACAATGAGGTATTACCTCACAGAATGGCCATCATCAAAATAATATATGCTGGGGGGGGTGTGGTGTGGAAAGAAAGGAACCCTCCTACAATGTTGATGAGAATGTATATAATGTATATAATACATTGGTCAGATTTTTTAGCCAACTAGTAGGGTAGTTGGCAAAGGAGAAGAATAATAAGAGGAAATGGTGCTTTCTTCTTAGGATTTTAAAACAATAAATCACTGTCTATGTTGTATCTATGCAGCTGTCTCTGTCCTATTACTGTATTGTAAGAGGAATGAAATGTACATAGTGCACCAAACTTAATGAGGTAAACCAGGAATGTTGTTCCTTCTAAAACACTTATTGTAGCAGCATCAGTAGCCTGTCTCTAAAAAAAGAATGGCTTTTTGTAGCTTCCAGTGCCTCACCAAATAGCTTAAATTTCTCATAGGCTAATAACATCGATGATTTATTTTCAGTAGGCAATTCAAAACCGAAAATTTATTCACATCAAACAAATGCAGCTAAGTGAAGTTAAGATACTAATAGAAGTAGGAGTATTAATAAAATTGTCTTTTCACCTTGTTTGTAGTTGCCTTTGCTGTGCAAAAGCTTGTAAGTTTAATTAGGTGCCACTTGTTTATTTTTGTTTTTATTTCCATTACTTTAGGAAGTGTGTCATAGAAGATCTTGCTTTAACTTATGTCTTCAAGTGTTCTGCCTATGTTTTCCTCTAAGAGTTTAATAATTTCTGGTCTTATGTTTATGTCTTTAAGCCATTTTGTGTTTATCTTTGTGTATGGCTTTAGGTAGTATTCTAATTTAATTCTTTTTGCAAACAGCTGTCCAGTTTTCCCAGCACCATTCATTGAAGAGCTATCTTTGCCCCATTGTATATTCTTTCTCCTTTGTCAAAAATAAAGTACCCATAAATGTGTGGGTTTATCTCTGGGCTCTCTATCTTGTTCCACAGGTCTATATTTCTGTTTTTGTGCCAGTACCATACTGTCTTGATGACTGTAGCTTTGTAGTGTAGTCTGAAGTCAGGAAGGTTGATTCCTCTAGCTCCATTCTTCTTTCTCAAATCTGCTTTGGCTATTCAGGATCTTTCATGTTTCCATATGAATTGTGAAAATTTTTCTTCTAGTTCTGTGAAGAATGACATTGGTAATTTGATCGTGATCACACTGAATCCATAGATTGCATTTGGTGGTATAGTCATTTTCACAATATTAATTCTTCCTACCCAGGAACACGGAATATCTCTTCATCTGTTTATGTTGTCTTTTATTTCTTTCATTAATGTCTTATAATTTTCTGTGTACAGTTCTTTTATCTCCTTAGGTGAGTTTATTCCTAGATATTTATTTTTGTTGCAGTGGTGAATGGGATTGATTCCTTAATTTCTCTTTCTGAATTTTCATTGTTAGTATATAGAAATGCAAGTGATTTCTGTTTATTGACCTTGTATCCTGTGACTTTGCTAAATTCACTGATTAGCTCCAGTAATTTTCTGATAGTTTCTTTTGGGTTTTCTATGTATAGTATGAAAATCCCATGGATGGAGGAGCCTGGTGGGCTACAGTCCATGGGCTCTCTAAGAGTCGAACACGACTGAGTGACTTCACTATCACTTTTCACTTTCATGCTTTGGAGAAGGCAATGGCAACCCACTCCGGTGTTCTTGCCTGGAGAATCCCAGGGACAGGGGAGCCTGGTGGGCTGCCATCTATGGGGTCGCACAGTGTCGGACATGACTGAAGCGACTTAGCAGCAGCAACAGGATCTATAGTATCATGTCATCTGCAAACAGTGAGAGTTTTACTTCTTTTCTGATCTGGATTCCTTTTATTTCTTTCTCTTCTCTAATTGCTGTAGCTAGAACTTCCAAAATTATGAAGAATAATAGTGGTGAGAGTGCACACCCTTGTCTTATTCCTGATCTTAGAGGGAATGCTTTCAGTTTTTCACCATTGAGAATAATATTTGCTGTGGGATTTTCATATATGGCTTTTACTATGTTGAGGTAGGTTCCTTCTATGCCCATTTTTTGAAGCATTTTTATCATAAATTGATGCTGAATTTTGTCAAAGCCTTTTTTTCATGTATGTGATGATCATATGGTTTTTATCTTTCAATTTGTTAATATGGTGTATCATGTTGATTGATTTTCATATATTGAAAAATCTGAGTAATGGAAATAAAAACAAAAATAAACAAGTGGGACCTAATTAAACTTAAAAGCTTTTGCACAGCAAAGGAAACTACAAACAAGGTGAGAAGACAACCCTCAGAATGGGAGAAAATAATAGCAAAGGAAATGACTGACAAGGAATTAATTTCCAAACTATACAAGCATCTCATACAACTCAATACCAGAAAAGCAAACAACCCAATCAAAAAGTGGGAACATAATCTGAAGAGACATTTCTCCAAAGAAGACATACAGTTGGTTAACAAGCACAGGAAAAGATGCTCAACATCACTCATTATTAGACAAATGCAAATCAAAATTACAATGAGATATCACCTCACACCAGTCAGAATGGCCATCATCAAATTGTCTACAAACAATAAATTCTGGAGAGGGGGTGGAGAAAAGGGAATACTTGCACTGCTTGTGGGAATGTAAACTGATACAGCCACTATGGCTGTATGGCATGGAGATTCCTTAAAAAGTTAGGAATAAAAAAAAAAGCTGGGAATAAAACCACCATATGACGCAGCAATCCCACTCCTAGACATATACCCTGTGGAAACCAAAATTGAAAAAGACACATGTACCCCAATATTCATTGCAGCACTATTTACAATAGCTAGAACATGGAAGCAACCTAGGTGTCCATCACCAGATGAACAGATAAAGAAGTTGTGGTACATATATACAATAGAATACTCATGGTGGTTTAGTCACTAATTCGTGTCCAACTCTTGCGACCCCATGGATCATAGCCTGCCAGGCTCCTCTGTCCATTGGATTCTCCAGGCAAGAATACTAGAGTGGGTTGCCATTTCCTTCTCCAGGGGATCTTCCTGACCCAGGAATCGAACCCAGGTTTCTTGCTTTGCAGGCAGATTCTTTACCAACTGAGCTACAAGAGAAGCCTCTCAATGGAATACTAGTCAGCCATAAAAAGGAACACATTTGAATATATTCTAAAGAGGTCGACGGACCTAGAGTCTACCATACAAAGTGAAGTAAGTCAGAGAAAGAAATATAAATATTGTATACTGACGAATATATATGGAATTTAGAAAGATGGCACTGATGAATTTATTTTCAGGGCAGCAATGGAGAAACAGACATAGAGAATGGACCTATGGACATGTGGGGAGAAGAGAAGGCAGGAGGGAAGATATATGGAGAGAGTAACATAGAAATTTACAATACCATATGTAAAATAGATAGCCAATGGGAATTTGCTGTATGACTCAGGGAACTCAAAGAGGGGCTCTTTGACAGGCTGAAGGGTGGGATGGGGAGGGAGATGGGAGGGAGGTCTGGGAAGAAGGGGACATGGGTGTGCCTGTGGCTGATTCTTGTTGATGTATGACAGAAAACCACAAAATTCTGTAAAGCAAATATTCTTCAATTTAAAATAAAAAATAAAATAAAATAATCTGAAAGAAACATCATATGTGTTTGACAAGAGAAATATGATATTGTTTAAAATCACACAATGCAATGACTGAATTGCATTAAAGTGGCCCATTATACCTTTAAACTTATTAAAGGTAAAAGGAAAATGGAGAGTCAAATATAGCTCTTAAAAGATGGTGATATAGGAAACTTGGAATGGAGGGTTATCTGACAGATGTCATCCAAAGCTTTAGCTAATCATCAAGGTAGGGAAGTCCAAGCAAGTGAGTTCAAGTTCAAGGGCATCAGCCTTAAGTCTGAGTAATGCTGTCTCAGAATAAAGGAGATGTTTTGCAAGCATGAGGCATAACACTATATAATTTTTGTATTCTATGTGTTATGTTTCTCAGTTGGCACAGCAAGAGCTCTGACCTTTTAAGTTATCCTTTACTGAGCCAGAAAAATGAAAGGCCAGTCAAATTTTTGAGGAGGAATGAAGAAGAAAGGAAATATTTCGCAAGTGTACCCCCTCCCTTCTCTGATAACAAGCATCCTTTCAGTCCTAGTTAACAACTTGTGCAATTTTTAAATCTGTGAAAAGTAGGGAGATACCAGGTACTGTCCCTCTTTCTCTGAAACATGTTATTTCCTAGATCCCTTCACTATTCTTAGTATGTCAAAGACTTTACCTATTTAATAAGGATTTAAAATATAAAAAATGAGAACTAATTGTTCTCAATTATTAAATCATTTTAAACTGACACTGAAAGTCCTGATAATTTGACAACCTTATGGTCAACTTTTACACTTGTAGCTCTCTCTCTACCTTATAATGGAGAGAACTTTTCACCATTAACATGGATATTACTGTCAGGTATAAGACACATTAGAGTATAGTGTTAAAGTGTTTGGATTCTGTAATGTAATTTCCTAGGTTCAAAACTCAGCACTACCGTTTATGAGCATGTGACCTGAAGCAATTTATTTTAATCAGCCGCTGGGTAGTTGGATTGTTTCCAGTTTATTTATTTATTTTTTTATCAACTCATGCATAGTTCTCATTGGTTGATAGTGACATAACAGGATGATATCACAGGGGTTAACATTATTAATCCTAAGGATCCAGTAAGCCTTGAGGGCTACTTGTAGTTAACATCTACTATTTACCGGGGATTTTAGTACCTGTAAAATAGCTCAGGAAATGTGCAGATACTGTTATTTAGGCACTTCAGAGAGGAGCAGCAGAAGATATGGGGGAAGGATCTGTACCATGAAGGCTCCAGAGGGTCCTGCTCAGTTTTGGTGATACTGATATGCCTATTTAATTAATTTGTCCATTTAAGTGTTGTTTTTCTTATTATTCAGCTATCAAAATATTTTACATGTTCTGGATATAAGACCTTTAACTGTTATATCAGGACTTAGCATTTGTTTCCTCTATAAACTGTCAGACAGTAAATATTTTTTTGCTGTGTGGGTCATATATTTCCCATAACTCTGCCATTGTAGCATGTAAGCACCCACGGACAATACATAAACATAAGGTCATGCCTGTGTTGCAGTAAAACTTTAGTTATATAAAAATAAACTGGTGCATGAGCTGTAGTTTACTGACCCTTGAGTAAAATAATTTGGAAATTCATTCTCCAAGTTATTCCAGTCTCTAGGTTCTCTTTCCATTTTCTTTTCTTTTTTAATTGTTCCTGTTATTGAAGATTTACTAGCAGAGTTGGTAAATGCCTCAGGTTTGGAAAAATAGCATATTTTAAAATCTTATAACAAATTATCTTTCAGATCAGATCAGTCGCTCAGTCATGTCCAACTCTTTGCAACTCCGTGAATCGCAGCACGCCAGGCCTCCCTGTCCATCACCAACCCCCGGAGTTCACTCAGACTCATGTCCATCGAGTCAGTGATGCCATCCAGCCATCTCATCCTCTGTCATCCCCTTCTCCTCCTGCCCCCAATCCCTCCCAGCATCAGAGTCTTTTCCAATGAGTCAACTCTTCGCATGAGGTAGCCAAACTAATGGAGTTTCAGCTTTAGCATCATTACTTTCAAAGAATTCCCAGGGCTGATCTCCTTCAGAATGGACTGGTGGGATCTTCTTGCAGTCCAAGGGACTCAAAAGAGTCTTCTCCAACACCACAGTTCAAAAGCATCAATTCTTTGGCACTCAGCTTTCTTCACGGTCCAACTCTCACATTGATACATGACCACTGGAAAAACCACAGCCTTGGCTAGACAGACCTTTGTTGGCAAAGTAATGTCTCTGCTTTTGAATATGCTATCTAGGTTGGTCATAACTTTCCTTCCAAGAAGTAAGCGTCTTTTAATTTCATGGCTGCAGTCACCACCTGCAGTGATTTTGGAGCCTAAAAAAATAAAGTCTGACACTGTTTCCCATGAAGTGATGGGACCAGATGCCATGATCTTCGTTTTCTGAATGTTGAGTTTTAAGCCAACTTTTTCACTCTCCTCTTTCACTTTCATCAAGAGGCTTTTTAGTTCCTCTTCACTTTCTGCCATAAGGGTGGTGTCATCTGCATATCTGAGGTTATTGGTATTTCTCCCAGCAATCTTGATTCCAGCTTGTGCTTCTTCCAGCCCAGCGTTTCTCATGATGTACTCTGCATATAAGTTAAATAAGCAGGGTGACAATATATAGCCTTGACATACTCCTTTTCCTATTTGGAACCAGGCTGTTGTTCCATGTCCAGTTCTAACTGTTGCTTCCTGACCTGCATATAGGTTTCTCAAGAGGCAGGTCAGGTGGTCTGGTGTTCCCATTTCTTTCAGAATTTCCCACAGTTTATTGTGATCCACACAGTCAAAGGCTTTGGCATAGTCAATAAAGCAGAAATAGATGTTTTTCTGGAACTCTCTTGCTTTTTCCATGATCCAGTGGATGTTGGCAATTTGATCTCTGGTTCCTCTGCCTTTTCTAAAACCAGCTTGAGCATCTGGAAGTTCACGGTTCATGTATTACTGAAGTCTGGCTTGGAGAATTTTGAGCATTACTTTACTAGCGTGTGAGATGAGTTCAATTGGGCGGTAGTTTGAGCATTGTTTGGCATTGCCTTTCTTTGGGATTGGAATGAAAACTGACCTTTTCCAATCATGTGGCCACTGCTGAGTTTTCCCAATTTGCTGGCATATTGAGTGCAGCACTTTCACAGCATCATCTTTCAGGATTTGAAGTAGCTCAACTGGAATTCCATCACCTCCACTAGCTTTGTTCGTAGTGATGCTTTCTAAGGCCCACTTGACTTCACATTCCAGGATATCTGGCTCT
The DNA here is from genome assembly GCF_027580195.1 of Bos mutus. Taxonomy (NCBI): domain Eukaryota; kingdom Metazoa; phylum Chordata; class Mammalia; order Artiodactyla; family Bovidae; genus Bos; species Bos mutus. The sequence continues at coordinate 52,743,869 of NC_091646.1, forward strand.
AGATGAGTGATCACACCATCGTGATTATCTGGGTCCTGAAGATCTTTTTTGTACAGTTAAAACACATATTTTCCTACTGTTAGATGTAGTGTTCCATATATGTCCTTTAAGTCAAATTAGTTGGTAATGTTGCTTAAGTATTCTATATCTTAAATAATTTTCTGTGTAGTTTCTGGTGAGAAAGGAATATTAAAATTTCAAATTTAGGTTTTGTAATTATACTAGAATATGGAAATGTCCAAGTATAATTACTGTTATATCTATCTCTAATTTCAGTTCTTTGTTTTTTTTTTCTTTTTGCTTTGTATATTTTAGAGATCATTTTTACTTGAAGGGTAATTGCTTTACAATATTGCTTTGGTTTCTGCCATACAGCAACATGAATTAACCATAGGTATACATATGTCCTCTCCTCTTGAATTTCCCTCCCACCTCCCACCCATCCCTACCCCTACTAGGTTGTTACACAGCACTGGTGTGAGTCATACAGCAAATTTCCATTAGCTATCTATTTTATATATGGTAGTATATATGCGTTCATGTTACTCTCTCCATTTGACTCACCCTCTCCTTCCTCCCTCCCGCCTTGTCTATTAACCTGTTCTCTATGTCTGCATCTCCATTCAATTTAGTCACTCAGTCATGTCTGACTCTTAGCGACCCCATAGACTGCAACACACCAGGCCTCCCTGTCCATCACCAACTCCTGGAGTTTACTCAAACTCATGTCTATTGAGTTGGTGATGTCATACAACCATCTCATCCTCTGTCATTCCTTTCTCCTCCTGTTTTCAATCTTTCCCAGCATCAGGGTCTTTTCCAATGAGTTAGTTCTTTGCATCAGGTGGCCAAAGTATTGGAGCATCAGCATTAGTCTTTCCAATGAATATTCAAGACTTTTTTCCTTTTATATGGACTGGTTGGATCTCCTTGCAGTCCAAGGGACTCCCAAAAGTCTTCTCCAACACCACAGTTCAAAAGCATCAATTCTTCAATGCTCAGCTTTCTTTATGGTCCAACTCTCACATCCATACATGACTAACAGAAAAACCATAGCTTTGACTAGATGGACCTTTGTTGGCAAAGTAATGTCTCTGCTTTGTGATACTCTGTCTAGATTGGTGATAGCTTTTCTTCCAAGGAGCAAGCATCTTTTAATTTCATGGCTGCAGTCACCATATGTAGTCATTTTGGGGCTGCCCAAAATAAAGTCTGTCACTGTTTTCTTGGTTTCTCCATCTATTTGCCATGAAATGATGGGACTGGAGGCCATAATATTAGTTTTTTGAATGTTGAGTTTTAAGCCAGCTTTTTCACTCTCACTTTCATCAAGAGGCTCTTTAGTTCTTCTTCACTTTCTGCCATAAGGGTGGTGTCATCTGCATATCTAACGTTATTGACATTTCTCCCAGCAATTTTGATTCCAGCTTGTGCTTCATCCAGCCTGGCATTTCTCATTATGTACTCTGCATATAAATTAAATAATCAGTGTGACAATATACAGACTTGACATACTCCTTTCTCAATTTGGAACTAGTGTATTGTTCTGTGTCTGATTCTAACAGTTGCCTCTTGGCCTGCATGCAGATTTCTCAGGAGGCAGGTAAGGTGTCTGTTATTCCCATCTCTTTAAGAATTTTTCACAGTTTGTTGTACTCCTCACAGTCAAAGGTTTTGGTGTAGTCACTGAAGCAGAAGAAGATTTTTTTTCTGGAATTCTCTTTCTTTTTCTATGATCCAATGGATGTTGGCAATTTGATCTCTGGTTCCTCTGCCTTTTCTAAGTCCAGCTTGAACATCTGGAATTTCTCAGTTCACATGCTGTTCAAGCCTTGCTTGGAGAATTTTGAGCATTATTTTGCTAGTGTGTGAGATGAGTGCAGTTGTTCAGTACTTTGAACATTCTTTCACTTTGCCTTTCTTTGGGAATCAAATGAAAATTGACCTTTTGCATTCCTGTGGCCACTGCTGAGGTTTCCAAATTTGCTGTCATATTGAGTGCAGCACTTTACAGCATCATCTTTTTAGGATTTGAAATAGTTCAGCTGGAATTCCATTGTCGCCCTCCAAATAGGTTCATCAGTACCATCTTTCTGGATTCAATACATATGTGTTAATATACAATATTTGTTTTCTCTTTGACTTCACTCTATAATAGGCTCTTAGTTCATCCACCTCATTAGAACTGACTCAAATGCATTCCTTTCATAGCTGAGTAGTATTCCATTGTATATATATATATACACCACAACTTCTTTATCCATTCATCTGTTAATGGACATGTGGGTTGCTTCCATGCCCTACCTATTGTAAATAGTGCTGCAATGAACTTTGGTGTTCATGTGTCTTTCAATTTGCTTTCCTTAGTGTATATGCCTTGAAGTGGTATTGCTGGGTCTTATGGTAGTTTTATTTCTAGTTTTTTTAGGGAATCTCCATGCTATCTTCCATAGTGGCTATATCGATTTACATTCCCACCAACAGTGCAAGAGGGTTCCCTTTTCTTTGGAGATTATTCTTAAGGCACATACACATTGGTATTGTGTTATTAATAAATGTCCCTCTTCATCTCCTTAATTAATTATAAATTATGTCTCACTAATAAATGCCTGTCTTCATTTTGGTTTAAAAAAATAGAAGCCACAATTTGAGTATCTTCCTAAGCTAAACACTCATAGCTATGTAACCAAAACTTAAAACTGTCCTGGTTTATCTGAAATGGTGACTCTGACCTTAAAAAAAACTTAAGGTTTATTCATGTTAATAAGACCTTGAATCTTCCTAGCCAATAAGCTACAAACAAGTAACTTTATGCATAGCTACCATCCTAAAAGGAATGTAAGTTTCTAGTATTGTAAACTCCTCTCCCCATGGGATTTTCCATGCAATAATACTGGGAGAGGCTGCCATTTTCTACTCCAGGGATCTTCCTAACCCAAGGATCAAATATGCATCTCTTACATCTCCTGCATTGGCACAGGGATTCTTTACCACTGGAGCAACCTGGGAAGCCCTCAAAATTTTAGTAACTAATCACAATAGAAAACAATCATTCATGCTCTATAAACTGTGCTGTAACTGCTGAGCCTGAGCTTCTTAAACTCTTTTAGTTTTGGAGTCTCTCTGTTCAGTTTGTTTCTCATTCAATTACATATTCATATAAAATAAAGTTCTCTGAATTGTCTTTTCACAAAAAGTATTTTGTCTGATATTCATACAGTGACCCAAACTGACTTATGCTTGCTATTTGCATAGAGGATCTTTTTCTATGATCTTGCTTTCAAATTACTTGTATCTTTGAATATGTGGCTCTTGTAGAGAATTTATATTTATATCTCAATTTTTATCCATTTGAAAATCTCTGTCTTTTGGAGTTTTAGTCTATTTACTTGTTTGTTGGAGTATAATTGCTTTAAAATGTTGTATTTGTTTCTGCTGTATGGTGAACTGATTCAGCTATATGTATCCATATATCCCCTCCCACTTTGACCTCCCTTTCACCCCCTTCCACACCCAACCCTCATCGCAGAGACTGAGCTGAGCTCCCTATGCTATACAGCTGCTTCCCACTTGCTATCTGTTTTACACATGGTAGAATATGTAGGTCAATTCCATTCCTAATTCATCCCACCCACCCCTTCCTCAACCTTCCTCCTCACCCTCACCCTGTGTCCATACATCCATTCTTTATTCCCGTGTTTCTATTCCTTCCCTGCAAATAGGCTCATATGTACCATATGTACAAGTTGGTTCCTGTGACACTTTGACATGCCCCACCCTCTTGTGTTCCAAACACTGCCTAACTTCCTGAAACTGTGAGATGGTTCAGGCTCATCTTGTATTTTCCCTACCTCAGCCCTTGGATCAGTCATTTCTCCAAAGAGCTCTGGTTTCTTTTATTGGAAAATGGCATTTAGCAACTGTGTTACACACGTTTCTGAAGTTTCATTGTATTTCTAGACCCTCTTAGCAGACAGAGCTAGGACATATATGTGGATTAACTCATGTATACAAACACATTGCTAAATCTAACTACCTATGTCTCTTCATTTATTTACCTATGTGTATATGCGCTGAAGAATTGATGCTTTTGAACTGTGGTGATGGAGAAGACTCTTGAGAGTCCCTTGGACTGCAAGGAGATCCAACCAGTCCATTCTGAAGGAGATCAGCCCTGGGATTTCTTTGGAAGGAATGATGCTAAAGCTGAAACCCCAGTACTTTGGCCACCTCATGCGAAGAGTTGACTCATTGGAAAAGACTCTGATGCTGGGAGGGACTGGGGGCAGGAGGAGAAGGGGACGACAGAGGATGAGATGGCTGGATGGCATCACTGACTCGATGGACGTGAGTCTGAGTGAACTCCGGGAGTTGGTGATGGACAGGGAGGCCTGGCGTGCTGTGATTCATGGGGTCGCAAAGAGTCGGACACGACTGAGCAACTGATCTGATCTGATCTGATATGTATGTATTCATTTATACTTACAATAAAATACACATGGGTTCCATTGATATTGCAGGCTCTAACAGTACCACACATTCATTTTAGCTTTTCCTGCTTGTTAGTAGATTCTCTAGCTGAGAGTGAGAAATTAAGCCTTCATTACCCACAATATGTTTACTTATTTCTGTGACTCTAGAAACATAATTGCTCACCCATATCCTTTGAGGAACAGCTTTACCAAGTAAAGTACAAGATTTATGTACAGTTGCTTTTAAAAATTTAGCCTTACAGTATTCAATCAAAGCACTATTTTGCAAGGATACTTTGGTCAGCTCCTTTTCCCCACTCATTTCAGTGAGGCTGTACCATAATTTTCCAGATAGACTTACGTGCTACAGTCTACATTTCATCCTGGTTTCCTCTCGACATCCTAGTTAATTTTTTTAAATTTACATGCATCAAAGATTATTCTTTGTGGTACATGTGTCTATGGATTTTGATACATGAATGCAGTCGTGTATTCATCACTACCACATCATACATAATGTTGCTTTGTAACCTTTGTCTGCTAATCCTCACTGCTGGACAGTTTTTTTTGATGGCTTCATTTTCTGAGTTTGTATCACACTTTTCTGTTTCTTTACATGTCAAGAAATTTTTGGTTAAAAACTGGCAACTTTAGATCATATTTTGTAATGACACTGGAATGTGTTCAGCTGAAGATTACTATTTATTTACTATTGTTGCTGTTATTCAGTTGCTCAGTCATGTCTGACTCTTTGTGATGCCATGGACTGCAGCACACCAGATTTTCCTGTCCTACACTATCTCCTGGAGTTGGCTCAAAGTCATGTTCATTGAGTGGATGGTGCCATCAACCGTTCTCATCCTCTGTTGCCTCCTCCTCCTCATCATCATCATTGAGTCGCTCAGTCATGTCTGACTCTTTATGACCCCATGGACGGTAGCATGCCAGGCTCCCCTGTCCTTCACCATCTCCTGGAGCTTGCTCAAACTCATGTCCAATGTGGCGGTGATGCCATACAACCATCTCATCCTCTGTTGTCTCCCTCTCCTCCTGCCTTCAATCTTTCCCAGCACCAAGGTCTTTTCTAATGACTTGGCTGCTCACATCAAGTGGCCAAAGTATTGGAACTTCAGCATCAGTCCTTCCAATGAATATTCAGGACTGATCTCCTTTAGGATTGGTTTGATCTCCTTGCAGTCCAAGGGACTCTCAAGAGTCTTTTCCAACACCACAGTTCAAAAGCATCAATTCTTTGGCACTCAGCCTTCTTTATGGTCCAACTCTCACACCCATGTATGACTACTGGAAAAACCATAGCTTTGACTACACACAACTTTGTTGGTAAGATGACGTCTCTGCTTGTGAATATGCTGTCTAGATTTGTCATAGCTTTTCTTCCAAGGAGTATGCGTCTTTTAATTTCATGGCTGCAGCCACCGTACACAGTGAATTTGGAGCCTAAGAAGATGAAATCAGTCACTGTTTTCATTTATTCCCCATCTATTTGGCATGAATCAATGGGCCTGGATGCCATAATCTTAGTTTTTGAATGCCGTGCTTAAAGCCAGCTTTTTCTTTCCGCTCTTTCACTTTCATCAAGAGGCTCTTTAGTTCCTCTTTGCTTTCTTCCATTAGAGTGGTATCGTCTACATATATGAAGTTGTTGAAATTTCTCCCAGCAATCTTGATTCCAGCTTCCGCTTCAACCAGCCTGGAATTTCTCATGTATGTCTATATATTGTCACCATGCTTATTTAACTTATATACAGAGTACATCATGGGAAATGCTGGGGTCGATGAAGCACAAGTTGGAATCAAGATTGCTGGGAGAACTATCAATAACCTCAGATATGCAGGTGACACCACCCTTATGGCAGAAAGTGAAGAACTAAAGAGACTCTTGATGAAAGTGAAAGAGGAGAGTGAAAAAGTTGGCTTAAAGCTGAACCATCAGAAAACGAAGATCATGGAATCTGGTCCCATCACTTCATGGCAAATAGATGGGGAAAGAGTGGAAACAGTGGCAGACTATTTTCTTGGGCTCAAAAATCACAGCAGATGGTGACTGCAGCCATGAAATTAAAAGACGCTTACTCCTTGGAAGAAAAGTTATGACCAACCTAGACAGCATGTTAAAAAGCAGAGACATTACTTTGCCAACAAAGATCGGTCTAATCAAGGCTATGATTTTTCCAGTAGTCATATATGGATGTGAGAGTTGGACTATAAAGAAAGCTGAGCACTGAAGAATTGATGCTTTTGAACTGTGGTGTTGGAGAAGACTCTTGAGAGTCTTGGACTGCAAGATGATCCAACCACTCCTTCCTAAAGGAAATCAGTCCCGAATATTCATTGGAAGGAATGATGCTGAAGCTGAAACTCTGATACTTAGGGTGCTTGATGTGAAGCACTGGCTCATTGGAAAAGACCCTGATGCTATGAAAGATTGAGGGCAGGAGGAGAAGGGGACAACAGAAGATAAGATGATTGGATGATATCACTGTCTCATTGGACATGAGTTTGAGTAGGCTCTGGGAATTGGTGATGGACAGGGAAGCCTGGCATGCTGCAGTCCATGGGATAAAAAAGAATCAGACACGATTGAGTTAGTGAACTGTACTGCATTAAATCTGTAGATTACCTGGGGGTAGTGCAGTCCTTTTGACAATACTGATTCTTGCAGTCCAAGGACATGATATATCTTTCCATCTGTTTGTGTCATCTTTGATTTCTTTCATCAGTGTGATATAGTTTTTGAGTACAAGTCTTTTGCCTACTTCAGTTCAGTTCAATTCAGTCGGTCAGTCATGTCCGACTCTTTGCAACCCCATGAATTGCAGCACACCAGGCCTCTCTGTCCATCACCAACTCCCAGGGTCTACTCAAACTCATGTCCATTGAGTCGGTGATGTCATCCAGCCATCTCATCCTCTGTCATCCTCTTCTCGTGCCCCCAATCCCTCCAAGCATCAGAGTCTTTTCCAATGAGTCAACTCTTCGCATGAGGTGGCCAAAGTATTGGAGTTTCAGCTTTAGTATCAGTCCTTCCAATGAACACCCAGGACTGTTCTCCTTTAGGATGGACTGGTGGGATGTCCTTGCAGTCCAAGGGACTCTCAAGAGTCTTCTCCAACACCACAGTTCAAAAGCACCAATTCTTTGGCACTCAGCTTTCTTCACAGTCCAACTCTCACATCTATACATGACCACTGGAAAAACCATAGCCTTGACTAGACGGACCTTTGTTGGCAAAGTAATGTCTCTGCTTTTCCATATGCTATCTAGGTTGGTTATAACTTTCTTTCCAAGGAATAAGCGTCTTTTAATTTCATGGCTGCAGTCACCATCTGCAGTGATTTTTAAGCCCCCCAAAATAAAGTCTGACACTGTTTCCACTGTTTCCCCATCTATTTCCCATGAAGTGATGGGACCAGATGCCATGATCTTAGTTTTCTGAATGCTGAGCTTTAAGCCAACTTTTTCAATCTCCACTTTCACTTTCATCAAGAGGCTTTTTAGTTCCTCTTCCCTTTCTGCCATAAGGGTGGTGTCCACTTAGGTAGATACATTCTTAGGTATATAGAGTATAGGCAAGTTCTTAAAAACAGGAAGCAGATTAATAGTAGCCAGGAACTGGGGCGATGGGGAAATGGAGATGGGTAAACTCCTTAATGGACAGTGGTTTCCTTTCAGGGTGATGAAAATGTTCTGAACTTAGTGGTTATAGCTGTATAACATCATGAATTTGATAAATGCCATTGAACTATACAACTTAAAATGGTTTAAATGGTTAAATATTGTTACATGTATTTTGCCACAATTATAAAACTCAAAGCAGGGAAAAGTAGTTCTCATTTTCTTGTGTTCTTTAAATATTCTTTTTCTGAGCTCCTGTTTGTTTTTGTTGGTAGGGTTAGTGGTATATCAGGTAACAGTGACATTGCTGAAAAGGGAACATCACCAATGCCATTGGAATCTGTGTCAGTACCCTTTGCATATGCCTAGATTTCAAGTGCTAGTTCTTTGTTTTGTTGAGACACACTTCTTGGTTTTTGGTAGATTCCTCCACTGAGGAGCTCTTTATGACAGTTTCTAGTTATGAACAATATATTTCCTCATTGATTCCTTATGACCACTTTTCATCCAGGTCCTAGTGTCTGACACAGTGTCTAATATTTGGATTATCAATGATGCTGGCGGTTCTCTTGGGCAGAATCCATTTAAGGACAACCTAGTTTTTTGTTTTTTGTTTTTTTTTTTTTAATCCCCAGAGGACCATGGTAAATATATACCTTTACCCCATCACTGGTGGAAGTGAAGCTCACTCTGATCACATTCTCCATATCTCTCTTTTCTCTGCATCTAGGGGCTTGTCAAGTCAAAACTTACATGCCATTAGTCTTTTTTCACAAATAAAGTTTTCAGTATTACTTACACAACTTGGTGATAGGTGTTTTCTGTTGCCAGGCCACTGTTACAAATATCTTAGAATTTTACAATACTTTAGCATGTTTGGGCCTACTGTCTTACTTAAGCATGTCAGGTTACTTGACCCCTATGCCATTGTTGTCCTAACTTTTAAATCTTTGCTGAAACTGAGTCCAGAGGACAAGTCATTTGTAACAACATGTTTTGTTAATAAAAATGGTCCCCTTGATATTTTTCTTGGCAAATACTGTTTTCTTTTTGTTCTACATATCAATTTAGCTTTTGCTCAACTTTTGTTGCATTTTCACAACCATTATTCTGCTTAGGAAACTAAGGAACTTCCTTAAGATCTACCTTTCAGAAAGTATTGTAAACAACAGTTTTCCCTTAATTTTTTTCCCCTGACAATTCTCTCTCCATGATTTTTTTTGTTTGTTTCTGTGAACTATATTGACTCTTGCATGATAAAGACTCTGTGCTTAAGAACACACCTTGGAGCACTCACCTCATGGATCTTTAAATTATGATTTTAAGTTTTTCCCCATGAAGTGTTCTCATCTTACATTAATCGGAATTGTGCCCTGTCAGTCCCATGCCAGCTGTACAGTCCTTCCAGTAGGATTTTCTGATGAACCTTATAGTTAAACCTGTACATCATCTTTCCCACCTAAACATGTCTGAATAATACCACAAATAATTTTAATATAAATTTATTTAATTGGAGGCTAATTACTTTACAATATTGTATTGGTTTTGCCATACATCAACATGAATCTGCCATGGGTGTACACATGTTCCCCATCCTGAACCCCCCTCCCGCCTCCCTCCCCATACTATCCCTCTGGGTCATCCCAGTGCACCAGCCCCAAGCATCCTGTATCCTGCATCAAACCTGGACTGGTGATTCATTTCACATATGATATTATGCATTTTTCAATGCCATTCTCCCAAATCATCCCACCCTCTCCCTGTCGCACAGAGTCCAAAAGACTGTTCTTTACATCTGTGTCTGTATTGCTGTCTCACATACAGGGTTATCGTTACCATCTTCCTAAATTCCATATATATGCGTTAGTATACTGTATTGGTTTTTTTCTTTCTGGCTTACTTCACTCTGTATAATAGGTTCCAGTTTCCTCCACCTCATTAAAACTGATTCAAATGTATTATTTTCAATGGCTGAGTAATACTCCATTGTGTATATGTACCACAGCTTTCTTATCCACTCGTCTGCTGATGGACATCTAGTTTCCTTCCATGTCCTGGCTATTATAAACAGTGCTGCAATGAACATTGGGGTACACATGTCTCTTTCAATTCTGGTTTCCTTGGTATGTATGCCCAGCAGTGGGATTTTGGGGCCGTATGGCAGTTCTATTTCCAGTCTTTTAAGGAATTTCCACACTGTTCTCCATAGTGGCTGTACTAGTTTGCATTCCCACCAACAGTGTAAGAGGGTTCCCTTTTCTCCAACCCTCTCCAGCATTTATTGCTTGTAGGCTTTTGGATAGCAGCCATTCTGACTGGCATGAAATGATACCTCATTGTGGTTTTGATTTGCATTTCTCTGATAATGAGTGATGTTGAGCATCTTTGCATGTGTTTGTTAGCCACCTGTATGTCTTCTTTGGATAAATGCCTGTTTAGTTCTTTGGCCCATTTTTTGATTGGGTCATTTATTTTTCTTGAATTGAGCTGCAGGAGTTGCTTGTATATTTTTCAGATTAATTCTTTGTCAGTTGCTTCATTTGCTATTATTTTCTCCCATTCTGAAGGCTGTCTTTTCACTTTGCTGATAGTTTCCTTTGTTGTGCAGAGCTTTTAATTTTAACTAGGTCCCATTTGTTTATTTTTGCTTTTATTTCCAATATTCTGGGAGGCGGGACATAGAGGATCCTGCTGTGATTTATGTCGGAGAGTGTTTTGCCTATGTTCTCCTCTAGGAGTTTTATAGTTTCTGGTCTTACATTTAGATCTTTAATCCTTTTTGAGTTTATTTTTGTATATGGTATTAGAAAGTGTTCTAGTTTCATTCTTTTACAAATGGATGACCAGTTTTCCCAGCACATACTTGTTAAAGAGATGATCTTTTCTCTATTGTATATTCTTGCCTCCTTTGTCAAAGATAAGGTGTCCATAGGTGCGTGGATTTATCTCTGGGCTTTCTATTTTGTTCCATTGATCTATATTTCTGTCTTTGTGCCAGTACCATAGTGTCTTGATGACTGTGGCTTTGTAGTAGGGCCTGAAGTCTGCCAGGTTGATTCCTCCAGTTTCATTCTTATTTCTCAAGATTGCTTTGGCTATTCGAGGTTTTTTGTATTTCCATACAAATTGTGAAATTATTTGTTCTAGCTTTGTGAAAAATACCATTGGTAGCTTGATAGGGATTGCATTGAATCTATTGATTGCTTTGGGTAGTATACTCATTTTCACTATATTGATTCTTCTGATCCACGAACACAATATACTTCTCCATCTATTTGTGTCATCTTTGATTTCTTTCATCAGTGTTTTGTTGTTTTCTATATATAAGTTTTGTTTCTTTAGATAGATATATTCCTAAGTATTTTATTCTTTATTTTGCAATGGTGAGTGGAATTGTTTTCTTAATTTATCTTTCTATTTTCTCATTATTAGTGTATAGGAATGCAAGGGATTTCTGGGTGTTGATTTTATATCCTGCAACTTTACTATATTCATTGATTATCTCTAGTAATTTCCTGGTGGAGTCTTTAGGGTTTTCTATGTAGAGGATCATGTCATCTGTAAACAGTGAGAGTTTTAATTCTTCTTTTCCAATCTGGATTCCTTTTTTTTCTTTTTCTACTCTGATTGCTGTGGCCAAAACTTCCAAAACTATGTTGAATAGTAGTGGTGAGAGTGGGCACCCTTGTCTTGTTCCAGACTTTAGGGGAAATGTTTTCAATTTTTCACCATTGAGGATAATGTTTGCTGTGGGTTTGTCATATAAAGCTTTTTTTATGTTGAGTTATATTCCTTCTATTCCTGTTCTCTGGAGAGTATTTATCATAAATGTATGTTGAATTTTGTCAAAGGATTTCTCTGCATCTATTGAGACAATTGTATGGTTTTTATTTTCCAATTTGTTAATGTGGTATATTACATTGATTGATTTGCAGATATTGAAGAATCCTTGCATCCCTGGGATAAAGCCCACTTTGTCATGATGTATGATCTTTTTAATGTGTTGTTGGATTCTGTTTGCTAGAATTTTGTTAAGGATTTTTGCATCTATGTTCATCAGTGATATTGGCCTGTAGTTTTCTTTCTTTGTGGCATCTTTGCCAGGTTTTGGTATTAGGGTGATGATGGCCTCATAGAATTAGTTTGGAAGTTTACTTCCTCTGCAATTTTCTGAAAGAGTTTGTTTCTTTGATGACCAGGCAAATACTGTTCAAACTTGTCTGGGAAGTTCTGACTGAACCACTGATTTCACTACATATTGCACCTTTGGATTTCCATTTATTTTGGTCTTTACAAAATGTTCTGAATGGAAAAAAATTCAATTCATTGGAAGACGGTAAAATGCACTTGGAACAGTTCTTTGTTAAAAACATAAACAAAATTTGGGAAGGTGGAATTACGAAGTTGCCTGAAAGGTGGCAGAAAATAATGGAACAAAACAGTGAATACATTGTTAAACAAAGTTCTTGGTGAAAATGAAAAATGTCTTTTTTTTTTAAATTTTATTTTATTTTTAAACTTTACAATATTGTATTAGTTTTGCCAAATATCGAAATGAATCCGCCACAGGTATACCTGCGTTCCCCATCCTGAACCCTCCTCCCTCCTCCCTTCCCTACCCTACCCTCCCTCTGGGTCGTCTCAGTGCACCAGCCCCAAGCATCCAGTACCGTGCATCGAACCTGGACTGGCGACTCATTTCATACATGATATTATACATGTTTCAATGCTATTCTCCCAAATCTCTCCACCCTCTCCCTCTCCCACAGAGTCCATAAGACTGATCTATACATCGGTGTCTCTTTTGCTGTCTCGTACACAGGGTTATTGTTACCATCTTTCTAAATTCCATATATATGCGTTAGTATACTAAATTGGTGTTTTTCTTTCTGGCTTGCTTCACTCTGTATAATAGGTTCTAGTTTCATCCATCTCATTAGAACTGATTCAAATGTATTCTTTTTAATGGCTGAGTAATACTCCATTGTGTATATGTACCACAGCTTTCTTATCCATTCATCTGCTGATGGCAATGTCTTTTAATTTTATTTAAAAATTGAAAGAACTTTTGGGACAAGTCAATATCTAATCAACAAGGATCTATGACATAGCACAAGGAACTCTGCTCACTATTCTTTAATGACTTGAATGGGAATAAAATCTGAAAAAGAATAGAGATATGTATAACTGAATCTCTTTTCTGCACTAATACAATATTTAAAATCAACTATAGTCCACTATAAAATAAAAATTTTTTAAAAAAGGATTTAAGGTTTATGCTGCTTTGGCTCAGTTCACTTCAGTTGCTCAGTCATGTCCAACTCTTCTCAACCCAATGAATCGCAGCACGCCAGGCCTCCCTGTCCATCACCAACTCCCGGAGTTCACTCAAACTCACATCCATAGAGTCAGTGATGCCATCCAGCCATCTCATCCTCTGTTGTCCCCTTCTGCTCCTGCCCCCAATCCCACCCAGCATCAGAGTCTTTTCCAATGAGTCAACTCTTCACATGAGGTGGCCAAAGTAATGGAATTTCAGCTTTAGCATCATTCCTTTCAAAGTAATCCCAAGGCTGATCTCCTTCAGAATGGACTGGTTGGATCTCCTTGCAGTCCAAGGGACTCTCAAGAGTCTTCTCTAACACCACAGTTCAAAAGCATCAATTCTTCGGCACTCAGCTTTCTTCACAGTCCCAAATCTCACATCCATACATGACCACTGGAAAAACTATAGCCTTGACTAGATGGACCTTTGTTGACAAAGTAATATTCCTGCTTTTCAATATGCTATCTAGGTTGGTCATAACTTTCCTTCCAAGGAGTAAGCGTCTTTTAATTTCATGGCTGAAGTCACCATCTGCAGTGATTGTGGAGCCCAAAAAAATAAAGTCTGACACTGTTTCCACTGTTTCCCCATCTATTTCCCATGAAGTGATGGGACCAGATGCCACGATCTTCATTTTCTGAATCCTGAGCTTTAAGCCAATTTTTTCACTCTCCACTTTCACCTTCATCAAGAGGCTTTTTAGTTCCTCTTCACTTTCTGCCATAAGGGTGGTGTCATCTGCATATCTGAGGTTACTGATATTTCTCCCAGCAATCTTGATTCCAGCTTGTGCTTCTTCCAGCCCAGCATTTCTCATGATGTACTCTGCATATAAGTTAAATAAGCAGGGTGACAATATATAGCCTTGACATACTCCTTTTCCTATTTGGAACCAGTCTGTTGTTCCATGTCCAGTTCTAACTGTTGCTTCCTGACCTACATATAGGTTTCTCAAGAGGCAGGTCAGGTGGTCTGGTATTCCAATCTCTCAGAATTTTCTACAGTTTATTGTGATCCACACAGTCAAAGGCTTTGGCATAGTCAATAAAACAGAAATACATGTTTTTCTGGAACTCTCTTGCTTTTTCCATGATCCAGCGGATGTTGGCAATTTGGTCTCTGGTTCCTCTGCCTTTTCTAAAACCAGCTTGAACATCTGGAAGTTCATGGTTCACGTATTGCTGAAGCCTGGCTTGGAGAATGTTCAGCATTATGTTACTAGCGTGTGAGATGAGTGCATTTGGGTGGTAGTTTGAGCATACTTTGGCATTGCCTTTCTTTGGGATTCAAATTAAAACTGACCTTTTCCAGCCCTGTGGCCACTGCTGAGTTTTCCAAATTTGCTGGTATATGAGTGCAGCACTTTCACAGCATCATCTTTCAGGATTTGAAATAGCTTAACTGGAATTCCATCACCTCCACTAACTTTTTTCATAGTGATGCTTTCTAAGGCCCACTTGACTTCACATTCCAGGATGTCTGGCTCTAGGTGAGTGATCACACCATTGTGATTATCTTGGTCGTGAAGATCTTTTTTGTACAATTCTTCTGTGTATTCTTGCCACCTCTTCTTAATATCTTCTGTTTCTGTTAGGTCCATACCATTTCTGTCCCTTATCGAGCCCATCTTTGCATGAAATGCTCCCTTGGTATCTCTACTTTTCTTGAAGAGATCTCTAGTCTTTCCTATTCTGTTGTATTCCTCTATTTCTTTGCATTGATCAGTGAGGAAGGCCTTCTTATCTCTTCTTGCTATTCTTTGGAACTCTGCATTCAGATGCTTATATCTTTCCTTTTTTCCTTTGCTTTTTGCTTCTCTTCTTTTCATAGCTATTTGTAAGGCCTCCCCAGACAGCCATTTTGCTTTTTTGCATTTCTTTTCCGTGAGGGTGGTCTTGATCCCTGTCTCCTGTACAATGTCACAAACCTCTGTCCATAGTTCACCCAGCACTCTATCAGATCTAGTCCCTTAAAAGTTTTTCTCACTTCCACTGTATAATCATAAGGGATTTGATTTAGATCATACCTGAATTGTCTAGTGGTTTTCCCTACTTTCTTCAGTTTAAGTATGAATTTGGCAATAAGGAGCTCATCATCTGAGCCACAGTCAGCTCCTGGTCTTGTTTTTGCTGGCTGTTTAGAGCTTCTGCATCTTTGGCTGCAAAGAATATAATCAATCTGATTTCTGTTATGACCACCTGGTGATGTCCATGTGTAGAATCTTCTCTTGTGTTGTTGGAAGAGGGTGTTTGCTATTACCAGTGTATTCTCTTGGCAAAATTCTATTAGCCTTTGCCCTGCTTCATTCCATATTCCAAGGCCAAATTTGCCTGTTACTCCAGGTGTTTCTTGACTTCCTACTTTTGCATTTCAGTCCCCTATAATAAAAAGGACATCTTTTTTTGATGTGTTAGTTCTCAAAGGTCTCTTAGGTCTTCATAGAACCATTCAACTTCAGTTTCTTCAGCGTTACTGGTTGGATCATAGACTTGGATTACTGTGATACTGAATGGTTTGCCTTGGAAACGAACAGAGATCATTCTGTCGTTTTTGAGATTGCATTCAAGTACTGTATTTCGAACTCTTTTGTTGACCATAATGCCTACTCCATTTCTTCTAAGGGATTCCTGCCTGCAGTAGTAGATATAATGGTACTCTGAGTTAAATTCACCCATTCCAGTCCATTTTATTTGGCTGATTCCTAGAATGTCGATGTTCACTCTTGCCATCTCCTGTTTGACCACTTCCAATTTGCCTTGATTCATGGACCTAAAATTTCAGGTTCCTATGTAATATTGCTCTTTACAGCATTGGACCTTGCTTCTATCACCAGTCACATCCACAACTGGGTATTGTTTTTGTTTTGGCTCCATCCCTTATTTCTTTCTGGAATTATTTCTCCACTGATCTCCAGTAGCATATTGGAGATCAAGCGTGGGCAGCTGCGATGGTGCACAAGTGCGGCCAAGAGGAGCTACCCCACGTCCAAGGTCAGGGGCAGAAACCTGGAGAACCTCATGCCCACGGGGCAGCAGCCAAGAGAAGCTAACCCATGTCCAAGGTCAGGGGCAGCATCCAAGAGTGCCAGGCTGCGATGGTGCAGGAACCACCAAGAGGAGCTACCGCACATCCGAGGTCAGGGGCGGCAGCTGGGAGGAGCAACCCTACGTCCAAGAAGTGGTGGCTTCACGGGCACAGAAGGGCCTAGAGGAGCTACTCCACGTTCAAGGTCAGGAGGGGCGGTGGTGAGGAGATACCCCTCGTCCAAGGTAAGGAGCAGCGGTTGTGCTTTGCTGGAGCAGCCGTGAAGAGATACCCCACGTTCAAGGTAAGAGAAACCCAATTAAGAGAGTAGGTATTGCAAGAGGGCATCAGAGGGTAGACACACTGAAACCATAATCACAGAAAACTAGTCAATCTAATTACACTAGGACCACAGCCTGTCTAACTCAATGAAACTAAGCCATGCCCTGTGGGGCCACCCAAGATGGGTGGGTCATGGTGGAGAGGTCTGACAGAATGTAGTCCACTATAGAAGGGAATGGCTAGCCACTTCAGTATTCTTGCCTTGAGAACCCCATGAACAGTATGAAAAGGCTGCTTTGCCTAGGCCCATACAATAATATGATGTAACAAGAAAGAAATATTTTAATAACTTACAACAAGGCAAATGTATACAAAATCTTTCCTGGATTAGTTAATTCAGTAGTATATCAGCGTCAGTATACTATATTCTCATACTTGTTTCTAAATTTACAGTATGGATGAAACTCACACAGTATTGTCCAAAGGCAGAGAGTTTCTCCATAATAAGTGGAAGAAAATCATTTGAGAAGCTCTCTTGGAGTCACTGCTTTATGTCTCATTGGCTAGTGTTGGATCACACACATTCACAGAATGACCATTATTATCTTAGACTAAGGAAACTTCAGTCTCTGGGGCTGGGAGGGAGGAGGGTCATCTTATCTGAGCACAAAAATCAGAATTCTATCAGCAATAAAGTACGGAAGTGAGGATAAATTTGGAGCAGGCAATGAATAGTGTCTGCTGTAGTGTACTGTGACTAAAAAGACCCTTTGTTGTCTGACTCAAGCCGATTCTGCTATCCTCATCTTCTCTGCTCACCCATCTATATTGGTATTCACTGTGTTCAACTTGAGTCTTTAGTCTTCCTGCTTCCTTTGCCTAGGATATGGAGGAAAATAGTTGTATATAATCAACATTGTCTGCCAAAACCCATTTCATGTCTGTTATTTTAACATCCAAATAAGTCAACTGAGTCAGGAATCAGAAACTCAATTATATTTTGATCTTCCTAAAGCTCCTCACTTTAATAATCTTGCTCATGATCTCTCTCATGATCATCTATCTTATACTGATCCATTATTTATTCCCTGGGTCGGGAAGATCCCCTGGAGAAGGGAATGGCTACCCACTCCAGTATTCTTGCCTGGAGAATTTCATGGACAGGGGAGCCTGGCTATAATAACAGGGTATGATTTGGGCAAAAGAACAGAAAAAAAATGTAGAAAGAGAATGAATTAACTTGAGAGGAAAATATAAGCCAAAGCATGTCCAAGTTTCAGTATTCAGGCAGTAGGAAATCAGAGCCCATAGTCCAGTTAAGCCATGTATTTTCATAAACCTCAGCACGAAACTTCAGAATGGCTCTGCACCAGCTCAAAAATATTAGCAAATGGGCTCTTTTGAAACAGACAAACCAGGGTGCCCTGGAGTTAGGCTTCAGAGGCTCACTCATGCCCAGCCAGTTTGCAGGATAATGGTAGTAAGCCCAGATGGTCCACGTACTGTGTTGCCTATATTGTACCAGATGGCTGTGGCCTCTGACATTCAAATATCTTATTGAGACATCCATTTTCATTATAAGTTCCCCCACTAAAAAGCAAAAAGCAACCAAAAAGAAATCAATCCTCTTCTGAACTAAAATCAGATATTAAAATAACCATTATCTTTTATCATGAATTAGGTACTTTTAATGACACCCCACTCCAGTACTCTTGTCTGGAAAATCCCATGGATGGAGGAGCTTGGTAGGCTGCAGTCCATGGGGTCGCTAACAGTCGGACACGACTGAGCGACTTTACTTTCACTTTTCACTTTCATGCATTGGAGAAGGAAATGGCAACCCACTCCAGTGTTCTTGCCTGGAGAATCCCAGGGACGGGGGAGCCTGGTGGGCTGCCGTCTATGGGGCCGCACAGAGTCAGACACGACTGAAGTGACTTAGCAGTAGCAGTAGCAGTTTATCTTATTATTGCTTGAGGTATCACAATATGCTTCCAGAACCAGAAGTGAGAAGTTACTTTAATTCAAACACACCATCTGAAAGAAATTGATCATCTGTGTTTAAATATGTGGACTTAAATGTTCAGGTCTAAATATTTGCACAGGTGTTTTTATTTTATACTTTCTATGTTTAAAATGATTTTTGCTCTTTTATTTTTGCATCTAAATGAAAATATGTCTAATAGGACACATAGGGTTATGGGTCTCTCAGGTGGTGCTAGTGGTAAAGAAACTTCCTGCCAATGCAGGAGACATAAGAGACACAGGTTCAATCTCTGGGTCAGGAAGACCCCCTGGAGGAGGGCATGGCAACCCACTCCAGTTTTCTTGCCTATAAAATCCCATGGACAGAGGAGCCTAGTGGGCTACAGTTTAAAGGGTCACATTGAGTCAGACATGACTAAAGCAAATTAGCACTCATGCACATGGGATTATAAGTGAATTAATCAGAAAGAAGTGATCAATATTATGAGCCTTATGTTCAGTTTCTTATGTACTTAACAATGTACCCCTTAAGCCTTGCACCCAAATCCTACTTCCATCTTCAGATTTGCTGGCTACATTATATTTATGTCAAAATATAGCTTACTGTTGTCCTTTGCCATTGGATCAAATGCTTTGAATTCTTTATTTTTCTATTTCAGAGAATTTATTTTTTATTTATTATTTGGAAATCAATAGTTTAAGGAGTGAAGTGCTTAAAATGAAACTATTCAGTGGAACTGCATAGGCTATAAACAGACCTATGGTTGGGTTTGATATTCAGCAAGCCTAAGTTCCAGTTTACTCATCAGTAAAGTGAAGATAATAACACCTATTTAAAAGGTTTTAATGATTGAGCACTTATGAAACATAGTTCAGTTCAGTCACTCAGTCGTGTCCGACTCTTTGTGATCCCATGGACTGCAGCACACCAGGCCTCCCTGTCCATCACCAACTCCCAGAGTTTACTTAAACTCATGTCCATTGAGTTGGTGATGCCATCCAACCATCTCATCCTCTGTTGTCCCCTTCTCCTCCCACCCTCAATCTTTCCCATCATCAGGGTCTTTTCAAATGAGTCCGTTCTTCATATCAGGTGGCCAAAGTATTGGAGTTTCAGCTTCAACATCAGTCCTTCCAATGAACACCCAGGACTGATCTCCTTTAGGATGGACTGGTTGGATCTCTTTGGAATCCAAGGGACTCTCAAGAGTCTTCTCCAACACCACAGTTCAAAAGCATCAATTCTTCAGCGCTCAGCTTTCTTATGTTTATGAAACATAGGGGAATACTCTAAAACTCATCTTGTGAGCCCAGCATTACCCTGCTAGTAAAATAAGACAAGGATACTACAGGAAAACAGAATTATAGGATAATAACCCTGAAGAACATAGATGAAGAAATCCTCAACAAAATCTTAGCAAACTGAATTCAACAGTGTATTAAAGGGAGGACATATCTTGATGAAGTGGGATTTTTCCCAAGGGTGAAAGGAGGGTTCAATATCTGCAAATCAATTAATGTAACCTGCCACATTATCAAACTGAAGAATGAAAACCATATAATCATCTCATGGATGCAAAAAAAGCTTTCGATAAAATTCAACATCCATTTATGAGAAAAACTCTCAATAACATGGGTATAGAGTGGATATGCATGCCTGCATGCTTAATCACTCAGTCGTGTCTGAGTCTGTGACTCCATGGGCTGTAGCCCACCCATCTGTACATGGGGGTTCTCTAGGCAAGAGTACTTTAGTGGGTTGCCATGCCTTCCTTCAGGGTTGAGTGGATATACTTCAACATAATAAAGGCCATATACAATGCCCACAACTAACATCATACATAACAATGAAAAGCTGAAAACATTTCTTCTAAAATCAGAAACAAGGCAAAGACATCCACTCTCATCACTGCTATTCAACACAGTATTGGATCTTCCTATATAGATCAATTTGGCAAGAAAATAAGGAATAAAAAGTATCTGAATCAGAATGAAAGAAGTAAAACTATCTCTATTTGCAGATGACATGATATTATGTACAGAAAGTCCTAAAGATGCCACCAAAATACCATTCAAATAATAAATTCAGTTTAGTTGCAGAATATAAAATCAATATACAAAAAAATCTGTTTCATTTTTTACATTAATAAACTATCAGAAAAAGAAGCTAAGAAAACAATCTCATTTACATTTTCATGAAAAAGTAAAAAGAAAAGAAAATATCTAGGAATCTATTTAACCAGGGAGTTGAAAATTTATATGTTAAAAACTATAAAATATTGATGAAAGGAAATGAAGAAGGCACAAATAATTCCATGCTCAGAGACTGGTGGAATTAACATCAAATTGTTCATATTACAAAGCAATCTATATTCAATGAAACCCCTATTAAGATTCCAATGGCAACTTTTAAAGAAATAGATCAAACAATCCTAAAATCTGTATGGACCCACAAAAGACCCTAAATAGCCAAGGCAGTTTTGAAAAAGAACAAAGCTAGAGGCATCACACTTCTTGATTTCAAACCATATTATAAAGCTATACTAATCAAAACAGTATATGAAAGTGAAGTGAAAGTGTTAGTCACTCAGTGCTGCCCAACTCTTTGTGACCTCATGGATTGTAGCCCACCAGGCAGTGTTAGTCACTCAGTCCTGCCCAATTCTTTGTGACCTCATGGACTGTAGCCCACCAGGCTCCTCTGTCCATGGAGTTCTCCAGGCAAGAATACTGGAGTGGGTTGCCATTTCCTGATCCAGGGGATCTTCCCAACCCAGGGATGAAACATGGCTCTACCACATTGTAGGCAGACTCTTTACCCGCTGAGCCACCAGGGAAGCCCTATAGTATTGCATAAAAATAGTCACAAAGGGACTTCCCTCGTGGTCCAGTGGTTAGGATTATGTGCTTCCACTGCAAGAAGCACAGGTTTGATCCCTGATCAGAAAACTAGCATTCCACATGCTGTGCAGTACAGCCTAAAAAAAAAAAAGACACAAGGATCAGTGAAATAGCACAGATATAAACCCAGGCATATATGGTCAATTAATTTATGATAAAGCAGTCAAAGATATACAACAGAGAAAAGATGGTCTCTCCAGTAATTGATGCTGGGAAAACTGGACTGCTGCTGCTGCTGCCAAGTCACTTCAGTTGTGTCCAACTCTGTGCGACCCCATAGATGGCAGCCCACCAGGCTTCCCCATCCCTGGGATTCTCCAGGCAAGAACACTGGAGTGGGTTGCCATTTCCTTCTCCAATGCATGAAAGTGAAAAGTGAAAGTGAAGTCGCTCAGTCGTGTCCGACTCTAGCGACCCCATGGACTGCAGCCTACCAGGCTCCTCCGTCCATGGAATTTTCTAGGCAAAAGTACTGGAGTAGGGTGCCATTGCCTTCTCCGGGGAAAACTGGACAGCCACATGCAAAAGAATGAAACTGGATCCTTGTCTTACTGAATCCATCTGCAATACCACTGCTCCTAGTCTAGTCCAATCTACCATCTTCTCTCATCTGCAATACTGCATTGCCTCCTAACTGGTTCTCCCTGCCTTCACTCTTGCCCCCTTTCAATACATGGTCTACAAGGTAGCTTAAAGAATGTTTTTTTTTTTTTGCAACATATAAAATTACATGTCATCCCCATTCTCTCTGCTCTAAGTGAAAAAAAGAAATAACCCCTCTTTGCTAGAGCCTTAAAAACTTCACATGATAATATTAGGTTCCTGCCTCCCTCTAAAAGTGTCTTTCATATACTTTCCTTCAATCTAGGGTCTCCTCTCTATTCATGGGTCAAAGCATGTCTTTCCTAACTCTGTACTTGCTGGTCCCTCAGCCTAGAATATACTTTCCTAAAGTGTAAAATGACTGTCCCATTCTCATCACTAAAGCCTCAGCTTAAGTTTTGCTTCTTTAGAGAGGATATTTTGTATGCTGTATGAAGCAGTGATGAATGTGCTTGTCTCAGATCTCTAATAGCAGGGTGCAAAACTGATCATTTTCTCTCCACGTTCCTCCACTCTGAAATCATCACCACCTTGGCACCAAGGTCACAGTTCACATGTGCTGCTCCCAGCCAATGCCTGGATGTAACAGGGATGCTAAGTCAGGATCCTTGTTAAGAGATACAGGACTCCTCTGACCGGTGTCTTTGGCTTGAAGACTCCACATCAGTCAAGATTTTAGTAGAACTTTGATTCTACAATTTTCTCTCCTTCTCTCTCTTCCTCACAGAAGTTAGAACTGCATAGGCATCACCATCAGGGCCTCTCAGCCTCCTCTGACTCACTCTACGTTCTCTCTCACAGGTATTTTTCCCAATAAACATCTTATACTTCTCAGCTCACGTTAGTCTCTGTTTCTCAGAGGAACAAGCCTAACAACCATCTCTAGATGACCTTCTCAGTCACTATCTCATTTACTTGTTTATATTCTCCAGAGCCTTAGTGTAACCTATAATTATTACTTGTATCTTCGTTTGTTGTTGTCCTTCCCACTCCACTGTAAGCTCCATGAAAATCCTATTTTTATTTATCTTTTGTCAGCAGCATAGCGTGTGGCACTAATTAGGTATTCAATAGATAACTGTTGAATCAATTAATCTATTCATGAAATATTGAGTGGAAAAAAAAGGATATAGACTAAGGTTTTAATAGTTGTCACTATAGTGAGGAGAGTAAAATTAGGGTACAGTATTAAAACATAAATGTCCAGTTTTACTCTCAAAATTTTAACAAAAGTACATTTTTCTGACTTAATTTGTACTTTGGAAGAAAGTAAACTGGTAAGATAGGTAAAAATAAAAAGAAAATATTAACTTATATGAAACCATACAAACTGAATTTCAAGTATAAATGAAAATAATCCATTTTTCATTCAATATTATAATAATCTTTTAATGAGATTTTAAAATTTATTATGAACATATATAAAATCCCTCTAATGACTTTAAAGTAAACTGCATGCTTACTTCACAAATCCATAATCTAAAAAAAGAAAAAGAGTAAGGAATAGAATATGGCAGGGAAGGAAGAAAATTGCTTTTAGGGTCATTGTATAATAAGATAGAAAGTAGTGCCTAGACTTCTCTAACCCTCATTTATGGTCTTATGATACTTAGAGAAAAGCTCCCCCAAAGAATTAATATTAGATTTTAAGAAAGGCAAGTTGTCAAGAGAACACTAGGATGTTATCCTAAACATATGCTACAGAGCATTCAGTGAGATTATACAACTGCAGCAACAGAACAGGGTAGGTAGGAAAAGGTTGTCTAACAATTCAGTACTACTGGATGCCTACTGTATATCAGCTGTTGAGATAGAAAATTTGGATAATGAGAAAAACAAGTCAGAGAGCTCTTAAACTCATAGAACTTCATTTATTGAAGAAGTTTGGTATGAATGAAAATGCATACATATAAGTGCAGTAAATTTGATATGTGTGTTCAATCGTGTCTGACTCTTTGCGACCCCATGGACTGTAGCCTACCAGGCTCCTCTGTCCATGGAATTTTCCAGGCAAGAATACTGGAGTGGGCTGCCATTTCCTCCTCCAGCGGATCTTCCCAACCCAGGGACTGAACTGGCATCTTTTGCACTGGCAGGCGGATTCTTTACCACTGCACCACCTAGGAAGCCAATAAGTTCTATAGGGTGTAATAAATGCAAGAGTAGTAATTGTAGAAAGGAAAAGTCTCACTTAAATTCCTTGTGGAGAGATGTTGGAGAGCAAAGTGTTAGGAGCTGAAGCTAGAGAAAGAGGCCAAGGCAAGATTTGGAGGGGCTTTGGATATAAGTCTAAGTAATTTGGAATTTTTATTAGAGGTCATTGGTCCCCTAAGTTTTGATTGTGCATCCCTATCACTTAAAGTAACTGAGTATAGACGTTCAATGAATGTACATTTTTATATATTCATGAATTGATAAAAATTAATATGCTATGTACATTGTAAAGCACATAGAAGAGAAATTTTAAGATGAGGCACATTTAATATAAAAAGAAACTACACTATTTTCCCTAAAATAGCATAGTCTTGATGACCACTTTGGATAATGAGTCTTAAGGGGGACAGTAAAATGATCAGATTTTTATTTTAAAGATTACTGATGGCAATGTGGATAGACTGCAGTTACTAATATAAGAATTTAAGGACCAGTTTTGTGCTTATTGTACTTTTGGTGATGAGCAATTGGAAATAACTTGATTTTTAGGGAAATAAAACATTGGGGGTAGATTTCAGAAATACTTTCTAATAGAATAGTTATGGGGATTTGAATGATTGGATGTGGTTGGATAGGGTCAGTGCAAGGATGATTTGAAGATGCTATCTAGCAATTTAAGATCCATCCCAAATTCCTTATTTTGATATCTGGTGCCAACAGATATCAAACAATAAAACAAGAAAAACAACATCAACAACAAGAAAAGAAAGTTAAAAAGTGAGCAGAGTTGAAATTGTCATGGGGATGGATTTCATTTTGGTTTTCTGAATTTGAAGTACAAATGTCGTCAGTTCAGTCACTCAGTTGTGTCCGACTCTTTGCAGCCCCATGGACTGCAGCATGCCAGGCTTCCCTGTCCATGACCAACTCCTGGAGCTTATTCAAACTCATGTCCTTCAAGTCAGTGATGTCATCCAACTGTCTTATCCTCTGTAATCCCCTTCTCCTCCTACCTTCAATCTTTCCGAGCATCAGGGTCTTTTCCAATGAGTCAGTTCTTAACACCAGGTGGACAAATGTCACATACAGGTGGAAATGCATGACAGGAAGGTGGGCTCGCAGAAATTAAGTTTAAAGCAAAAATGTTGATAAGAGACCTACTGATAGTTGAAATCATGGAGATAAATATCACAGGCTTTCTAGAATATACTTTGAAATTGCTCCTATCATCATTCATAATTAAATTCAAAATCCACATTTAACCAGGTGTTCTTAATGCTGTACTTAAAATCAGCTAGGGAACCTTTATAGGGGGCGGTCCTAAGATGACAGAGGAATAGGATGGGGAGACCACTTTCTCCCCCACAAATTCATTGAAAGAACATTTGAACGCTGAACAAATTCCACAAAACAACTCCTGAATGCTGACAGAGGACATCAGGCACACAGAAAGGCAGCCCATTGTCTTCAAAAGGAGGTAGGAAAAAATATAAAAGATAAAAAGAGAGACAAAAGAGATAGGGATGGAGATCCATCCTGGGAAGGGAGTCTTAAAAAAGAGAGGTTTCCAAACACCAGGAAACACTCTCACTGGTGAATCTGTGGTGAACCTTGGAACCTCAGAGGGCAATATAACCGGGAGGAAAAATAAATAAATAATTAAACCCCACAGATTATGTGCCTAAGGGCAACTCCCAAGGGAGAAGCAGCACAGAGGCTTGCATTGGCCACTAGCAAGCGGGGACTGGACATGGAGGTGCAGGCTGCATTGCTTAGGGTGAGGACTAGGCATGAATGTCTGGAGGGCAATCTGAGGGAACTAACTTGAGATAGCAACCCAGACTGTGGGATAGCTATCCCGTGAAAAGCCCTAACCTAACACACCACCAGGCCTGCTCACAGAACAAAGGACTGAGCAGAGCTAGCTTGCTGTGGACTGGCCCATCCCCTGCCAGAGACAGGCAGGCGAGGGCAGCCAGAGCCAGAAAGGGGCAATCACGGCCCCAGAGAGGCATCATCTACCAAACTGCAAGCAGACTTCCTTGCTAACCAAGACTTCTTGGGATTCTGGATGGTTAACATCCGCTAGGAGGGTTGCAGCCAGATATCAGCTCCCCAGAAGAGACACGTGGCACACCTGAGAAGGTGTGCCGGTTGTACACCCAGAAAACCTAGTGGTGGGGATGGGGGAAACAATAAGCCACAGCTTCCAACTGCGGGCGACTGCACTCGTCAAGCACCTGGTCACCTGAGCTGCTCGGACCTGGGAAGGGCACAAAATGCAGGCCCAACCAAGTCTGTGCCTTTGTGGAGTACCCAACAACCTGAACCTGAGTGGCTTAGACCTCAGAAGTGCATGCAACCCAGGTCCCGCCTCAGACAGTTCCTGGCAGAGCAATCTAGAGCCTGAACAGTGTAGACTGGGAAAGCACACACGCCTTGAGCAGGGGCAAATCCAGTGTGGCAGAGACACTGCAAGCACTCCCCACACACGCCAGTGATATTTGTTTGCAGTGTTCCTTCCTCGCCACAGCACGACTGGTCAAGTAATCCTAAAAAAGTGACCACCACCGCTCCCTGTGTCAGGGCGGAAATTAGACACTGAAGAGGCCAGCAAACAGAAGAAGCTAAAATAAACAGAGGGAACTGCTTTGGAAGTGACAGGTGCAATAGATTAAAACCCTGCAGTTAGCACCGACAACATAGGAAGAGGCCTACAGATGTTGAGAAGTATAAGCCGGATCAAGGAACTATCTGAAAATGAACGGACCCCACACTGTCCACAACAACTTGAGAAAGTCCTAGATATATTTTAACTATTGTAATTTTTAATTAAAAAAATTAAGTCCTCTATTACTCCTTTAATTTTCATTTTTATAACCTACTATTAATTTGCAGGAAAAAAAGACCCTATTTTTAAAGCAAACTTCATACATATATATATATATATATATATATATATATTTTATAATCTTAGTGGCTTTGTTTTTTTCTTTCTTTTTTTTCCCTTTAATATTGTATTTTTGAGATTGTAACCTTTACTCTAGATTTTTAATCTTTACTTTTTGGTGTTTGTTATCATTTTTTTACCTTTAAGAACCCAATCTTCAGTACCCATTTTTACTTGGGAGCAAGATTACTGGCTGGATTGCTCTCTCCACCTTTGGACTCTCCTTTTTCTCCACCAGGTCGCCTCTTTCTCCTCCCTCCCCCTTCTCTTCTCTACCCAACTCTGTGAATCTCTTTGTGTGTTCTGGACTGTGGAGAACACTTAGGAAACAAATTACTGGCTAGATCAGTATCTCTCCTTTTGATTCCCCCTTTTATTCTCCTGGCCACCTCTGTCTCCTTCCTCTCTCTTATCTTCTCTGTGTAACTCCATGAACATCTCTGAGGGATCAAGACTGTGAAGAGCACATAGGGAAGTGATTACTGGCTAGCTTGCTCTCTCCCATTTTGATTTCCCCTCTTCTCCTGGTCACATATATCTCCCTCCTCCCTCTTCTCTTCTCCATGTAACTCTGTGTACCATTCTGGGTGTCCCTCACTGTGGAGAAATTTTTCGTCATTAATCTAGATGTTTTATCATTGGTGCTGTACAGATGGATAAGTCTTGAGGTTACTGTAAGAATGAGACTGAAAACCAGAGGCAGGAGGCTGAAGTCCAAATCCTGAGAACACCAGAGAACTCCTGACTCCAGGAAACTTTAATCGACAGGAGCTCATCAAACGCTTTCATATCTACACTGAAACCAAGCACCTTTTTCTCAAGTGCACGTGGAACCTTCTCCAGGATAGATCACGTCCTGGGCCAATAAATCTAGCCTTGGTAAATTCAAAAAACTTGAAATCATTCCAAGCATCTTTTCTGACCACAATGCAGTAAGATTAGATGCCAATTACAGGAGAAAAACTACTAAAAATTCGAACATATGGAGGCTGAACAGCACATTGCTGAATAACCAACCAATCACAGAAGAAATAAAAATATGCATAGAAATGAATGAAAATGAAAACAAAACAGCCCAAAACCTATGGAACACTGTAAAAACAGTGCTAAGGGGAAGGTTTATAGCAATACAGGCTTATCTCAAGAAGTAAGAAAAAAGTTAACTAAATAACCTAACTCTACACCAAAATCAACTAGAAAAGGAAGAAATTAAGAGCCCCAGGGTTAGTAGAAGGAAAGAAATCTTAAAAATTAGGGCAGACCACCAACAAGTCCATTCTGAAGGAGATCAGCCCTGGGATTTCTTTGGAAGGAATGATGCTAAAGCTGAAACTCCAGTACTTTGGCCACCTCATGCGAAAAGTTGACTCATTGGAAAAGACTCTGATGCTGGGAGGGATTGGGGGCAGGAGGAGAAGGGGACGACAGAGGATGAGATGGCTGGATGGCATCACTGACTCGATGGACGTGAGTCTGAGTGAACTCCGGGAGTTGGTGATGGACAGGGAGGCCTGGCGTACTGTGATTCATGGGGTTGCAAAGAGTCGGACACGGCTGAGTGACTGATCTGATCTGACCAAATCAAACAAAAGAGGAAGAGATAGGGAATCTACCTGATAAAGAATTCTGAATAATGATAGTGAAAATGATCCAAAATCTTGAAATAAAAATGGAATCACAGATAAATAGCCTGGAGATAAGGACTGAGAAAAGGCAAGAAAGGTTTAACAAGGACCTAGAAGAAATAAAAAAGAGTCAATATATAATGAATAATGCAATAAATGAGATCAAAAACACTCTGGAGGCAACAAATAGTAGAATAATGGAGGCAGAAGATAGGATTAGTGAAGTAGAATGGTAGAAATAAATGAATCAGAGAGGAAAAAAGAAAAACAAATTAAAAGGAATGAGGACAATCTCAGAGTGCTCCAGGACAATATTAAACGTTCCAACATTCGAATCATAGGAGTCCCAGAAGAAGACAAAAAGAAAGACCATGAGAAAATACTTGAGGAGATAATAGTTGAAAACTTCCCTAATATGGGGAAGGAAATAATCACCCAAGTCCGTGAAACCGAGAGAGTCCCAAACAGGATAAACCCAAGGCGAAACACCCCAAGACACATATTAATCAAATTAACAAAGATTAAACACAAAGAACAAATATTAAGAGCAGCAAGGGAAAAACAACAAATAACACACAAGGGGATTCCCATAAGGATAACAGCTGATCTTTCAATAGAAACTCTTCAGGCCAGGAGGGAATGGCAGGACATACTGAAAGTGATGAAAGAAAATAACCTACAGCCCAGATTACTGTACCCAGCAAGGATCTCATTCAAATATGAAGGAGAAGTCAAAAGCTTTACAGACAAGCAAAAGCTGAGAGAATTCAGCACCACCAAACCAGCTCTTCAACAAATGTTAAAGGATATTCTCTAGACAGAAGACACAAAAAGGGTGTATAAACACAAACCCAAAACAATAAAGAAAATGGCAACAGAATCATACTTATCAATGATTAACTTAAATGTAAATGGGTTGAATGTTCCAATAAAAAGGCAAAGACTGGCTGAATGGACACAAAAACAAGACTCCTAAATATGTTGTCTACAAGAGACCCACCTCAAAACAGGGTACACATACAGACTGAAAGTGAAGGGCTGGAAAAAGATATTCCATGAAAATAGAGATCAAAAGAAAGCAGAAGTAGCAATACTCATATCACATAAAATAGACTTTAAAACAAAGGCTGTGAAAAGAGACAAAGAAGGACACTACATAATGATCAAAGGATCAATCCAAGAAGAAGATATAACAATTATAAATATATATGCACCCAACATAGGAGCAGTGCAATATGTAAGACAAATGCTAACAAATATGAAAGGGGAATTTAACAATAACACAATAATAGTGGGAGACTTTATACCCCACTCACACCTATGGATAGATCAACTAAACAGAAAATCAACAATGAAATACAAACTTTAAATGATACAATAGACCAGTTAGACCGAATTGATATATATAGAGCATTTCACCCCAAAACAATGAATTTCACCTTTTTCTCAGGTGCACACGGAATCTTCTCCAGGATAGATCACATACTGGGCCATAAATCTAGCCTTGGTAAATTAAAAAAAAAATGAAATCATTCCAAGCATCTTTTCTGACCATAATGCAGTAAGATTAGATCTCAATTACAGGAGAAAAACTATTAAAAATTCCAACATATGGAGGATGAACAACACGCTGCTGAATAATCAACAAATCACAGAAGAAATCAAAAAAGAAACCAAAATATGCATAGAAATGAATGAAAATGAAAACACAACAACCCAAAACCTGTGGGACACTGTAAAAGCAGTGCTAAGGGGAAAGTTCATAGCAATACAGGCATACCTCAAGAAACAAGAAAAAAGTCAAATAAATAACATAACTCTACACCTAAAGCAACTAGAAAAGGAAGAAATGAAGAACCCCAGGGTTAGTAGAAG
Organism: Bos mutus; assembly: GCF_027580195.1. Lineage (NCBI taxonomy): Eukaryota > Metazoa > Chordata > Mammalia > Artiodactyla > Bovidae > Bos > Bos mutus. The sequence goes on from NC_091646.1 coordinate 52,774,703, forward strand.
GCAAGAAATCATAATAATTAGGGCAGAAATAAATGCAAAAGAAACAAAAGAGACCATAGCAAAAATCAACAAAGCCGAAAGCTGGTTCTTTGAAAGGATAAATAAAATTGACAAACCATTAGCCAGACTCATCAAGAAACAAAGGGAGAAAAATCAATAAAATTAGAAATGAAAATGGAGAGATCACAACAGACAACACAGAAATACAAAGGATCATAAGAGACTACTATCAGCAATTATATGCCAATAAAATGGACAACGTGGAAGAAATGGACAAATTCTTAGAAAAGTACAACTTTCCAAAGCTGAACCAGGAAGAAATAGAAAATCTTAAAAGACCCATCACAAGCACGGAAATTGAAAGTATAATCAGAAATCTTCCAGCAAACAAAAGCCCCGGTCCAGACGGCTTCACAGCTGAATTCTACCAAAAATTTGGAGAAGAGCTAACACCTATCCTACTCAAAGTCTTCCAGAAAATTGCAGAGGAAGGTAAACTTCCAAACTCATTCTATGAGGCCACCATCACCCTAATACCAAAACCTGACAAAGATGCCACAAAAAAAGAAAACTACAGGCCAATATCATTGATGAACATAGATGCAAAAATCCTTAACAAAATTCTAGCAATCAGAATTCAACAACACATTAAAAACATCATACACCATGACCAAATGGGCTTTAGCCCAGGGATGAAAGGATTCGTTAATATCCACAAATCAATCAATGTGATACACCACATTAAGAAATTGAAAAATAAAAACCATATGATTGTCTCAATAGATGCAGAGCAAGAGTTTGACAAAATTCAACATCCATTTATAATAAAAACTCTCCAGAAAGCAGGAATAGAAGGAACATAACTCAACATAATAAAACTATATGTGACAAACCGACAGCAAACATCCTCAATGGTGAAAAATTGAAAGAATTTCCCCTAAAGTCAGGAACAAGACAAGGGTGCCCAATTTCACCACTGCTATTCAACATAGTTTTGGAAGTTTTGACCACAGCAATCAGAGCAGAAAAAGAAATAAAAGGAATCCAAATTGGAAAAGAAGAAGTAAAACTCTCACTGCTTGCAGATGACATGATCCTCTACATAGAAAACCCTAAAGACTCCACAAGAAAAGTACTAAAGCTAATCAATGAATATAGTAAAGTTGCAGGATATAAAATCAACACCAAAAAATCCCTTGCATTCCTATACACTGATAATGAGAAAATAGAAAGAGAAATTAAACAAACAATTCCATTCACCATTGCAATGAAAAGAATAAAATACTTAGGAATATATCTACCTAAAGAAACTAAAGAGCTGTATATAGAAAACTATAAAGCACTGCTGAAATAAATCAAAGAGGACACTAATAAATGGAGAAATATACCACGTTCATGGATCAGAAGAATTAATATAGTGAAAATGAGTATACTACCCAAATCAATCTATAGATTCAATGCAATCCCTATCAAGCTACCAAAGGTATTTTTCACAGAGCTAGAAACAAATAATTTCACAATTTGTATGGAAATACAAAAAAACCTTGAAAAGCCAAAGCAATCTTGAGAAAGAAGAATGGAACTGGAGGAATCAACCTACCTGACTTCAGGCTCTACTACAAAGCCACAGTCATCAAGACAGTATGGTACTGGCACAAAGAAAGAAATATAGATCAATGGAACAAATTAGAAAGCCCAGAGATAAATCCACACACCTATGGACACTTTATCTTTGACAAATGAGGCAAGAATATACAATGGAGAAAAGACAATCTCTTTAACAAGTGGTGCTGGGAAAACTGGTCAATCACTTGTAAAAGAAGGGAACTAGAACACTTTCTAACACCATACACAAAAATAAACTCAAAATGGATTAAAGATCTAAACATAAGCCCAGAAAGTATAAAACTCCTAGAGGAGAACATAGGCAAAACACACTCTGATATAAATCACAGCAGGATCCTCTATGACCCACCTCCCAGAATATTGGAAATAAAAGCAAAAATAAACAAATGGGACCTAATTAAAATTAAAAGCTTCTGCACAACAAAGGAAACTATAAGCAAGGTGAAAATACAGCCTTCAGAATGGGAGATAATAATAACAAATGAAGCAACTGACAAAGAATTAATCTGGAAAATATACAAGCAACTCCTGCAGCTCAATTCAAGAAACATAAACGACCCAATCAAAAAATGGGCCAAAGAACTAAACAGGCATTTATCCAAAGAAGACATACAGATGGCTAACAAACACATGAAAAAGATGCTCAACATCACTCATTATCAGAGAAATGCAAATCAAACCCACAATGAGGTACGATTTCATGCCAGTCAGAATGGCTGTGATCCAAAAGTTTACAAGCAATAAATGCTGGAGAGGGTGTGGTAAAAAGGGAACCCTGTTACACTGTTGGTGGGAATGCAAACTAGTACAGCCACTATGGAGAACAGTGTGGAGATTCCTTAAAAAATTGGAAATAAACCGGCCTTATGACCCAGCAATCCCACTGCTGGGCATACACACTGAGGAAACCAGAATTGAAAGAGACACGTGTACCCCAATGTTCATTGCAGCAGTGTTTATTATAGCCAGGACAGGGAAGCAACCTGCTGCTGCTGCTGCTGCTGCTAAGTCGCTTCAGTCGTGTCCGACTCTGTGCGACCCCATGGACTGCAGCCTACCAGGCTTCTCCATCCATGGGATTCTCCAGGCAAGAACACTGGAGTGGGTTGCCATTTCCTTCTCCAATGCATGAAAGTGGAAAGTGAAAGTGATGTCACTCAGTCGTGTACGACTCTTAGCGACACCATGGACTGCAGCCTACCAGGCTCCTCCATCCATGGGATTTTCCAGGCAACAGTACTGGAGTGGGGCGCCATTGCCTTCTCCTGGAAAAAACCTAGATATCCATCAGCAGATGAATGGATAAGAAAGCTGTGGTACATATACACAATGGAGTATTACTCAGCCATTAAAAGAATACATATGAATCACTTCTAATTAGGTAGGTGAAACTGGAGCCTATTATACAGAGTGAAGTAAGCCAGAAAGAAAAACACCAATACAGTGTACTAACACACATATATGGAATTTAGAAAGATGGTGACGATAACCCTGTATGTGAGACAGCAAAAGAGACACAGATGTATAGAACAGTCTTTTGGACTCTGTGGGAGAGGGAGAGGGTGAGATGATTTGGGAGAATGGCATTGAAACATGTATAATATCATATAAGAATCAAATCGCCAGTCCAGGTTTGATGCAAGATACAGGATGCTTGGGGCTGGTGCACTGGGATGACCCAGAGGGAAGGTACAGGGAGGGAGGTGGGAGGGGGGTTCAGGATGGGGAACATGTGTACACCCGTGGCGGATTCACGTTGATGTACGGCAAAACCAATACAATACTGTAAAGTAATTAGCCTCCAATTAAAATAAATAAATTTAAATTTTAAAAAATGAAGAAATTAAAAAAAATAAAAATAGAACACTCTGGACCACATTTACATATTAAGGTGCAGGGACTATGAACACAAAGGTGTTGAAGATGCAGAAGAGAGAAGATAATATAGTACTTTCTCAGCTAACCAGGATGCTTGAGTTAGAGTCTAACCGTTGGCTATTAGATACTCTCTTTTATTTCATCTTTTTTGGTTGAAAATACTGTTTAAATTGCCAAATTCACCTTCATGTCCTCGTAAATGTATTCTACTAGAAGTTTCCAACATATCTGAATCATAATACGCATGTGGATAGTGAGATTTGTGATCAAATATTTTAAATAATTTTTACAATGCTTTTTCAGAAAATCTTACTTCAGTATGCTATATGAGAAACTACTCAGTCTTTCCTAAAGTTTTTTGATCACAGAGTTCCCTAAATCTGCCAAACATGAGATCACCTTAGGACAGCAGTCTCCAACCATTTTGGCACCAGGGACAGGGTTCATGGAAGACAGTTTTTCCATAGACTTAGGGGTTGGAGGGGATAGTTTCAGGATGATTCAAGTGCATTACATTTATTGTGCAATTTATTTCTATTATTACTACATCAGCTTCACCTCAGATCATCAGGCACTAGATCCCAGAAGTTCAGTCAGTTTAGTTGATCAGTTGTGTCTGATTCTTTGCAACCCCATGAATCACAGCACGCCCGGCCTCCCTGTCCATCACCAACTCCTAGAGCTCACTGAGACTCATGTCCGTGGAGTCAGTGATGTCATCCAGCCATCTCATCCTCTGTCGTCCCCTTCTCCTCCTGCCCCCAATCCCTCCCAGCATCAGAGTCTTTCCCAATGAGTCAACTCTTCGCATGAGGTGGCCAAACTACTGGAGTTTCAGCCTTAGCATCATTCCTTACAAAGAAATCCCAGGGCTGATTTTCAGAATGGACTGGTTGGATCTCCTTGCAGTCCAAGGGATTCTCAAGAGTCTTCTCCAACACCGTAGTTGAAAAGCATCAATTCTTCGGTTCTCATGTTTCTTCACAGTCCAACTCTCACATCCATACATGACCACTGGAAAAACCATAGCCTTGGCTAGACGAACCTTTGTTGGCAAAGTAATGTCTCTGCTTTTGAATATGCTATCTAGGTTGGTCATAACTTTTCTTCCAAGGAGTAAGCGTCTTTTAATTTCATGGCTTCAATCACCATCTGCAGTGATTTTGCAGCTCAAAAAAAATAAAGTCTGACACTGTTTCCACTGTTTCCCCACCTATTTCCCATGAAGTGATGGGACCAGATGCCATGATCTTTGTCTTCGGAATGTTGAGCTTTAAGCCAACTTTTTCACTCTCCACTTTCACTTTCATCAAGAGGCTTTTTAGTTCCTCTTCACTTTCTGCCATAAGGGTGGTGTCATCTGCATATCTGCAGTTATTGGTATTTCTCCAACAATCTTGATTCCAGGTTGTGCTTCTTCCAGCCAAGCATTTCTCATGATGTACTCTGCATAGAAGTTAAATAAGCAGGGTGACAATATACAGCCTTGACGTACTCCTTTTCCTATTTGGAACCAGTCTGTTGTTCCATGTCCAGTTTGTATAGGTTTCTCAAGAGGCACGTCAGGTGGTCTTGTATTCCCATCTCTTTCAGAATTGTCCACAGTTTATTGTGATCCACACAGTCAAAGGCTTTGGCATAGTCAATAAAGCAGAAATAGATGTTTTTCTGGAACTCTCTTGCTTTTCCCATGATCCAGAGGATGGTGACAATTTGATCTCTGATCCCTCTGTCTTTTCTAAAACCAGCTTGAACATCTGGAAGTTCACGGTTCATGTATTGCTGAAGCCTGGCTTAGAGAATTTTGAGCATTACTTTACTAGCTTGTGACATGAGTGCAATTGTGCAGTAGTTTTAGCGTTCTTTGGCATTGCCTTTCTTTGGGATTGGAATGAAAATTTACCTTTTCCAGTCCCGTTGCCACTGCTGAGTTTTCCAAATTTGCTGGCGTATTGAGTGCAGCACTTTCACAGCATCATCTTCCAGGATTTGAAGTAGCTCAACTGGAATTTCATCACCTCCACTAGCTTTATTCATAGTGATGCTTTCTAAGGCCCACTTGACTTCACATTCCGCTTTCGCAGCTGCCTGCTCTCTGTGTGCCATGGCAGCCATCTGCGCTCTCTCCCAGAGGTTAGGGACTCCGTTTGAGGAAGCTATTATCATGTAACACACATGGAAAACAGCATTCAAATCACTAGGTTGTCAGTTTTTACATCAATTTGCCAGAAAATAAAATATCAATCATATATAATGATAAATACTTATTTTTCACATTTGCATTTCAACTTATCTAGGCTGGCTTGATGGTAACAATCGGGTTTATCATTTTCCATGTGTTCTTCACCTTCCTCTGGAACAAGTGACCTAATTGCAGCATGGTTTTTCCATGGCAATGACATAAGCAAAAGAGGACACAACCAATTTTGTGAACCCAGTTCAAATACCTATTTTGTGTTATGTTACAGCTGCTCACATCTCATTATCCAAAATAACTCATATGACTAAGTCCAAAGTTAGAGGGCTGGGAAATATATGCACCATTTTGTAGAGGAACTGTAAGATTACATGGAAGAGGATGAGGCTACAGGGTGTGAGGAAGAACTGAGGCTAGTAATTCAATCTACCAGAGTTCTTGCGATAATCATTTTGAATGAGGCTGAATGTAGGAATCAGGACACCTAAGTTTACAGTGTTTCTAAATTAAGGTTCTATTGACATTTTATATTGTCCAAACTTTCCTAGATGTTATCAGATTTTAGCATTCCTGACTTTCACCTACTTAATGCCAATAAGCATCCCAACAAAATTTTCCAAATACTTTCTGGGGAATCAGTAACATCCCTAGTTGAGACATACTATAGGACCGGTGCCCTGGAGGCAACATGCACTCCTCCTGGGTGTTCTCTTCACACCCCAGAGCCGGGGGTTCTCCCTGCCTCACTATCTTTGCTTCTCTACATCCAACATTCCAGTAGAATGCTGAGATTATACTTTTTAATAATTATATAAACTTTGGCACAAAATTCATCATCTTACATTTCTCAGCCATAAGAAAGCAGTGAGAATTAACAAACTTTAAATTTTGCTTCAGTGTTAACATTTGATGAATTGAAATATAAAATTAAAAAATAGAGAAATATAAATGATAGAGGCAACTATAATGTGTCTGGAAAACAGAATATACTCTGCAGGCCATATCCCAAATCACCCTGGGAGTATATGGTTCCCTTCTCATACTTTAAGATGACAGTAACAAGCTAAAGAATGCCAGAGGAAAGCAATTAGAATGATCACTTAGGACTGAAAAACATGTCACATTAATAACTTTTGATCCAAATGAGGACACTTAGTTATGAAATAAAGGATGAATTTATGAAAAGAGAGCTGGAAAATGAGGATAAAAGCCCAATAACAGTTTAATTTGTTCATTAAACATATCATTTTTGAGTACCTGACATGTGTGGGATGTGATGTTGGGCCTCTTGAAATTTATAATATAAAATAGATTTAATGTTGTTAAGTCGCTTCAGTCGTGTTCAACTCTGTGCGACCTCATAGAGGGCAGCCCACCAGGCTCCCCCGTCCCTGGGGATTCTCCAGGCAAGAACACTGGAGTGGGTTGCCATTTCCTTCTCCAATGCATGAAAGTGAAAAGTGAAAGTGAAGTTGCTCAGTTGTGTCTGACTCTTAGCGACCCTGTGGACTGCAGCCTACCAGGCTCCTCCATCCATCGGATTTTCCAGGCAAGAGTGGGGTGCCATTGCCTTCTCCATAGATTTAATATCTATTGCCAAAGGGGCAAAGCTAGAGGCGTGGGGGGCAGGGGGAAGGCAGATAAACAACTTTCGTCTCAACATAAGACAGACGGACATAATTAGTAGGTAGTCTGAAAAAGAAATATGTGATTTCAGGAGTCACTGAGGCTCCCATCATTGGAGATATTCAACTATTCAGAGAGTAAATATTAATCTTATTTATCTTTGCATGCCTGGTAACTTAGCACATGCTGGTCACAGGGTAGGTCAGTAGGAGTTCCTTGGATAAACAAATACATCAAGTGGGTGACAAAAAAGTGTTTCTTTCTAAAGTTATCCAACTCACAGATTTTGTGACTTAATGAGAAATGGAACCCACAGAGTCACAGTTCCTTGCTTTTTCTGACTTCAAAATTTTCCTTATACAGTATGTTAAAAGGAAGTATATCTTCAAAGGTTGAGGACAATATGGGAGAAAAAACAAAGTTATCCAAGGTTAGCCAGATGGGTATATAAATAGGCTGGGCTTTGCAAGGTATATCTGGAAGGGGGCTGAGGGTATTCATACAACTCACCATTCTCTTTTGCCTACCATCTGTAGTACTTTGAGAAGCACTAAGTTTTCTAGAGAAATTACCCTAATTTTCCATTTCCTTCATCACTTTTGAATTAATACAGCAGAATGTTTCTTATCATTACTTTTAGTCAAACAGATAAAATATCAGAAGAAAACAAGTTAATTATGGGCTACAGTTAGTAAGATTTTAATCAATATTTTCCTTACTAAAAATGTAGGAAAAGATGTTATTGATTGGAAGCAAACAGTTGCCAGACATAAGAAAATGAGTGGGAACCCATGTTTGAGTCACCCAAAGAAAACCTCAAAGTTAGAATGACTCTTGATACCACTTGATTATTCAAATATATTTTGTATTTCCATAACACATAAATTTTAGTTCCAAAACAGAAAATGAAGTTTAAAATACAATCTCTTGTCAAATTAACCATTGTTGTAATCTGAGGTTAGGGCTGAGTCAGAATTATATTGAACTTAAAACATAACTCATAAAAAAAAAAAAAAAAGATAACTCATGGATGTTCAGTCATCTCAATTTATTTACATTTATTTAGGATGTACCACAACACTAGAAATATGCTCATGCTGTGGGCAATGAAAAGGTAGATGGAACTTATTTTGTATTTATGGCTATGATGAAATAACAGAGACTGGATTTATCTTCCCACTGATAATTACTACAGAATTAGGTCAAATATATGAAATAACTATTTTCACACACTGGACAACAGACAGCACAGCAAAAATAAATGAGGTTACTCCTACGATCATACTGACTTTTTGCCTGAAGGCACATTCCACACCACACAGAAGACAAGGGATCACATACAGAACAGAGTGGATCTGTGAATTGAAGGGACAGAGATTAGGGAAGCTGAATGCACATACAGAACATACAGGGTAGGGTTCTGAGAAGACAGAGCTAACCAGCAAAAGAACTCCAGAATTTTGCTTGATAAAAACAGTCTTCAAAAATTAAAGCAACATCAATACTCAAATAAATGAAAAATGAGAGACTATTTCACCAGCAGACCTACACTAAAGAAACACTAAAAGAATTTTATCAGGCTAGAGCAATACTATGTTGTTGTTGTTTAGCTGTTAAATTGTGTCCTGCACTTTCATACTCTATGGATTGTAGGCCTCCAGACTCCTCTGTCCATGAGATTTCTCAGGCAAGAATACTGGAGTGGGTTGCCATTCCCTTCTCCAGGAAATCCTCTCAACTCATGAATCAAACCCATGTCTCCTACATTGCAGGTGGATTCTTTACTGCTGAGCCACCAGAGGAGCCCAAAGCAAAATTATACTTGATAGGAAATCAAATCAAAAGAAAGGAATAATGAGAGATAAAAAAGTAATATGCATGTAAATATAAAACACTTGTATTGGCTTTTCTTAATATACATAAAAAATTTTATTGACTACTTAAAGCAAATATAATAAGGTATTCTGGGCTTAGACATGCACAGAAAAATATGTAATAGCAATAACAAAAATGACAAGAGGGCTTAAAAATACTGCTATAAGATATTCGACTGTATGGAAAGTCGTATAAGACTAATTCAAAGAAGATTGTAAGTAAATGATATATAATGTAATTAATAAAATAAATGCTAATCTGCAACATATCAATGAAAATGGCAGAATGAAGACATCTGAAAATCAACAATAACACTGGCAAGAAAAAGGTCAGAATCAACATTTCCAGGATGCTGAAAATTAACTGGAGGCTTGTAGCAATCCACGGAGTATTTATTCCAGAAAATAAGCTGACTCTCAGTAAGAACTGTCAACTCTGTGGCTTTTTAACTGTTTAATTCCAATTCCCCTCTCCCACTTTCACCGAGGTCCTAGTAGTTTTGAAAATCAATGGATGTTGGTGAAAGTGAGATAAGTGAATAGGAATTGAACAACCCACAATCATGGTGAAAAACGACAGTCTGGCAGCCACTTTTAAATCCTCATTTCCAAAAAACTTATCATTATTTCCCTTGTCTCATGATTCCCTGGAAGATCCCACTTGCAAGCCAAGCCTGTTTTTATTTGACCTGACCTGAAAGTGAAAAAGCTTTTCCCTGGAGTGTTTGTCAGAAACATTTAGAGGGGGCTTCCCTGGTAGCTCAGTGGTGAAGAATACACCTGTCAATGTGGGAGACACAGGTTCCATCCAGGATGATTGCACATGCCCTGGAGCAACTAAAACCGGGCGCCACAACTATTGAGCCTGCACTCTAGAGCCCACAAGCTGCAAGTACTGAGCCCACGTACAACAACTACTGAATCCCGTGTGCCCTAGAGCCTGTGCTGCACAACAAGAGAAGCCACTGCAATGAGAAGACTGTACACTGCAACTAGAGAGTAGCCCTCGCTTGCCACAACTAGAGAAAAGCCTACACAACAACGAAGACTCAGAGAAACCGAAAAAAAAAAAAAAAAACACTTAGATGAAGTTGTTTAAAATAAGAGCTGCCTAGAGTGGTGCATGTCTACTGGGGCAAAAATGGGTAGCCCAAAACTTTAAAACAAAAGCCTGGGAAGTGAAATGACATACAGTCTTTGGAAAGCTCTGACATATTACTGGCAATCTATAAGATGACATGAATGCACAGGGTGTGTGCATGCCCAGAGCAGAGCACACGCTCAAGAAAGACCCGGCAAGACCCTAAGCAATCATTACAATCCTAGCCACAAATCTGTGCTACAATTAGCTATCTTAGCAAAGTAATGGAGCAAAGCTTTCTATATTAATGACACTGACTTGGTACCAGTTTTAAGTAAAATGTTATATTATTGATTTTAATACTCTGGACCAGCACTAAGAAAATGACCCCCAAAAGTATATTAAAGAAATGGCAAGATAATGAAAACAGTACATTTGAAACTATCTATTTAAAATCACATGTTAAATGATTCCATTTATAGGAAATGTCCAGAATAGGCAAATCGATAGAGACATAAAATAATCCATTGTATCTAGGGCTAAAGGGATTGGGTAAATGGGGAGTTGACTACTAATGTGTTTGGGATTTTGGGGGGGGGGGCAATGAAAATGTTCTGAAAGTAGATAGTGGCAATTTGTATGCAACTTTGTAAATATATTAAAACCAATGAGTTACATAATTTTAAAAGGTTAATTTCATCACTTTCGTTAGCTGCTCAATCGTTTCCAAATCTCTGTGACCCTGTGGACTGTAGTCCGCTAGGCTCCTCTGTTCATGGAGTTCCCAAGGCAAGAATACTGGAGTGGGTTGCCATTCCCTTCTCCAGTGGATCTTCCCAATGCAGAAATTGAACCTGGGTCTCCTGTATTGTGGGCATATTCTTTACTAAATTATATCATTTTAAAATCATTATACAAATCTGTAATACTAATTAAATAGCCAATAAATAGAATAAATGGAGCTATAAATCCTCTAATCCCCGTCCCCCCCCCCCAAAAAAAAAAAAAAAAAACAGGAAAAAATAGAAAACAGGTACCAAGAACAGATGGGAAAAAATAGAAAATAAAGCATAAGAAAACATTGTTCAACCAGTAAAATTGAAGATCTAATTGGCTTTATTAGGTGATTTGTGAATCAGATGCATCCCACCTAACAACTAGAAGGGTAATCTGAGGGGTTGTACAAAACAGAAGGTTTTTATAGAGAGAAGGATAAAGTAACGAACCTATTAGCAAAAGAAAAAGAATATTATTTTTAGGCCAAGACATCTTTTTTTGAGGGGGGAAGGGAAAGGTAGGGGGTTTATTATGCAGATTGCTTCTTCTTCCTCTGAGTGGATATAGAGGGTCCATGTTGCGGGTGACCTCATTGGTGCTGACCAAAAAATTCAGGACTGGTTGATTAAGATTATGTTTCTGGTGAAAGTCAAAACTGCAATTAGTTTAGTTGTTTAATCTACATGTGCTATCATGGGCTTTAGCACAAATTGTGTCATTTTGGGCCTGTGGTTTTCTCTTTAACATTCCTCAATCCAAGATGAGAGTGCTACATATAGAAAAGTCAAGGGATGGGTCAGAATCTAAACTGTGATGTATTCATAAAACAATGTGGTTTTGAGAGTGGCACTGAGTCATAGAGATATTGTCAAATCTGGAAGATGAGATTCTAGTTTTGTTTTGTTTTTTCAATTGCACTTGGGATGAAAGTATTCACGATGAATGAGGTTGCTTGGCTTTAAAATAAGCTATGCTTCAATAAGAAGCAAGAAGTATTAAATACATTCATAGTCTAAATGTGTGCTTTCAATTTCATGAAAAAGTGGGAAACATGCAGTAATTAAAAGGCAGAAAGATATGAAATGATGGGAGATCATATTTGAAATATTCAGATGTTACAAACAAGACAAACTAGATTAAAGACTTACTGAGCATGGCCCTGCCATCAGAAAAAGACCCAGTTTCTCCCTCAGTCAGTCTCTCCCATAAGGAAGCTTCCATAAGCATCTTATGCTTCTCCAACAGAGGCCAGACAGACTGAAAACCACAAGCACAGAAAACTAACCAATCTGATCACATGGACCACAGCCTTGTCCAATTCAGTGAAACTATGAGCCATGACGTGTAGGGCCACCACGGGTCATGGTGGAGAGTTTTGATAAAACATGGTCCAAAACAAAACAAAACAAAACAAAAACATGGTCCACTGGAGAAGGGAATAGCAAACCACTTCATTATTCTTGCCTTGAGAACCCCATTAACAGTATGAACAGGCAAAAAGACAGGACACTGAAAGATGAACTCCCCGTGTCAGCAGGTGTCCAGTATGCTACTGGAGATCAGTGGAGAAATAACTCCAGAAAGAATGAAGAGACAAAACCAAAGCAAAAACAACACCCAGTTGTGGATGTGACTGGTGATAGAAGTCAAGTCTGATGCTATAAAGAACAATATTGCATAGGAACCTGGAATGTTAGTTCCATGAATCAAGGCAAATTGGAAGTGGTCAAACAGGAGATGGCAAGAGTGAACATGGACATTTTAAGAATCAACAAACTAAACTAGACTGGAATGGGTGAATTTAACTCGGATGACCATTATATCTACTACTGTGGGAAAGAATCCTTTAG